>NC_134858.1:71489775-71839150 GCF_049852395.1 Peromyscus maniculatus bairdii
AATGGGATGTCTCTGGGTTTGGGCTTTTCTTATTTGTGAAACAGGAGAAGTAGGTTAGACTGGATAGTCTCCAGTTTGGCCAATTAGCAGAAGTCCCAAAGATCCTACTAACCATATGCATTCTAAGGTCCTCAAGATCTGAATCCATAGCACTCAGAACCTTCTCACATAGCTGAATGGTGCCAGTATGTAGCCAGGCTTCATCACTGCATCCCATGACTATTAAGATCCACCCCAGCTACAAAATGCAAGATAATGGGAGAAAGTTGGAAGAAAGCCTAAAGAATTATGGCTCCATCATCTGGCAGTGGTGACTTGCCAACCTTTTGAAGAAGGTTTTAACCTAAATCCTTTGTTTTTGTATTTTTCATGTTTTCAAGCCAATGTGGGTAAGCAGAAATACAGCAAATATTTTGAACTTGTGTTTCTTTCTTCAGATTAGAAGCTGGATTCTGAGACAGCAAGTTCTATTGTCCATTGCTTTTATGCTATCATTAAGGATGATATTTTTGTGCCAGTAATCCTTTTATTTTTAAAGATTCTTTCTCAAATTATTTTTCAATGTGTGTGCATACGTGTGTGTGTGTGTGTGCGCGCACGCGCGCGCGCGCGCACGCGCGCGCGCGCATTAATACAAGTCCAGGTGCCTATGGGGGTGTGATAGTTTAGTTTACGCTGGCTTGACACAAGCTAGAAAGTATCTCTATTGAGAAAACACCTCATTCACATTGGCCTGTAAGCAAGTCTGTGGGGCATTTTCTTAATTAATGATGGATGCAGGAGGACCCATCCCAGGGTGGGCAGTGCCACCCTTGGGCAGGTGGTTCTGGCAGGTATATGAAAGGTAGGTGAATATGAGACTCGAGCATGTCACTAAACAGCATTCTTCTATGGTCTTTGCTGCAGGTCCTGCCTCCAGGTTGCTGCCCTGACTTCCTTTCATGATGGACTGTGACCTGGGGCATAGAATAAAAACTCTTTCATCCCTGAGTTGCTTTTGGTTATGGTGTTCATCCCAGCAATAAAAACCTAGCAAAGACAAGAAGCCAGAGTCGTCTTATTCCGTGGAGCTGGAGTTAAAAGAGATTATGAGCCACCCAATGTGGGTGCTGAGAACCAAACTCACATCCTTTGCAAGAGTAGCAAATATTCTTAATTGCTGAATCATCCCTCCAGCCCATACCTCCCTGCCCAGCCATCCTTTTCTAGTAAATTGTCTAGCACAAAGACTGTGCAATATTCACCTTCCAGCCCCTTGTTTCCCTCAACTGCTAAATGACGGGTTGTTATAAATTATTTGGGAGAGCTGTGCACTCTAAGAAGCTTGACCTGAAGTCACCCAACATTGAATGCACATGTAACCCCTTGCTGTCTGTTCCTTTACAAGAGTTTTCTGAGCTAACAAGTATACTAATCAGCTTATGAAGAACAAAGAGTTCCCTAATAGTTATCCACATGCCACACTTGAGTGTGAGTTCCTCCTTGCAAGGAGGACATTAAGAACGTGGGAACACCTCCTTTGAGAGTTGGCCATCCTGGCATCCCTTGTGTTGGTTGGCCCTGTAACCAGCAGAGTGTCCTCTTACCAGCTGACTTGATTTTTCTTGATGTGAACATGACTGCCTTCCATACAAACTGTGCTTCCTTCTAAATTATTTATACTAAAACTGAACCATGTCAGAGAAAGAAAAACCAATGGTAGAATTAAACTACAGTAAGAACAATTACACTCATGATATAGCATAATAGCACTCAAGATGTAGCAACCATGTGACCTGAACTGGGAAGTAGATGCATTTTCTACTTCTGTAATCATTATCAGTCTCTGTGACACAGGCATTCAGGTCTTCGCCAAGAGAAAAGTCAATAATTCTAGTGAAAAGCCCAGAAGACAGAGAGAGCTGAGTTATCTTATTAAACAGGAGTCAGCACCTGTGTTATAGTTTACATCAAACTCACATACAAGTTCACTTATTACATACAACTGTTTTTGAACAGTAACTGGTTTTGATAATCATGTGACTATGTTAACCACATCATACACATGGCTGAATTGTGGTTAACTTTAAATTTTAAAAAAATCAGAGGTTTTATTACGTATCTCTAAAAACATCAAGGAAAACCACTTGCCTAAGCCACCTGCAGAGTTGGGATATTACAAGTACAGGTACATACAGGGAGCGTGTCTCTTGGAACTCTTTCGGAATGTGTGGTACAGAGCCAACATTCTGCTTCTTTCTATATCCCACTATCAATATGTCCCTGAATGTAGAGATTCCAAATTGTTCAGTTGTTATTTTATTCAGTCCTACCCTTATATGCATGCAGCTGCTAAAATAATGTGATTTGGGGGGTTATCTGGACAAGGTCAGACATCCAAAAACCATACCCTTAAGATCCCTCCAGGCCTAAATTGGTTGTATCAAAGGAAAACTTTGTATTCCACACAGGAAGAAGGAAAGCATAAAGTGAAAATAATCCCCAAGGAAATGTTGCTTATAAACAAAAAGATAATTATGACGAGTATCATACACTCTACAAAGCAAGGGTAAGAAGTATGATGTGACAGGGGACAGCTGAAACAGAGAGCAACGAGCTTAGCAGATGACATCGAAAACTGTTGTTGTCCAGAGGGTGAATAACTTAGCAGCTTAGCAGATAATACCAGACATGGCACTTTGGTCAAGGGGATCTTATCTAGGAGATACTATGGGTGTTAGGTCTCCGATTCCTTTAAACTCTGTGTTAAGTTGCTGGGGAAATAGCCCTGTGTTTGAGAGCACTGGCTGCTCTTCCAGAGGACCCACATTCAATTCTCAGCACCTGCATGGAAGCTTGTAACTGTGCATAACTCCAGTCCCAGGTGATCTAACACCCACTTCTGGCCTCCTCGGGTACTGCATGCATATGGTACACAGACATACATGGCAGACAAAACATTCATACACATAAAATAAAAAGATAAGGTAAGTATATTAAAGGAATACAATTCATATTGGAGCTTCATCCCCAAGGCAACAAGACTGAGGTATAGTCTTCTATGTGTAATTGGACCAGGAGGGATCTACCCTTGTGAGTGACATCTGTCACCCTTACTAAAGACTTCCAGAGAGTGGTTTTCTCCCTCATCCTGCCCCTTTGCCATGTGAGAACTGAGTGCTCCCTCTTCTGGTGGATGCACCCAGTTCTATCGTGGAAATAGAATACAGCCCTCCCCAGGCACTAGAATCTCCTGACACCTTTTCTTTCATGCCAAGCCTTTGGGACTGTGAGAAATGAAGCTCTGCTCCTTACAAATTAAACAGACTCAGGTACTTTTTATTCTTAGCAACACAAATGACTAAGACTAAGGGTAAGAAGATGCCAGAAGTCCCATTTACATCCACACCTTTTGCCCTGGTGCTTTTGATATAAACAAATGGGGATTTTCTCTACTACTTCTGATTTTTTTATTATATTTATTTTATGTGTATGAATGATTTTCCTACATGTGTCTGTGCACCACATGCATGTAGCACCTCCAGAGGACAGAAGAGGGCTGAGGAGGATCCTACGGAGTTACAAGTGGTTGTAAGCCTCCAGGTTAGTAAGCCTCCAGGTACATGGTCCTGGGGTCCTCTGCAAAAACAGTAAGTGTTCTTAATTAAGTGCCAAGCCACCTCTCTCTCCAGACCCCTGCTGAACTATCTCTCTAGGCCCACTAATAATTTCTAATCCAACTGACCTTCCTGCCTTAGACCATTTTTAAATCCACTTTGATCCAGATTGCAATTAGTTTCATCCTTTTCAGTTACATCCCCATTGTTCATGAGAGTGTGTATTAAAAACCACAGCAGGGAGAGATATTTGCACCCTGGCTCCCCTTTAAGGGAGATCACCATGTGAGCTACAGTCATCTTCACAGCCTAAGGATCTGCTTTCTTATCAGCAAAAGGAGGACATTAATTTTGGTCCTGTTATACAGCAAAGGCAGAAACAAGACACATTCATGATATTTTTTAATGTGTGTGTGTGTGTGTGTGTGTGTGTGTGTGTGTGTGTGTGTGTGTGTGTGTTTCTATAGCCACTGGAAGCAGGGATAAGGGGTGAGGAAGTGTGGGGAGTTGGAGTACAGAGCACGAGGAAGAAGCAAGGTAAGTAGTGCTCCTGAGACAGTGGAGCTGGCCTAGCTATGACTCCTCAGGCTCCTTGAAACAGCCCTGAGTGCTGAAGGGTGGGGACCTGTGGTTGTTCAGAATCGACTGACCTTTGCTCAATGAACAGTGCTGAGGGGATGTCTGACCTCAGAGAGACAGAAGCAGAGCTCTGCAAGGATGAAGATGCCTACCTGAGTGAAAGGCGGGGTGGAGCATGGCTGTGGGCTATGGGACACTGCAGCTATGGCTGTGATCAGAGGTGGGCTGAAGGTGGCCTCTTGGGGTTCTGGAGACATCTTCAGCACCTCCAGAGCTGGTATGCAGAGGTGGGTGGCAAAGTGCTAAGTACTTGACGCTGTTGCAGAGTTCAGGGTGAATTAATTATGAGTGATTTTATGACTTTCTGTTATAATTTTATTGTTAGCAATATCTAATGATTAAACAACAATAACTAAATGATCATACCATTAGCCATCCATTTAGTTAATGATTTTTTTCCTGTGGTGGTTTTTCTTTTATTTCTAACCACAATGTCACACACACTATACATTCAACTTGGTGCTAATAAGTGGCTCTCACAGACAGTTGAATTGCAGTTTGAAGAGGCACTTACTTGTTCCCATAACAGGAAGCCCAGGAAATGATTTCGGAATAGCCTTCATTTGTACTCTGATTGTATCAAGTAAAGAATTCATATTGGATTGGGAGTATAAGTTTGTGCATGTATATGTGTTCAAATGCATACATGCATGGGTGTGTGAAGGCCAGGGGTCAATATCAAGTGTCTTCTTAGTTACTTTCCACCTTATTTTTTGACACAGGATCTCTCACATCACATGGAACTTGTTGATTAAGCTGGACTGGCTGGCCACCAAGACCCAAGCATCCTCCTTTATCCATCTCCCTAGTTTCGAGCTTACCACTACATCCAGATGTTAGATGAGTTTTGGGGATCCAAACTCAGCCCCGTATGATTGTGCAGCAAGCTCTTTACTGACAGAGCCATCTCCCTAGCTCGGGATGCATATTCTTTTATCTTGTGTTTTCCCATCTGTCTACCCAGAGTTCAACATACTCAGTGAATAGTGCTTCACTTGGCTTAGTTATCTTTGGTGGTGTTGCCCTTCCCCAGAGATATTAACAATCTGGATGGTCCAGGCAGGTGTATGTCCCTGTGTTTCATGAGGACATTAAGAATCACAGCTATTAGGCCCAGTCCAGTTCCACAAAGCTGCCTGAACACAGCTGTTCTGAGATTGAAATATCAGAAGTAATCGTGTAATTGATCACTTTCCCAAATGCATTCTGGACCATTAGTTTAGCTTACAGGTGAATTGCCCTGGAAGGTAATCAGAGCATTTGGCTTCTGCTCATATTTCTCAGAGATAGTTTATGATCTGAGACAGAAGTCATCATGCCTGTTAGGTAGGCTGGCTCCTGCTGCTAATTTACTGTCGCAACAAAAGCTTATCTCGCTGTTAAGCACTACTTATTTTCTTCATTTCGCAGGAAGGATGGCTTATCTTCATTTAAAACATGGGGCCTGAGCCACACAGAAGTTAAACAACTTGTGAACAGTCCCGCAGGGTATAGGGTGACTGCAGGTACTGTGCCCTTGACCCCCACATATGTCTGCCCCAGCGCTGGCTACTGTGGATCATCGGAAGAGATGATAAAGGTACAGGGGGGCCTTGAAGCTTGGGTCAGGAGGCAGTAGGGAGGAATGCTTTGCAAGAACTCTGGGCCTCACTCTGCTCTTGGACCCCATGCTAAAAATCGTACAAACACAGTGACATCTCGACAGTTCTGCAAATTTGTATGTATCTCTACTACAGGGAAGTGGCAGATTGGGAGAGGGCAGGGTGTGAAGGCAGGAGATTGTTTGGAAGGATCACATCAAGTCCAGACAAGAAAGAACTGAGTGATAAGATGAAGGCAGAGAAGACAGTTGAATAGCATTGCTCATGCTGACTTTGGGGCCTGTTGGTATTACTACCTATAGAGACGTAAGAATGACTTTCATATATACATGAGGCTTCCTTTAGATTATCTAAGAGTCAGAAAAAAACAAGACCTGATGAACAGGACATGGAACAAGTTCCCATGCCATCCATACTATTTTCTTTAACAGATGCTTGTCCTAGGTGGCTGGGGATAAAGTATTTGCCATGCAAGTATGAGGATCTGAGTTGGGATCTTCGCCACCCATGTGGAAGCCATATCAGTAGTGTGTACTTATAATCCCAGCACTGAGAGATAGAGATGAGCAAATCCTGGGGGCTTGCTGGCCAACCAGTTTAGCTGATACAGTGAGCTCTGGGTGCAGTAAGAGACCCTGCCTCAAAAAGGAAAGGCAGAAAATAGTAGAGGAAGACACCTTCCATCAGTCTCTAGCTCCACATATACAAATACATATGCACTCAACTACATTCAAACTCCTGTACACACACACACACACACACACACACACACACACACACACACACACACACACACACACAAAGAAGAATCCAAATGGCCAAAGGTAATGAAAACACCACTCAACACCCTCACCTTCACCATCGGCACAGTTTTAGCTGAAGTCTTCTGCCCTGTTACAATATCTATTATCAGAAAGATGAATGATAAGCACTAAGAAGGTCATGGAGAAAAACACACTTTACATTGTCAGTGAGAAATATGTAGCTAGGTTGGAAAACAGCAGGGAAAAGCTCAAATAGAAGAGCATGGCATCCAGTATTCCCATTCTGGAGATATGCAAAGGGATTCAAATCAGCATATTAAGAAGTGATCTGCACTCCTGTGTTCACACTAGCAGACTCTCACTCACAACTGCCTGTAACTCCATTTTCAGGAGATCCAACACCCTCTTCTTGTGGCAATCATACACACACACACACACACACACACACACACACACACACACACAAAGAGAGAGACAGACAGAGATGGAGAGAGACAGAGAGAAGTTAAAAATCAAAGGAAATCTTAAAAGAAATACACTACACTAAATCTATAGAATTGAACAGTAATTACCATAAAAATCAAATTCAGTCAGTGGTGGCAAGATGAATAGATATTGGGAACATTGTACAGAGTAAAATAAGTCAGGCTCAGAAAAATGAGAGCTGTATTATTTCATGTTTTTGAAATATACACCTCAGAGAGACAGAGAGCAGAAAGCTTGTGAGCAGATGCTGAAAGGACCAAGGAGGAGGAAGGACAGAGAACAGATGTTGCACAAAGGGTAAGATGATTCAGGAATGTGATGTTGCAAGATGACCACAGTGTGACATTCAAGATTGTTAAAGGAATATATTTTTAATATTCTTCCCACAGAAATGATAAGTCAATAGGATGAAGGATATGCTAATTAGCTTGACTGCTGTGCCTAGATCAAAATACCATGATGGACTCCATCAATATATACAGTACTGTTAACTAAAAGCTTTTGAAAGGATAATTACATTATAGACAGTTCCAGAATATTAAGAGCAAGTGGTTCTAGGCCCAAATGCATTATACATTTCATACCTGGATTTAGTTGGCTTCTACTGTTACCAATATCAATATGCTTGGTTTGGAGGAAGATTCAGGGAATGGAGGAGAGAAGAGAACGGGGAGAGAGATGCAGGTATATGTGTGTGTGAGAGAGAGAAGGGATGAGGGATGGAGGGAGAAAGAGACAGAAACTTCCTTGAGTTTTCAGATAACAGCTATAAGTTGGTAAGAATAAGAGGTATTTGTGGACGAAATTATCTACTGAATGATTTCTAATGAAAAATTTCTCAGTAGTTTTAAGAAGATAAACTCTGATTAAAAACTATTTATTATTTTATGCATATGTGGTATGCCTGAGTGTATGTATGTGTACTACATACATGCAGCGTCTGAAGAACCAAGAAGAGGGTATAGGATTCCTTGCAACTGGAGTTACAGAAAGTTGTGAGTTGCCATGTGTGTGCTCTGGGAACTGAGTCCGGATCCTCTGCAAGAACAGCAAGTGGTCTTAACGAACAAGCCAACTCTCGAGCTCCCAAAGTAGATCATTTCTAAACTTTTCAAATTACACACAATTTAAAGGAGCAAACCTATTGCTTCTCTATAGTTTAATGGGTAGATATTACCAAATGCTTTTAATAAAATTTAAAAATCTGTCACTCTAGAGGGCTAGAAAAATCATTATTTGTTTTGCTGGGTTATTTTCTTTATCAGTTTAGAAAATCATTAGCATATTTCTTTAGGCGGATTCTCTATCAGTTTAAAAGGATATTAAAGAGAATACTGTGTCTAAGTATTGCAGTACAGCATTCAGTGGTGCTCGGTGCTCTTCAGATGTGCACTGATAACCACCTGCCTCCCAACCAGCAAGAGCATATTAAAAGTCTGGCTCTGGCCTAGACTCAGTGGGTGAACCCCAGCTCTGGCCTGGACTCGGTGGGTGAACCCCAGCTCTAGCCTGGACTCCATAGTGGAGCCTAGGTGACTCAATAACTGAGGACAGAAAGTCCCAGAGATATGACAGAAATACTTATTCTTTTTAGATATTAAGCTGGGCCTTGGGTAAAATAGCCCAGTTTTGGTTATATGTGGGCTACATCATCACTGAAAGAACAGCCCACACACCCAATCTTCTTGCAGATGAGAGGTCCAAGCCAAAATGGGGAGAGTCATCATTTGATTGTAGTTTTCATAGTAAAAGCCAAATAATTGTTGTTCATTATCTTGAAGTATATATAACCACAGAATACCAATTTTATTGAAAAAAAAAAAAGGAAATGAGCTTGTAAGACTTCATCTCATTGGCCCAAGCTACATATTTATATAGGTGTATGTATGTACACACACACACATATACAGTAAAATGGGGTGATAAGCTTTCATCATGAACCATTCATGAAGTCATGACATTAGCCACTGACCACCACGGAGGTTTGAAGTTGAACTCTACTCTGAAGATGGTGCCTGTCATTTAGTTCTCTTTTGTTTTTTTGTAAGCATGAAGCCAACACCTAACTAATGGCCTTCCTGTGGAAAGCTTAGTTGAGATCCTGGATTAGGGTTAGGAAGAGAAATAAGAAGCATGCGCACATACAAGGTGGACTCTAGGACCACAGAGATAGATAGACAAGAATTTAAAGGAGCCTGGAGTGAACGATGGTTAGTGGTTAGTCCTGGGCTGGAGGTAGACATCAAAACATTTGTAGGATGACACTGAGTTTGTGCCAGCTATGCAAATGATAGCACCCAGCAGGGCCCAGTGACAGGGAAGATTTGGACCCGTGGAGCCAGTTTTTTTTGTTTTGTTTTGTTTTGTTTGTTTTGTTTTGTTTTTTTTGTTGTTGTTGTTTTGGGTTTTTTTTTGGCCATATAGAGTCTAAGGCATCTTATACTATTGGGATGCTGATGGGGTGAATTTTTTTTCTTTTCACAATATCATCACCAAGTAGCTGCAATCATTAAGGGTTTCTTGTCCTCTGGACTCGGAAGATAAAAGCTGAAATCATTCAAGTGTCCAAACATGTAATTTTGTGATACTATGTTTGGGGTTCTATATCCCACAGAGATTTCCAGCAAGATCTTTCTGGCCAGGTTTGTAATAAAAGACAGAGCTGCTGCCTAATGGGTACCGGGCAGCTATGGAGAGCCAGCCTGCAGGTACCTACCCAAGGCTCAGAGAGCAGATGGCCATGGGCACAAAACCATCATGGCGATTGGCACCTTGTTGGGTGCCTGGAGCAGGCAAGGGCCTGGAAAAGTCCTTCTCTGGCTGCCCTTCCCTCAGAAGCATATTGGGAGTACAGGATGGGGAAAATGCCTGGTCACTGCCAAGTGGAGCTGAGCTGCCCTTTGAAATCTAGGCTACTGCAGCCTCCTGGGGAGCCAAGCTGGTGCCTTTCAGAACCAGAGTGGATCTTAAGGAAGAATGTTCTGATTTCCTGCAGTGTGATGAATCCCCTTAGATTCCATTCAAAGCTGCCTCACAGGATGACAATAAGATGTGATTAGAGAGGGTTCTGAGTCCTCTGCAGATGTGCCTGCAGTACACGGCATAGCTTTGTCTGATTCAGAATTCTCATGTTGGTGATGGAGGCACTGTTAGTTTCGGCCACGGCAGCAGCCTGCCTCTGCCACCAAAGCAGTTTTAAAATTACATCATCACCTGTCATCAGATGCCTTTCCACCGCCAACTACGTGACATGATACGTGCACCCATTAGAAGTGCCCGCCAGGCACTGCTCACTCTCTTGCCTCTTGCTCCTCTCTTGCCTCTCTTCTTCCTCTAGTCTCTTCCCTGTTCTCTCTCTCTCTCTCTCTCTCTCTCTCTCTCTCTCTCTCTCTCTCTCTCTCTCTCTCTCTCTCTCTCTCTCTCCCTGTGTCTCTCAGGTCCCCACTCCAACATAGCCTTTCTCTCTTCCATTCTTCCTCTTCCCTCCCCCATAAACCTCTTTCACTAACTCTGTTGCCTTGGTGTATTTGCTTAGTGGCATACCTTGGCAGACCCCCACACACAAAGGTACCCACTTTGCCTTTCTTTTTTATTTATTATTACAGGCACACCAATATGTGTTCTGAAAAGCACCACTGTTGACGGGGTGGAAGGGTCATTATCATAGCAATCAAATTTGTAGGATCCTGCTAATGTGGAATTTTCATTTTAAATTTAATTTTTAAATAAATTTATTGCATATATTTCTAAGACATAGTGAGATAGGTATAGATAGTAAAATGATTATAGTGAAACAAATTAGCATATTCATTACCTCATGGCCATGTGTGTCAAGAACATGAATCCAGAATCCAGTAACTATAGTCCACTCTGCTCATCCCTGGGCCATTGGATCCCAACGTGGCTCATCCCATGTATCCACCATTTGTTTCCTTTCCTTCGTGTCTTGCTCCCTCCTTCACACTCCCCGAATCTGCTTACCACTGTTTTCTGTTTTGCGGTCTTTCTCTCTGTTTTTGATTTCTTTTCCAAGTACTCAAGAGGGAACCCAGAGCTTCTCACGAGGTAGTTTATCGCTCTGGCAATGGGCTGTACTCAAGCCCTGCCTGCTTTTGTTAAGATGCTTCATATAAGTTGTCTCTTGTGATATTCTTAGGTCTTGCGTTATTTGATAAATGATAATCTAAAGGCCTGTCCATGCTGCAACAAATGGAAAGATATCTCTCCAGAAAGCTAAACAACATTCCCTGTTTATATACATCAGTTTCCCTTTTTTAAAAACTAGGAGCACTGGCTGCTCTCGCAAAGGACCCAGATTTGGTTCCCAGTACCCACATGACAGCTCACAACAGCATATAAATCCAGTTCCAGGGGATCCAATGCTCTCTTCTGGCTTCTGAGGGGACCAAGCTCACTGGTGGTGCTCAGACACATATGCACGAAAATTGCTGATAAACATAAATAATTATACTTTTTAAAGTTGAAGATCCACATTTGTCTTTTGAAACATAAGGACTTGCCATATTTATGTTGTCTAATATTTCAAACCGATACCTTTAAGTTGTTATATCCATTATATCACATTAAACACACACACACACACACACACACACACACACACCAGTTTAGACTTTAAGTAACATGCCAAATTCACAGTAAATTAAAAAAAATCCAACTTCTAGGCTTTATCTAAAAAAACTGTCAGCTGAATGTTACTGACAAGGACTTTCATCAAACCTTACTCTAATGGGGATATTATTATTCTAATATAAATATATTTACATAACAATAACATTAGACTGTTGTGTATTTTCAAATCAGTTCTGAGTAGTTGAGAGCTGTCTCTATTATAAGTCATTACAAAGTTGCAGGCAGTTTTGGGGGAGAGAGAGCTAACTGACTTAGGTCTTGTATTATTTGATGGCAAGAAGACTGCTGACTCAGCACCCTGCCCTTTCAGTGAGAAAGTGGGAAGTGAGGAGTTTTTGATGGCAAGGAAGCCACAATGAGCTACAAATCATTCTATAACAGAATTACAGAATAGCAGATTAATACTCGATCACATACGCCTTTAGAAAATATTATATAGAACAAATATTTTAGTGAAAGATGTCAGCATCGTAATCTGAGAACACGTGAAAATATCAAAATTGCTTTAAAATGAGATTTTAAAATACTATCCCAAGTACTATAGGCATGCACATAAAATAAAATGTAAATAATAGAGTTGAGTACAAATGAGGTTTAGTTAATAAACAAAATCAATAAACTCATATCTATCCACAGCTACTAAATCCCACATTCAAAATTGTTCCCCTAGGAAATTAAGAAACATAGATCAGTTCTTCTTCTCATTTTCATAATAGAGAAGCAACTTCTAAGCCACTCGGAGAAAACTCCCCCATCTCCCTCCTTACTAACACAAAGAATGGCTTCTGTCTGCGCCAGGGTTTCCCGGGCTCCTAGCTCTATCACAGTTTTTTCAGCTGATTTAGTCTGCATAAGGGAAGTTGACAGTCATCCACAGGTCTGGCTCAGATTCACTGTGCAGGCCAGCTTTTCCTACCAGCAGCCTCCCAAGGAATGTTTATATTTGACCATCTATCCTCCCCAATTTTTTAAAATTAAATACTACTTTCTCCTCATCCCTGTGAACCTAGTGGGCCAAGGCTTGGATGCCAGGCTGCTTGGTCAAGAGTCCCTTTTCCCCTCAATGAATCCTGTACCTAGCACAAGAATCTTGATCCACCGTGTATAGGGCTAGAGTTGGACTCATTTCAACTACAAACTATCTGAAATCTATGTTCACTTTCGTTGTGAATCCCACCTTGTTGAGAGAGCTACCTGAACAAAATGAAATTCTTTCCAGGACACATGCACACGGATTCAGTCTAGGTAAATTCCTTCTCCCAGGAAAGCTGAGACCATCCTGTACCACAGTACCAACAAGTGTTAAGACACAGTTAGCACGGAACTTAACATTTAAACTTGAGTACCTCCAGCCAGGATCTTTTCTTCCAGCTCTGCCATCTGCTTCTTATAGGCCCTTAGAGCTGCTTCTTTGAAGGAGGGTCGGATTCTCTTGGGCTTCATGACCTCCGGTTCCTCTACAGGGAGGTTTTGGTTTTCATCTTCTGCTAATTCCATTTCGACTGCTGGTTCATTTAAAGTTTCCAGTTCTCCTTCACCTTCACTAATGATGTCATCTGCCTGCCCATCATAGCCCTCATCTTGTGGGGTCTCATAAGGAGTTTCATATGAAGGGTGGTCATAGTCTTTCGTGTGTTCATCTACTTCGATGACACTAGTCCTGTTTTCTAGCTTAGCTAGGACTTGCTCCATCACTTCAACATAATCGGTCTCACTGTCAGCCACTGGTTCACTGTAGTCCTCCTCTTCCTCAGCTTTGTAGTAATAGGGTTCTGTGTAGATATCAGAGTCAAGGGTGGTACTTGAGTCATTTGCAGTGGATTGAGATAATGTCCGAAATCTCCCCATTAAGGAAGAGCCGCTGTCCTCGCCTGCACTGAGACTCTGTGTGCTCTTGTTCCACACCACTTCCAGGGCTGACTTTGCCCTCTGAAGTGTAGATCCAAATTTGGGGAACTTGAAAGTCTTATCAGAAAGGTCAATACTCAACCGACTGTGCCAGGACTTGGGTGGGGCACCCTCTGAATCATCGCTTTGCAATTCACTTTGACTTCGATACATCATAGATGGCTGGCTTTGGTTGGAGTAGAGCTCATTAGAGTTGGTTTCCTGATAAGAATCATATGGGCCAACCCACTGGCCTTGCGGTTCATTATCCAATCCAGGGCATGGGGAGGAGTTGTCATCCTGGGTTAAATCATAGCTTTCAGAGTCATCTTGCAGGTCACTGTGGCACTTGCCCAGGTCATCTAGGTCTTTGCTGAAGACGTCTAGCTGTTGGTCAGACAAACTGTTGGTGTCATAGTCAAAAGGTTCCTGGGTGGATGAATCTAAACCAATATCAGCTCCGTGCTCTGCTTGGCTCCACTCCTTCCATGGAGACAGGTCCTCATGCAGTGACAGCTGGGAACCACTGTAATTACTTCGGTCTCCAGATGCACACACCATGCTGTTACTCATCCCACTGTCCACCGTTTCTGTGTTCTCAATTTCACTCTGCCCTTGCGCTGCTGGAATACTCCTATCCAAACCCTGGTCCTGAGGACTGTGGTACAAGGCCGACATGCCCTCCTGCTTCCTCTGCCAAAGTTCCCGGTCGGAAGAGGACAGGAGGGAGCTCCCATTAGTTCTACAGAAAAACTGGCTTTCGGAAAAATCCTCCGAGTACGACTGACACAATTTGGAAAAATCTGATTCAGAACGACTAAGTTTAGGAGTGAAGAAGTCACTCTGTGAGTGCCAGAGTGGCGTGGCCTCCACATAGCGGGCTGTTGGCTTTTCGGGGGTATTTGATGCCGGCAGTTGTGAGGGCTGTTTATTGTAGTCTGACTTATGTGACGTTCTGTGGTTAGCCGCTTTGTTCTTAGAACGAGCACTGTGCGGCTTTGAGCTGGACTTAGAAGTGTTTCCTTTTGCCAGAGAGTCTGCATAGCTGCTTCTGCTGACGTCAGACTCCAGCTCTCTGTCACTGTCATTGGGCGACAGCCAAGTGTTCTTCTTGGCTTTGGGCTCTGGCATGGATAGCTTCATGTCCATGCTTTCGTATGTCTGGGAAGAAGGTAACCCCCCTTTCTCCTTCCGTTCTCTGATGTCGTAAGTCAGAATATCTGTGGAGATCCCAATGCCTGTGCCTTTGAGCTTGTATGATTTCTTTAAGACAGAATCCCTTTGCTGGGGGGTTTCGAAGTATACTAGGATAGGTCGAGGTTTTGCATTTGGGCAATCCCTTTGCTGCCCTATCCTCTGAGCAAATTCAATTTTAATAGCATTTGGTACATCCGAGAAGCCCATTTTTTCTACAAGAATTTGGTACACCACGCTTTCAACATATTCGTGTCTTTCTTCAGGCACATTTAAAAATCTCAGGCTTACCTTACTCCCCATGTGACCCAAGTGTTTAATATAATCGTGGATGTCTCTAGTTTCCCTCCTAGCCTGAACAAACCCTGTCCGCAGCTGTTCAATCTCACTCTGGACAACCTCCACACTGCTGGAGATTTCGTCGATAGAGTACTTGAGAGCATTCACGTGCCCTCGGAGTTCGGAAAGTTCTGTTTCAATCTGACTTATTCCCTGAAGCTCTTTAAAGATCATTTCCATGACATCATGGGTTTGGCTAATGCACCCAGAGGAGCTGAACCCTGGCTCTAAGACATTTGTCTTTGGGTTCCGGGCAGTTCTATCTAAAGATTTGCTTCTTATGCCCCAGGTTTTCTTCACGGTGCTCAACTCTGAGTCTGAGGAGACACACTCTTGGCTCTTTTTCCATTTCCTCAGTTTCCGTAAAGCACCCAGTTTTAAGGTGTGGAGGGTGCGCTCCCCATCTGAGCTGCCCTCAGAAGGTGCCAGGCTGCTGGAACTCTTCCTGTTACGTCTGACAGGCATGGTGTGTGTTGACTGGACCTGGTTTTCTGTGCTGCTCCTTAGCTCATTGAAGGATTCAGAGTAGGAGCTCTCAATGGAAGACAGCTCCTGAAGCAGGTCTTCATCACTGTTAGTCACGGCTGTTTGCAGGCCATTGGCGATAGCAACTCTGTAACTGAATGTGGGTGACAGGGAGAAGTCTTTGTGACCTTCGTCGTCTTCTACGGAGAAGTTACGAGTGGATGAGCACTTCGCGATCTTTTTTACAGTGCTTTTCAGGGCATTAGACAATTTAGGAGGTTTAATGTGGCCAGCAGAAGGAAAATCTTGATCTTTTTTCTGCTGACTATTCTCTTTCTTTTTGGTTGTATTTCCCAATTTCTTTGTAAACATTCCTTTGCAGAGCTTATGTAGATAAGCTAAAATCAGGCTCTTGAAGAGACTGGCCACCATGGAGAGCAATGAGTGTGTGAGCTTTTCTAATCCAAGGAAGCGAACAAGGCACAGGGCTGGCAGTCTGTAAAGCCAAGGCCAGCATCACTGTTCAGAGGTGCCATCAACCACCAGACGGAGTCGCAAAGGCAGATGATGCCCCACTGGGAAGTCAAGGTTCTGTGGAATCCACTAGCCAAGCTCCTCCACTTAGGAAAGGCATTCTGTTCTGGAAGGGAGGTTTCATGGCTGTCTCATGTCCACCTAACTTCATGATGTGTCTGAAAAGAAAGGAATGCTGTGAGTACCAGAATTCAAGTCCCCATTCATCCTGTTCCCTACATTTCCCAAGGTATTTGTGGTATGTGAAGTGTGCAAAAGTGCAGAAGGGGTGTGTGGTTCTCCAAGTTTAAATAAAAATGCATTCATTATGAATTATAATACCCTTTCCTAAATCACTTATTGCCATTAAAATAGTGACAAAAGGTAATATGATTACTTTTAAACATTGATAAAAATGACAATTTAAACAGGGTCAGATGCCATTCCCACTCTATTTCTTTTTCTAAACTCATTTACTAACAGAACTATAAGGATATAAGCATATTCTCCCTACCCTAATCCCCAAATTCACCTCATTTGCATGATCCATGTTGATTAAGACTTTTTCCATATAGGCAAGACTTTTTGTGATAGAAATAACCTCTTGCTCTTATAGGAATTCAATTGGTTGGGCATTATTTAAACCAAGATTAAAATAATCAAAATTAATAAATGTTTCCAATGATGAATGAAAGCTAAGAGATCAATGTAGACATCAAATGGACCCTCATGAGTTGAAGCATACTTTAAGGTTGTATTAGATTAAGCAGCGCAAAACAATAAAAAAAATAGTAAAATGGCTTTAAAACTAGAAATGCCAAAAGCAAAATGTGAACGTCCATGGCTTGAATGAGCAGCATCAGCTTAAACAACTGATACAGCCTGCTGGCACATAACTGAAAACTCATCCTTGAGATTTATTAGGAATATCACCAGAGACAGACTCTCAAGCCACCAAACCAAAAAGTACCACATTCAAAACAAGCATACAGACAATCAATAGATGACGGGCCAGAGTTCTTCCTGCCATTTGTTGATTGAAGTATGATTGACAGATGACCATGGTACCTTCATGACAGATTCTTTCTCAGACAACAGGAAGAAAAAGTCTGTATTTAGAGCCACTGGCTGCCTGGCACACTGATCCATATGTGATAGACACTCAAAAGATTTATGGATTATTTTATCATTCAAATGTATCCCAGAATAACAGTAACACCAAAGGCTTTGCTGGTTTTGAGGAATGTATTTGGGTAGATAAACAGCCTACATAATTCACTAAAGGATACATCATAATCTTCATGTAGTTTTTGGAGTCTACTGACTCTTCCTCTGTCTCCCTCCACTTGGAAATCTGCCAGTCTCCCTTCAGTCAGGCTCTGCAGGGACTTGGGAATACATGCTGTGGCAAAAAGCCAAGCTTCTCAAGGGAAGGGGTGTGTGACTGAGGAAGGCAGGAGAACAGAGGCAGAAAAGGAGACTAAAAATGCCCAAGCCTTACAGGACTCCTGACTTGAGAATGCTGGTGCTCTTCTCTGAGATGTTTTCTGACTCATTTACAATTCCAAGCCAGAACTCATTTTCTACCAATAAATGGTGCTGAGCAATTGACTCCTGAATTAAGTGTGTTTAAAAAAAAAAACTTTATTATGCATGTCTATGATCTCTCCTTATAAAGAAAAGACTTTGGAAAGTTAAGCTATCCTGGGATAAATGAATCATTTTCAATGAGTTTTGGTAGAATGAAGTGTTCTACCACTTTCTTTCATCTAAAACATCGTTTGCTGAGCCCACACATAGATATCTGTATTTTGCTGAAATAAAAGCAGTAATTCTGTGAATGTGTCTGATGTTCTCACATTTGGTCTGCATGCCCTTCATTGCTAGTTCAGAGTTGTCATTCTGGGTGAGAATACTTAGAAGAAGGACTATCCAAATCCCCACTAGATACCAGCCAAGAGTCTATAATGACCCAGAGGAACCACCTTGCTCTGTACTCTACCCACACAGAATGACTTGGCTGCTGTAGCCTTACATTCGTCTATACCTCAGTAGTTCAATGCTCTAAGGGCTCAGACCTAATGCACAGTTTAATCAGTTGATGGACACAAAGCTGGCATAATTGCATGGTGGAATAAGGGAGGTAAGGAAGGCTTGGTAGGAGAAAGCAAGTCAATGGGGAATATAATTTTGGTGACTATGTGGTGCCCTGGCCCCCTCCTAGTATCATTTCCTGGTGGTCATGATGTGACCCTCCCTCAGCTCCCACCTCCATGGTGTCATGACTCACTACAAAGCTAGACACAGAGCCAAGTGACCATGGACCGAACCTCTAATGCTTCCTCCATCCAGGGGTTGATGTCGGATATTTTTCCTAGGCGTATAAAACTCTAATATATCTTCCTAACATTAAATTGTTTCTTCTTTCAAACACAAAATTTCTCCCAAACCAATACATTTAATATATGTAAATCCTTCTACTGAAATCATCCTGTGGTTGATTTCATTATTCAAGGGACAGCAGTTTGCTGATCACTGTATTTTTGATTCAGTAGTGTGAGTTTTTCTAAGACTCTCTTTTTGCCCCCAGGTTCTTCCCCTTGCCCTTCCCACCACATCTCATGTGAATATCTATAAAATCCCCATGTATCTAAAAAGTTCAGCTTCAGTCTGGTTGGCCCTGGATTGTGTTACTTTCCCCGTGTTCCTATAGTTCCTGACAGTATCTCCATCAAGAGGGCGTCACAATAACCATTTACATTAAATATTTTACCTATGTATCTGCCTTTCCAATGTGACTGTGAACTACTGACAAGAAAGGGCCATGCTCTATTTAGCTTTAAATATTCATATTGCTGGCCACACCATATTTTCCCAATACTTACCAGCTAAATGAGTGAATACATAGACAGGAGAACACACTCACTAATAAAAAAAAAAAAAACAACTTGTAAGTTGAACAGTTCAAAGAAGGCAGAAGTGACTAAACTTGACCCAAACAATTCAGAGAAGATGCAATGGGAAAGATGGTTATGGTGGACCATACCTATAACTCCAGAACATGAAAAGATGAGGCAGGAGAATCATTGTACTAAGCCAGGCTGGAACACATAGTGATCTCTATCCAGGAAAACCTGGGACAAAGTGAGAATCTGTTTTTAAAACAAAAGCACCTTGATGGTTTCAGAGTCACTGATTTGACAATTGTCTGTGCTCAGTACAAAATGTGATGATATCAATATTCTCTACTCTGAGGTCCAGGGGACGTTGTGGAAGGTGAGGTAACAGGACTCTAAGCAGGAACATCAGGAGAGGACTAAGAAAGGCCATCTTCTGGGTGTGATGTGGTTGTTATAATCATGAACACGCAGCAGCTGTGATCTGCAGAGGACTGCCCTGAGTGCACACACACGTACGTGTGTGTGTGTGTGTGTGTGTGTGTGTGTGTGTGTGTGTGTGTGTGTGTGAGAGAGAGAGAGAGAGAGAGAGAGAGAGAGAGAGAGAGAGAGAGAGAGAGAGAGAGAGAGAGAGAGCAGGATGGGGACTATATTAGGAAGACAAACAAGCTCAGTGGGAATGGGAGGCAATGAAATGATAGGGGATATGAAAACATTATATCGTACACAAGTGAGAAACTGTCAAAATTTACAAACTAATTTTACAAAGCAACCAATATAATAACAAAATTTAAAAAAAAAATGAAAACAAAAACAAACTTTGAGCTGAAGCCCAAGTACCAGAGGCACACAGGCTCTGTCCAAAGATGGAAGGCTGTCTTCCTTGGCCTGGGAAAAATGCCTATGTCAGGGATCAGTGGGTGGAGAAAACAGCCAGGATCTTGACAGTCTTAAATGTAGGTTAAAGTCCACTTGGTGAGGAGGCAGTAATGGTCAATTGATTCCTGCACTGCCCTGGATACAGATTCCTGCATGGTAATTCCAGTTTAGACACCCCGCGGTGCGATCCTGAGAAGTGGCCAGCCTTCTCCTCTGTCTGAGCTTATTCATTTAGGACACTGGGGTAGAAACAGCACCTCTTGGGGAACTGTGGGGTGTAAAGGAGCTAACACATGTGGAGTTCTTAGAATGGTGTCTGAACACATGTCTCCCGCACAGAAAATCTTAGCTGCTGTTAGGACAGAGAAGGGCAGTGGTAAGACAACAGAAGAACTAGTGTACAAGGGGCATCCAGTGAGACTGAGGCAGATGTGGGGTGCAACTTCAGAGGCCTTCTAAGTTAAAGAATGAGGTGAAGGATGCAGACACTCTAGAGGAGCGAATGGATGGAATTCCTGACACCTTCTTCAGCCGCAGGTTCCTGAGATTTCACCTTCCCACTTACTATGTCCCACACCCTCTCCTCCATTTCTGTCACAATCCCATAGCAAACCAGAGCCAATTCAGGAAGAGTGCTGTTGAATCCTCGATCAACCATGAGACTCATTTGAGACAGGTGACCAGGGTAGGAAAGAAAGCTGATACGTAATGAGCATATGTTACACACCAGAAACTTAAATGATCACAACAATCCTCACTAGATACACTTTGCAGTTAAAATGAACAGTACTTGTGGTGCTGACGCAGCCCTTGGGATATGTACATACACACGCACACACACGTTCTCTCTCTCTCTCTCTCTCTCTCTCTCTCTCTCTCTCTCTCTCTCTCTCTCTCTCTCTCTCTCTGTTTTGCAGCTTAATGGCAAAATAAGATGCCATTCTGGTCAGGACAAAAATCAACAGAGAGAGAGGAAAGCTGGGGGTCAGGGAACAGAGCCAATACGTAGTCATCTAGTCATCTAACTCTCAATCGCTGCTTTTTAAGAGCTCCCCTATAGTTCTGCCTTTGTTTTGTTTAATTTCATGGCATACATTATATTACATAATGAAATTTGAGAGTAAGAATTAAGATTTAGGGAGGCAAACCTTGATGATTAAAACACTGGACTGTTGCTGTGGAAGGTCTTAAAGATAACATTTAATTATTAATTACTATATACCAACCACTATAAAACTTAGCTCATTTTTCATCTTTATAATATTTCCAGTAAAGAAGCTGAGGTGTTGAGCTTTGGGAAATTTGTGCTAGATCATGCAATTAATAAGCAACATCCCTTTTCTCTCTAAGCCCCAGATTTAGATTAAGATATGAAAACTCTGAAACTTAGCCTTCATGATCAATAAAATATTATTTTTTATTGGTTAACAAACTCATTTTATAAGAGAACTGTTTAATGTGATTCAAGTTGGATAATCCTAGTGGACTGGAAAGTTAATCAACCTTTTAAAAAATAGTGATTCACTGTTAGATTGCTACCTAAACTGAGCTGAGCATTTTCAGGTCAAGACATGACTTTATGATTCTTACCAAAAGCATTCAAGTTGGACAGCTGAGAATTCAGAGTTAACTTTCATAGGAGAGAGGAAAGACAAAGAGGTGGGGCTGGTCATAATGCTGAGACCAGAGCAGCTGCCTCCCCAAGCCCCCACCTCTGGGCTAGAGCATGAACTGATTCAACTCTGACCTTGACTCTGTCCTGGGAGCCCCAAGCACATCACCTGATTTTTAGATGTTCTATTTACTCTTCTATTATCTGCTTAATTCTAGGCAGATATGCTGGCCTTATTTACATTTATTTTTAAATTTTAATATTTATTAATTTTTATATATGGGCATTTTGTCTGTATGCATGCATGTGTACCACATGTATACAGTACTTGTAGAAGTCAGAAGAGGGCATTAACTCCCTGGAACTGGAGTTACAGGTGGTTATGAGCTGCCATGTGGATGCTGGGAACCAAACCCAGATCCCTTACAGGAGCAGCAAATGCCCTTATCCACTGATCCAGCTCTCTAGTGGGCTGACCTTTCTTCTACACTGACTTTACCTTGGGAGTACTCTACTGAAATTAAGATTACAGTGAATCCCTACAGCAATATAGCAATAAAGTCCCGGCTTCCCTCTGTAACAGCACCCTGACAGTGAAGACCGTACACTACATGGTATGGTCACTTTAAAACATTTTTTTCCTGGCTGAGGAGGTACTCAGCAAGCATGGAGGACCTGAGCTCGGATCTCCAAAACCCACATGAAGAAGCCAAGCGTGGTGGTGTGCTCTTGCAATCCCAAAGCTGGAGAGGCATAGAATTGGACTTTCTTGCTGGGGCTCACTGGCCAGCAAGCCTAACAAAATTGCTGAGTTCTGAATGAAAGGGAGAGTTCTTGTTTCACAAAACAAGATAGTAACTGAAAAATTCATGGGTGACCTCTGACCTCTGCATGCAGGTAGGTACACACGTGTGCATGCATACTTACATACAAACACATATACAAATGACATATGCAGGAGGTTCACTGTGATTTCAAGAACAGTCAGTCTATGCTACACAGTGAAACTCCACCTCAAAATTAATTATTATAAACACAAATATTAGTGACATAGAAAAAATAGGTTATCAAATATCTGTTTGATAGTAAAGTTTGGGGTGACTTGGAAAGTAGTTGATTCAAAGGCACTTTCTGTCTGGTGGAAAGGCAGAGTTGAGAAGAGGGGACTTTTACAATGTCCATCTGAAAGAGAATGCTCCATGAAGAGGTGGCATTAGCCAGAGTGTTGCCAGGTAACTGTAAGTTGGGTTCGTGAAGCCCTAAAGAGGAGAAAACCAGGATAGCTGGGAATAGGAAGGTGAGCTAGCATTACCAATAGGCAAAAAATGAGCCACATGGGTTGAATAGATAGGAAGCAGAGCTTGGATAAGTTGGGACAAGGCAGATGATGAATAAACAGGATAAAAATCAAAGATCAGATGTCCAAATAGACTGGAATGTCTTTACACAGTGGATGAAGATTTATATTTGTTTAAAAACACTTTCATAGGAATGAGCAAACGAACCTCATGTGTAATGTGACAAAGTTACATGGATGACCATGGCGAGAGCATAGAATACTGTGCTGCGGCTTACGTTAATGCCCCCCAGGCCCATGTGTTCCAGGCTTGGTTCCTGGGTTGGCACTACCAAAAAGGAGGATGTCTAACAGGGGGTCATTCAGCATGGGGTCTTGAATGGAATTCTGGGGCCCAGTTCCTTCCTCTGCCTCTGCCCCCTGTGTTTCTCTGTGTCCTCCTGACACAAAACACTTTCTCATAGGCCCCAAGTCAAGGGACCAGCTGACATAGACTGAAATAGCCATTAGATGAAAGCCAAAATAGGTCTTTTGTCTTTATCAACTTCATAAACTGTTTTGTTAAAGATAAGCCCCACGGTATCACATGTTCAGGGAAGCTATTGGTTTTGTGTCTTTCTAAAAACAGAATCAATAGATGGATAGATACTAAACTGATCAGACAGAAATGGGACGAGAAGGGTGTGCTGGTTTGTTTATTCTTCAACTTCACACGCTCTAGAATCACCGGGCAGAGAGGCTCAGTGAGGGATTGTCTAGATCAGGGTGTCCTGTGGGCATGTCTGTGAGGGACTACCTTGCTTGTTAATTGGTTTAGGCAGATCCACCCAGTGTGGGTGGCACCCCTGCCTAGACAGGACATCCTGCCCTATCTAAGAGTAGAGAAAGCTAGCTAAGCCCTAGGCTTAACATGCACTGATTCCCCCGCTTCCCTCAGATGTGACGTGGCTCTCTGCCTTGGTTTCCCTGCAGTGATGGGCTGTAACTTAGAATTGTAAGCCAGATAAACTCTTTGTCCCCTAAGATTTTTGTCAGGGCATTTTATCACAGCAACAGAAACGGAAATAGAAAAATGAGTGGCACTAAATGAAGATTTGAAAGAAAACCATCAATGCATTTAACCATCACCACAGGCATCTGTACTTGGCTCTCGACGTGGCTCCTCTGACCTCCCTGTGTGCAACTCTGGATGTGGCCTGTTCTGTATTAAAAGTAAGAATTTAAATTTTAATGAACGTTGCACAGCTCAGAACTTCAAGTCTTGCATAATTACACTGTACACTCCCTGCTTCCTCTTTAGAGTATTAAGTCCACTGCAATACTCTTCACACAAAGGAACTTCAGCTGATTCTGATTCTTGGATGAAAGCCAAATATTTATGCTTCAAAGCACTCAAGCAAAACTGGGTGTGCCGTTCATTACTAAAATTTAAATTAGTGTCACTACACAAAGTGGCAATTTCATCATTTTCTTAAATTACCAGATGCTTTTAAAGTAAATCCCAAAAGAGATTATTTCAAAATGCCTAATAGCAAGACTTCCTTTAAAATTTTCAGCAAAGATACCAGATTCTATATAAAATACTTAGTACAAGTCCCTGATGAAGAATTCAGGCATCCAATTCAGGTGTTTGGGAATTGGAAATACTCTTATTATGGACTACTTGGATATACATGCAAAGTCTCTTCAGTTTGCCAAGACACAGTTAGCATCAGCCAGTTTTTGCCTCAAAGATACCTGCAAATAACCACAGCAAACGCCGTGTTTTTCACTGAAGGACCACAACCGGATAATCTTCTAAACACCCCAGATTTTTCACAGACATATGAAACTCTCTTCTGAGTAAATTTGTCTGGTTTTGAAGGAAGCATAGACAAGTGACATCCTTGAGAAGGGACACTTCTGAACACTGTTATGATAGCGTCAATCCTTTTCAGTCCAGCCTTCACCCACCTGTCCCCAGAGTCACTGCAGGATGCCTGGCATCACTACGTTGAGGCACTGGGACATCCTTTCAAAACTGTTACTCCTCTCTCTTGCTCTTCTGTGTGCTGGCTGGTCCCCTTGGGCTCCCTCTGAGTCTCTCTCTGAGAATGCTGCCTCCTGGCCAGGTGTGGGGGGGTGGTGGTCATTCCCTCTCCTTTAGGCAGCCTGTACCAGTGACTAATGAGTGTGGGGCTTCCTATGTCTGCATCTCTTTCTTCAAGACAGGGAATCTCCTTGCATCAGCACTTCCTGCAGGATTGATTAGACCTCTGTTGTAAATACTTTGCAGTTTGGTTTTTAATACATACAAGCCAAAAAAAAATACTCTGTGCTTATCTGTTTCATAGTCTGTTTCCCAGGGAATCTAACTGTAGAAAGTTGGTACCAAGGGAGCTCTGAAGAGATGGCTCTGTATGAGATAGTACACATATATAAGGATCTAACAACTGATGCTTTGCAAAAACAGACCCTGTGGTGTATCACAGAGGCAAAATTACCATTCCCACAGCTATAGACTTCAATGTTTCATCAGCAGGAGGGAGTTAACCAGTACACACAAGTACCTTGACTATTTTAAAGGCTCAAGGGAAGAAGTGATTGGCACTGTGAGATAGAATGACTATTGTTGGAATCTCTTGATGCAGAGAAGAAAGACAATGAATAGCTAGAAGCAATTTCTTACTAATTAAAGGGTAATTCTAAAACCATCTATGCCACCAAATAAATTCCCACTTCTTGTAGCAGATACTGGAGAATCTAAGCATCCAGCAAAGGAATTCATCATTAGGAAAGACAAGACTTCAGGTAAGATTTAATCTCAACTTAAGCAGATTGACCATGCCACAGTTGGGTTCTTAGTCACAGGAGGAAATATCTGTCTTAATTAATTTCAATTTCCTAGATTTGAGGGCAGCTATAATTATAGAGACTTTCGTCCAATTCAACAACTTTCACTCAGTCATTTCCTCTGAATACTCCAAGATACAAAATAACTTCATGCTCCCTTTTAGAGGGAGAAACCCCATTTTTTGTTTGAAGGCAACACGAAGGTATTTTTATTGAAAGACATTTTGTTTTCCTTCCATCAAGACTACCAAAGACATTCCCTTGAACCTGCACACCAACAACTGAGTAAAGTTTCAACATAATTAGTCAACAACTCACAGGGCCTGTTATTGAAGCAAGAGACAACACAAAGAAGTTCTAGGGTTTCACCAACAGGTCTGCAAAAGGGAACTGGATTCAGTTGTTTCTGGATGAATGGGAAGGGATATAAGTTTAAATAGGGAAAATTTTATTTCTTTATTGGCATATATTACTTAATATATAGAAGCAAAAGAAATAGTAGATTATCAAGAGCAGCCTTGGACTAGGGATATAGATCAGTAGTAGAATACTTGCTTAGTATGTATGAGGCTATAACTTCAATCCTCAACACCCAAATAAATAAATAAATAAAATAGTTTTTCTAATAAGATTCATAAAGCAGCCCTACATGTTCATGCTACTGCCAAATATCTAGCCTACAGAAACTGAGACCCAACTATAGACTTCCAGAAATTTCCAGCTACTTGGTAGACATTTGTCACATTGAACAACTTCTACTCAGATAAAGTCACCATCTCATTATAATTTAGATAAGCCCAATTCCAAATATGAGTTTTCCCCCCCTCCTCCAGCCACAGAGTTTCAGTTTGGATCCAGGAGCCTACTTTAATAGTAGTGGAGGTTTGGTCTTGGACCTATAACACAGGTTACATGATGACAGAGTCCAGGTTGTTGAACAAATAGCCTTTGCAGGTCCACCTGAAGGAGTGGCTTTATTGCAGACACCTTGATAGCATAGAGTCTTATAACTGAGAGTGCAGCTTATGATCTAAGTGTGTAGATATGATACATCTGGTGGATAGAATGGCAGCCTAGGAACCATCAGTAGGGAAACAGGTTCATCCTACTCATTACCACCCTCAGTGTCTCACTTTTTATTCATATTTCCCAGATGAGCAACTTTGTTTCTTGCAATAACACAGGACTTGGATCCCAGAGACAAACTGCTTCTACCAGGAGACAAAGAGAACATCCCATACTCTCTTGGGATGTTTGGACCTCTTAACTTTGAACTTATTACAGGAGGTATTAGCTCTGATCATTTGGAGAATATTGGGATAACAAAGGAACACTGGGAAATTCATACTCTGATCAGATGTTGACATTAACTTTTTATTCCCCTTGCCTATTTGAACCAAATAGGAAAAGAACAGCAGGATACACACACACACACACACACACACACACACACACACACACACACACACACACAGAGAGAGAGAGAGAGAGAGAGAGAGAGAGAGAGAGAGAGAGAGAGAGAGAGAGAGAGAGCAGAGAGAGAGAGAAAGAGAGAAGAGAGAGAGAGAGAGAGAGAGAGAGAGAGAGAGAGAGAGAGAGAGAGAGAGAGAGAGAGAGAGAGAGAAAAACCTCATTCTTCTGGGTCATCCTCAAGGAATCAGTTCCAGTTCTCTGGGAGAATTTTCATTCCCCGTCAGGTACAGACTTAGTTCATAGCTTCTCCATTCTTGGTATTGATCATATCCTAGCGTTGAGCTTCAGGCTGTTTGACTCCAGCCTTACAAAGTATATTTGGTAGCTGCCACGGCATACTTGCTGACTGTGCTGCTGACATACCCCCAACAGTAAGGTGTGTATGTAGCGCATGGAAGTGTAGGGAGTGTGCTGAGCTAGAGTTATTCCTGTTGTGGAAAGGAACTGTGGCCAAGCATCATTGAAGAGCTTCCCCAGTACCACAGTTCTAACAGTGATAACCACTATTTCCAAATATGAGTTAACTGGAATTATCTACAAATGAAAAATGTGATTATAAAATGACTACTTCTCTACTTTACAGACCATTAAATCATGAAGTCTAAGAAGCATAAACATAGTAAATATCATAATGAAAAGGCTTTTCATATTGTATATTAGATATTACCATAGCTTTAATTTTTAAAATATTTCACTTTATCATTTCTAAATTTTTAATATTTACTTTCTTTTTAATTATGTGTGTATCTGTGAGTGTGTATGTGCATGTGAATATATGTGCCTGTGGATTCCAGAAAGGGGTTTTAGATCCTCTGGTACTGCAGTTATAGACAGTTGTGAGCTCCCTGATATAGGTGCTGAGAACTTAACCCGGGTCCTCCACAAGAGCAGGAAGCACTCTTAACCATTAGCCCATCTCTCTACCTCCAGTGTTTTTTTTTAATTATTATACCAAGTAATGAGTTTCATTATTACATTTTCATGTAAATATATTATTTTTACTTAATACTTATTCATACCCCTTCTGTTCAGTTTTCAGCCTTCTTGAATATTTATTACAAATTATTTCTCCTGTGTAGACCCACCAACTCTCAACTGTGCTGTGCCTGTGAATGACCATCTTGAATAAAATGTCCACTAGCCACTAATGGTACTCTTATTCATTGGTCTGAAAGTTGGAAATGAAGCGGATGGGTTTGTGAAACACATTTCATCACCAAACCTTCATCTCCCAGGTATACTTTCCCTGTCCTTTTTAATAACTCCTTTCTTTGCCCCAAGTGCTCAGGGTACTTGTGTTTTATCCAGCCTACTGCAAGGGTGAGGCAAATATCTGATTAATGGCATGCAAATAGCTGATGTGCCCTGATTCTGCTGCTTTTATGAGGTATTTGTAAGATTTGAGAGTAACAATGCATTCAGTACAGAAGAAAATATAATTTTTTAAAAACACAGAGAATTGGCTTAAGATGAAAAGACAAGTCTATATAAAGGTCAAGTCTACATGAAAATCAACCATATCACTCTTGTCATAAACTTTTGGATGAGTTCCACCATGGCTAAGTGACCACTACCTCATTTCCCTGCTCACATAATGACACATGGATAGAGACAGAGTGTATCTAAACTCTGCAGCCTAGTTCTCCCTCTGAGTTCCTTATTGGCAAAAGGCAAGGCATATTTGCCACAATTCTGACATGAAAGATCATGTTGGCTATTTTTAATGTCAACTTGACATAATGCAGAGTCATTGGAGAGGAGGGAACCTCAATAGAGAAAATGTTTCCATAAGATCAGGCTGTAGGCAAACATGTAGGGCATTTCTTAATTAGTAATTGATTTGGGAGAGCTTATCCTACTGGTCCCCTGGGCTGGTGGTTCTGGGTTCTATAAGAAAGCAGGCTGAACAAGCCATGATGAACAAGCTAGTAACCAGCATTTCCCCATGGCTTCCGCATCAGCTCCTGCCTCTGGGTTCCTGCCCTCTTTGAGTTCCTGCTACGGCTTTCCTCAGTGGACTTTAATTTAGGCTATGTAAGCCAAATAAATCCTCGTCCTCCCCCAAGTTGTTAAAGTCTTGGTGTTTCATTGCAGCAATAGAAGACAAAGACCAAGACCAGCGCAGAGCTTGTTAGCACCGAGGACAGCTCCTTCACAAGGCACCAAATGGTGCAGCCATGCTGCCCACTGTGGTATAGACCTGTGCAGCTATGAATTAATATGAGAAAGGTTATACTTCTGCAAATTGATAAATTAACATAAGGTTGCTGATTTACAAACATATTTAACCCAATTTGGAAGAAGATAAATTGACAGTTCTCCCAGGAATTTGGAGATATTTTGCAAATTTTTACAGTTTATAAATTAAGAAATACCACCACCAACGACAACAACGTCTCACTGTCCAATGTGTAGCTGACCATTTCATATTAAACAGGAAAAAAATGTTGGTTCTGTAAGGCATCATGAACCAAGCACAAATGTTTTTACTTTGTCCTAAGAGTAAATCTGTAGTCTTTAAGGGCAAATGTGAAAAGGGGTGGTCATTTCAATTTAAGGCTACTGACCTGCTGGGTACATTAAAGATTTCTTGGGGATGTTTTTCCTATTTTTATCTCTGAATTTCCTATCGAGTTATACTTTCAGGTAGAAACCAAGAAAGATTGCCTAGATCTTTTTTTTTTCTAAGCAATTAAGCCAATGCTCATCAATCAGATGCTGCAGACAGTTTTTCAGGATTGTAATTGAGGTCATATAACCTTGCCTTTATTGATGAGTGCAAACCAAGCTACAGCATTCAGATAAGAAATATCTGATCACAAATTGGAGAGAAGGGATTTAACAGATTCCAAAATATTGAGCAGTATTTGATTACAGGAACAGCTCAATACCTTACGATGTTTCACTGAGACCATACCTGGAATCTGTATCTTCCTTGTCCCATATGACTATAGGTTTCTGGGTTAGAATGGAGCACTTCATACTCCCAGACTTACACACTTGTCAATGCAGAATGGTCACTAGAGAGGATGAAGACAGATTCATGGCAGATCTAACTAGCTAAAAACCCTGGATTTGAATTAAAATTATTTTAAACTTACTAGCAACATGAAGAGTTGCTGGTCAAAATTCTACTTAGTGGACAACAGTTGTTTACCTGTACTAGGATTAGGGGATGAAGAGTGAGAGAAAGAACAATAGCCTCCCTGCTTTATAAGATAGAATGAAGAGTTATCAGAAAGATATTTCAGTAAACAATATGATTGTACATACACATGCATTATTATAAACAAAAATTGAAGCAACTCCTTGATTTCTACTTATTAATTTCAGATATATCAGTGTCCCTGGCCCTCCCTATATCTTCTCTCTTTTTATACATGCCAGCTTTTTACCCAGTTTGTTTGGGTAGAATGCACTCTCAATTCCTCTTAAGACACCCCTCTTACAGTATGTGCTTTTAGAACTCAATATTACTCATTTTCATTTCCCTCCTGCAAAACAGAGGTGAGACCTTCTGAGAGAAGCCTCCATTTTCTTCCTTCCATAGAGCCTAGCACAGCTTGCCAGGGCTTCTCAAGTCAAAACACAAAGGCCTTGACCTCCACTCATAATTTGATGTCATTTCACCCCACAAACATTTCCTCCGTCTCAATTGTTCTTTCTGCCTGAGATTCATATCATCATCCACTATCTCTTATTTAACTTTTGAATACTATTTTATTGTTAATGTCAGTCACCAAAAGTTGCCATATTGTAACACATTAGAGCCATTTTAATCTACCAGGGTGATCTTCCCCCTCATCTGTACCTAACACACATATATCTACCCCACTGGTTTTGCAGCGATAGGGCAGACTCCTTTTAAGAAATCTCACAACCTAATGAGGAGTGCAGGACTACAGGCAGTGTAGCAGGAATCTTAGAGAGTCTTATTAATAAAATCAAACCTGAGCCAGGTATTGGGGTGAACTGGAAGATCAGAGAACCAGAACAAGCCACAGCTAACCTCACCTTGCCAACTTCTCAGCTGGTCTTGTTTCCTCAGACTGGAAGCCTCTGTGTCCTCATCCCAATGGCTCTCAGCTGAACTGTGCTCAAAAGCCTGAATGCTTAACCAGCCAAATACTTAACCAGGCCAAAATGCTTCTAGTTTCTGGTCCTCACGCCTTATATACCTTTCTGCTTTCTACCACCACTCCCTGGGATTAAAGGCTCGCTTTCTGAAATTAAAGGTGTGTGTCACCATGCCTGGCCGTTTCCAATGTGGCCTTGAACTCACAGAGATCCAGAGGGATTTCTACCTCAGGAGTGCTAGGATTAAAGGTGTGAGTGCTACCATTTTCTAGCCTTTGTATCTAGTGGCTGTTCTGTCTCTGACCCCAGATAAGTTTATTAGGGTGCACAATATTTTGGGGAACACAATACCACCACAAGGCAGAGACCAGCAGTAGGAATTTAAAGAAAGTGATTGTTGACAGAGACACACTAAGAAAGACAAGTTTTTAGGCCTCCATACAGGTCAGAATGATTGATCTGATAGTGAGTTACTCACAGATATATAATTAACCCCCACACAAGTTTCTGAGTGTAAAAACAGCATCCCCAGAGACCAGAGATACATTTCTCAATCAGGAAGGTACAGGAAGGTACAGAGATGCTCCTGTAACAACCTAAGGCTTACAGCAAGAAGAAGAAATTTGAACACTGTCACTTCAATTTGCTGGGGTCCCCACTGTATAGATTTTGTGGTCATGTTTCACACCCATGACTTTCTACATGGACCATGATGGATCTGCCACATCTACTTCCTTGGCCAACTGCTAAGTCCTCAGAACTGTTAGCATTCAAGAATATGAGAAGTGAGGGCTTTCAGCTCTAATTTCCCTAAGTAGTACACTCATTATGAATTGCTTTTCTAGGAAAATGATGGATTTGGCATGACTGCAATCTACTTTAAGGATATGTGTGAACCCAGCTGTGGGTTCTTAGACAGAATATTTTCCTCGGTGTTGACATCCAATCTGTACATAATAAATTACTTTCCAAAGGATCATCTCTTTTAGCTTCCAAATGAAATCGGACTGCCACCCCCCACCCAATCATTCCTTATCACTGACAATGTATTGCTGAACTGCATAGGGAATGTTTAACTTATCCAAAATATCTACTAATCAATTTCAGATCACCAGAAATATTGAACAGACTGTTATTAATTTTGAATAAAGTGAGCACTAAGGAGAAGTCTTGAGATTTTTCTATGCCATCAAACTAATATATAGAGTGTGCTCAATATTACATTACATGTAAGATACCAAGTCGTTTTTTTAACATTTGTTTACTTTCTCGTTTCTTTACTGTATGTTTATGTGCACAGAGGTCAGAAAACAACTTGAAGGAGTCAGGTCTCTCTTACTGCATGTGGGATCTGGGGATCCAAGTTATGTTAGCACCAAACATTACCCACTGAGCCATATAGGCAGCCCTCAGGTCTTAATTTATTAATAGTATCCACCCCATAAATACCTATTAAGTTTATCTTTCTTTTAAAGCTCCTGTTGCGAATTGGTTCATGGTTCACTGAGTTTGAATTCCTTACTAGTTCACAATATTTCTTCATTAAATTTCAAATTATCTTTATCACTAGTTTTGACACATATAGTAATAACTTTTTGCATTTGAGTATAAACAAGCATTGTTGCTTGGTCTGTTTTCATGTGGTATTAACCTTATCTCCTGCAGATGTTTCAATAATTGAATTTAAGGACTAAGTTCACAATGTGAAAGACCAATGCAAAACAGATGTCTAGAAACTGTGGCTGCTTGACAAGGTATTTCCTCAGACTCTGAGAAATTAAAAGACTGTGTCTAGAATTTTATAATTCTACCAGGATTAGGAATTTGTTTCACATTCTGTGGATTTTAATTGTTTTCTGCATTCTAAAAAGAAAAAAAAACATATTCTTTACTCTCATGGAAATAGGCTTTGGATTCTAAACACAACAGCCAGAAAGGTGCATGTTGCAGGTAAAGGCTGAAGTAGAGACAAAAAGCACTGACCATAAGAGAAATGGAGGGTCAGGATGGCCAAGTGTCTGAGACACAAGCACTCTGAAATTTAATTTTTGAATTATACAACCAAGTTTTGCCCTCAGAGCTTCTAGTCCTGGATCTTCCTGACTGAAATCTCCATCTTTTAAGCTCTGATGAGGAATTCAGACCTCCCTCTTCTCAAAGTCTTCAGTCTCCATTTTTTTTCTTTTAAAAATTTCTTCCCAAATGGAAATGCTTGAGGAAACTTCATGTATCCGTTATCAGGACCACTGCCTTCTGTTTTAGAATAAACAGATGCTCTCAGAATTCCTTTCAGAAAAAATAAAGTAGACTAGTGTAGGATTCGGGGATGTTTTCCTGTAACTGTGGCTCTTGATGGACACACAGGGAGCTGCATGCTGTAAAGCAGGAGCCATTGAGGGGAGGTGTGTTGTAGACGTCAACAGAATAGGATCGAGTTAGACTACAGTTGGCATCATCAGCTCAAGTCAATATGAGAAGATTTATATCAGAGCGGGTGGGGCATTCCATATGGAATCATCAAGGAAACACTTTTACTATAAAAATAAAACTGGAAATGAAATATAGATCAGAGGAGAACCATCACCATAAGGAGCTGATAAGGGTTTCTAAGGTGACATGGTTCTGACCTAGACAGAGCTAAGTAAGCAACCCTTATCATGCATCCAGCTTCCACCCATCACGCTGCTGCTGAACCTCTTTGGCATTCAGCAGGAGTGTTCAGGAGCTCTTTGTTTACTCCTGAAGTCAGGTGCTCCAAACAATGTGAAAGGATCAGGACTGCTGTTCAGATCCTTCCTGTTAGCAAAGGCAGCTTACAGGGCTGAGTTTTCCCCATCAGCTGTTACTACACTGCCACTGGGATTTGCTGCTTCCATACCATGAAAAGCACATACAAGCTCCTACAGGGACCTCAGGGCCATAGATTTCATCAAAAGCAGGCTGTTCAAACTATTCCAATTTGGCCCAAATGCAGCTTCTGAGGTCATGACTATCTTGGGACACAGTAAAGCTTGAGTTTTACTGCTGATTTCATTTCTTACCATTTCCTACTTTGTGTATCAAAGTTTCTTCTTCCTTTACTGACTTTTCTTGCTAATAAGAGATAGTAATACATAATGCAAATTAAATATGAAATCAAGCACATCTATGGGTAGACCACTTTATATAAAGATGTTAAAAAGCATGAAGACAATGGAATTCTGGTATTCATTGAACACTATTTGTTATTTTAATTATTTCTCATGAACACAATGGGGAGAAACATTCTTTATGATGTCAAAAAAAAAAAAAAAAAACCCAAATGACCAAATTGTACAGATACTGTACCAAAGGGGTTTGCAATAGAGCCAGGACTGTTTTTATGAAAACTACATGAATCCATAAACTTCATGTCAAAACCATAGGAAAACCTCATGGTAAAGTATTTGATCTGTTATTAAATTAGTCACTTAGCACCATGAAAATTTACAGCATGCCAGTGTTTGGAATCTGTGGTAATCTGTACAGTTGGGGCAGGGATTGGAGGAAGGAGGTAAGGAACCCAGGCTTCACATATATGACTAGTCAGCTTGCTCTGAGGATCGCTCATCTCTTCCTGGAAGTCTGGAATTACAGATAAGCTTCCACATCCACCCAGCATTCACCTAAGTTCTGTGGATCTGAACTCCCATCCCCATGATTATAGGCCAAGTACTTTAACTGCTGTGCCTTTCCGCCTAGCCTTTAAGCTTTATTCTAAATACACAGAGGAAACATGGAAACTTTTGAGGACAGTGATGTGTGTCATGACATTTTTGAGGACAATGAACTTGGCAGGCACACACAGAGCAGATGCTCAAAAGAGGTGTTGTGGCAGACAGAGACTGGGAGATGGGGCAGTGTTCTAAGATTAAAGTGATGAGGTGGACCAGGGCAGTGACAGCAAAATGAAGCCGAGCAGGCAACATACAGGTTGGTGAGGGCTTGCGAGCACAGGGAAGAACAGAGCCCCGAGGGCAAGGAGCCTGCGGAAATGAGGAAAATGGGAGGAGGAATCGTTGAGGAGGAGCAGCTGCCATCTCTTGACTTCTTAAGCTACTGTCAGTAGAAAGAAGTGGGGCGGCCTCTTGTGAAATTTAGGGCACCCAGTGTAAAAGAAGGGACAAGCAGGAGATGCTTGAACGAGGTTCAAGATGAAACGGACACAGAGGTCAAAGGTAGCGACTCTAACTTGTGTGTAACAAAGCAGGATATTTACCAGTAACTAAGCAGGATACTCATGCCATTATACCCATCAATTATCAATTGATATTAATTATCAATTATATCAGCATGTTATTGGAAAACCAAGCACACTTCTCCATCTCACAGGCTACTTTCTAAAAGTCGTATTTTATTTTTCACATGTACAAAGTGATCTATGTATTCTGTGTCCTGGCAATTGACCTCCTATAAAACTGAGAGGAAATATGAATTCTCCTCAGATTTCAGGTGCTCTGCTAGCTCAGTTTGCCTTTTTAGCCACGAGACACTGCAATGTGGTTTTTCTTGGGTACTCTCATGGCGTATGCACACCCAGAGAGGAAGACTGCACAGGATATACATTATTAGATTTTATTTTCAGAAGTAGTTTTCTATGAGTGACTCTAAAAGTAGCTAGTAAAGTGCCCTACCACCATTTCTTACTTTTTATTTTCCAAACCCATAAACTCACTATACAACTGAATCTGGCTTTGAACTTTGGATCTTCCTGCCCCCAACATCCGAGCATTAGATCACAGGCATGCACCAGCACACCAGGCTTACCATTCATTTCTTGGCCAAAAGAAGCACTGCAACATCACCCGAAGCTGCAGCAAATGTGTCCTGACTCACAGATACAGGGTTTTCTCCCAAATATGGCTGGCTGGCTGCGTCCACAGCTTCTGTGTCCAGAGACTCAACTGACTTACAGACCAAAAGCATTTCAACTTTCTGCCTGCAATGAACAGGCACAATTGATTTCCTGTCATTGTTCCCTAAACAATCTCATGTGACCACAGTACCTATGGCATTTATATTCTAGCATGTCACATTATCAAACTACCTATGATGACAGTTTGTGGGATACATTTCAGTTTCCGGAAAATACAACCGCATTTTACATGAGGAGATCAAGCACCTGTAGATTTGGGTGGTACCAGTTGGCTCACTGAAACTATCTTCCTCGGAAACTAACTGCATGTGGTCTATTATGTTATAATCCAATATTTTTGCCCAGTTGTTTGAAGGAAAATAATTTGATAAACTTTCAACCCAAACCTAAATGGAAGAATACTGCTTCCTTTACCAGACAAGCACATGCCAGTTACACATCCCCAGCCTCTTAGGGAGCTCAAACCAGAGCCAAGAAACTCCATGGCTACCCGTATCCCATGGAGTCCACCCTATAGAACCTGAACAATGATGAGCTTATGAAAGCCCCGACTTGTGGAACTAGAAGTGACCTTCTGGAACAGATATCTGGACAGGTTCACAGATAAGAAAAGACTTACAAACAAAAACACCACCCGAAGGTTACCTAGCTAGTGAAAGACTGAGCCAAGATTTGTATAGTATATATTGCTGTTTCCTGCTGGACTCCTGTTAAAATGTGGCATTAGTCATCTAAGGCATGTGTCACTTGAGGCTGCTACGGAAGATTTCTCATTGATAAACAACACAATTTTCTTTTTCAGTTTTTGAAGTTAACAATGGCAGGATTCAAAACACATCTGACCCTCTGCCAGGAGCCCCAAGGCTGTGTCCATAAGGCTCCTTCTTGGAAACTGCCCTCACTGGCCACACCTAAGTTATCAGCTTTTCCTACACTCAAAACAATAAGGCTGGGGCTGGAGAAATGGCTCAGCAGTGGAGAGCACTTACTGCTCTTGCAGAGGACTCAAGTTCAGCTCCCAGGACCCACATCAGGCTGATCAAAACCACCTACGTATAACTTCAGTTCTGAGAATTTGATACTGTCTTCTGACCTGCTCTTGAATGCATGTGGTCCACCCAGAGACAAGCCGAGACATGTACACTTGTAAATAAAAAAATAAATCAAATTTAACACATATACAAAGTCATCTCTGTCAATGCTGCCCCCCCCCCCCCCGCCGTGTATGGTGTGTGTGTGTGTGTGTGTGTGTGTGTGTGTGTGTGTGTGTGTGTGTGTGTGTGTGTTGCATGTGTATATGTGCCTGGGAAAGCTATTCCTAGAGAATATTGTTTCCAGTTATAAACCATGCTAAAGAAAATATTTTTATGCAAAACATTTCTTCTCTATCAAAGAGAGAGAGAAAGAGAGAGAGAGAGAGAGAGAGAGAGAGAGAGAGAGAGAGAGAGAGAGAGAGAGAGAGAGAGACTGCATCTAGATTCTAAGATCCTAAGGTCTAAGAAATAAATTATGTTTTACCCAGAATAGGATGGGAGCCAGCAGAGACTGCCTGTGGAAGTGAAGATGGACATAGGTGGATCTTCAGATTTCCCAGGGGAAAGAAACCATTTGAGAAGGCAACTGATGTTACACAATTACCTTTACATGTAAAAACACCCTATGATTTATTATATTGAGTTAATCTTATAATCTGGTATTTATTCCTACAAAATATTTTCTAACTCTATGCAGGAAGAGCAATACAAAACATATCCTGCATGCAGGCTATAGTGATTTTTGCATGCTGAGCCTAACACATACACCATAATTAAAATACGCAAGAGGCAGGAAGTGTGTATGTCTCTTGGCTCACAGCCAGCCTTAACAAGTAAAAGAGGGTCAGTGCTGTGTGTCTTCACGGTGCTTACATTTCCTTTGGGAAACTTCTGCTCTACAGGCTAGGAGACTTTCTCCTGTCTTCCTCACTATTTTTTATATAACATCTTTTATTATGTTTATTTGTGTGGGGGGTGTTGTGCGTACCATGGTATGTTCATGGGTTCAGAGGATAATTTATACAAGTCAGTTCTTTCCTTCCAACATGTGGGTCCCAGGGATCAAACTCAAGTCTTTGGGCTTGTTGGCAAGCACTTGTGCCTACAGAGCCATCTCGATGGCTCCTCCTGACTCTTTTTTAACAGGCCAGAAGCAGAGCAAACTCTGCTGTGCTATTTGTTATCTCTGGAGTTCCAGCACCAGGTATTCAGTCTTCTGCAGGCTGATAGGGCTATTAATAAACCCTCTTTTAAAAACAGCTGGAAAGGAATTAGAGCCTTTTCATCCAAACACAGATAACTGTAGGTCCAGAAATGATTTATAACAATAGCAAAAGATACAAATTCAATCTTTTGAATTCATAATTAGCACTTGAGTGGTAGTGTTGAGAGGTAGTGTTATAAATATACATGGCCAAGTAAGTTGATATTGCTGGCAGTTTCAGAATAGTCAGACAACAGATTCCTAGCAATAAAAGTGTATTATAGAGAGAAAATGAGCATGCACTTAAAATTCCTCAAATTCCCACCTCAAAAGCAAGGATCACACACATACACATCATCATCATTGTCATCATCATCATCGTCATCTGGCAAGGTAATTTCAATACCTTTAATAATTTTGGGAAAGTCCTTGTGTAGTAAATGTTATGTGATTGAAAGAATACACACCAGAACCCAAGGGTATTAAAACTAGAACACAAAATACAGGGAGCATAATGCCTCTGAGAACTCAGGGAGGGTGTGTGTACTCTACAGCTGAGGAGGAGGAGGAGGAGGAGGAGGAGGAGGAGGAGGAGGAGGAGGAGGAGAAGGAGGAGGGATGAAAGTGTTGGAGTGTCCTGTGCTGGTATTCAAAGACACTGGCTGGCCCTAAATGAGCAAAGACATCCACATGTTCTCTTCTCCACTGACCCCACCATCAATCACTCCCTGCCCCCACACAAACATACTTAGAGTAATTTGTCTTTGCAAGAGGAACCTCCCCGCTTGCACCTGTCTGGAATGATCCATGGGCTTTTAAGCAACTCCCTCTGTTTGCTATATACTTCATTGCTAGATATTGGAAGAATGGCAGCCTTAGAGGGTATGGTAGGGTGTACGAAGCAACTGTTAGATGTGGTTAATAAGAAACACATGAAAAGTGTGCTTCTTCTCCAGGCTTACTTAACACATTCATTCCTAGTCACCTGCATGCACATCCATTTGTCCAGGTGGACAGGGGTGGACACTTGTGAGGGACGTTTCCAAGTCTTTTTAATGTAAGTCCAACAACAAACAACTGCTCAGAAAATAAACGTTCTTCTTCTTCTTCGCCACCCTCAGATCTAAGCCCAAAATTCTATTGAAATGAGTCCCAACTAAATTCCATGTAGTTTGAAAGCAAACTAACTTTTTTAGTTTGGAAAGGCAGTTCTCATTTGTCTATGAGATTCAAACATTCTCTATCCAACTTGATATCAGTTTATTAGCTTCAAAAATAATTCTTTATATGATGTTCTGAAATTGTTATTACATTTCTTCTGGGACATCTCATTTACAGATGGGTAACCTGCGCCACGCCACATATCAACAGAGAAGAAATACACTGTGCTTTTTGCTCTCATAGATGAGCACTTTGTCTCAACAGCTAGCTATCTGTAGATACCCACCCTATTCTTGTATATTCTAGTACAGCCACAGGACTCTACAACAACTCATGACCTTTGGTGTGGAGCCCAACTCCATACTCTAGATCACTACCTTTGAGTTTTACAAAAGCAGAGTAATGATTTCTTTTCCGGCAAGAGGTACATAACTGATCATTTACATCCTACTTGGCCTTGCTCTATAGCAGCTGACATCATACACACACACAAAAAAAAGTAGAAACAGCAATTAAAAGTCAGTGTCCTAAAGCTTTCGAATAAAATGGCCACGTTAACAAAAGCATGCAGAAAATCAAGAAAATATTTTATATACACAAGATGTAACTTTTCTTTTTTTCCTTCTCCCTGGAAAAGCTCATTTAAATGCACGTGCATACATACAATTTGTTGTCAGTTTCAGCCACTTTTGTGAAAGTATTGAAGAGCCCCAAATAGCAAAATTCTTTCCTTAGGAACATTCATTTACGAACTCCAAAACACAGAAGGTTTTTGAAAACTCATTTGTGCACATTTTCCACCCACCTCTTTCATGCTGTTCTCTAAAACGCTCACGGAAAGGATGAATTTGAGCTTTGTCACATCACCTAGGTGTGATCGTAGCTGGGTCTTTCTCCTTATTATACAAGTATGTTGATGACGTAATTGCAGAAGTTGGTTCTACTCAGGCAGCTGGGTCTTGGGATTTTTTTTTTTTCAATACTGCCTCCTTCAGTACCATAAAAGAGTTGTAAAACAGAACCAAGCAGTCTTGCCTCTTGATAGTAAATTCTTGAGATCGTCACCCAAGGGATCTGTCCAGCCTTGGGTAGCCAGAACCATCCCAAAGCTCAACTGGCCCCAGACCTGAGGCTCAGCGGCACACACTTAGGTGACACCGCACCAGGCTTGGCTTTTAACCCTTTCCTAGAAGCTCTCAACTTTTCATCTCTGTTTGACTTTCATTTTCACCCACCCCCAAACCTCCAGGGACTAAGGAGAACCCCCGACATTTATCCTAACCTTGTTTGCTCCTATGCAGTAATTCCCCTGAAAGTTGACTGCAAAGTAAGCAAACAGTTATCACGTTGTATTCAAAATAAAGTAAGGCTCGAGAAGACCATGATCCCCCAATAAATTATGCTGATCATGAACCTAGAAGAGCAAGCTTTTATGGGAGCATCTTCTACATTGAGAGAACCCGCGGTTGTGATTCAAAGTGCAGAGAGAAAGAACCATGGAAAAAAAAGGCACAGGCTGAATCTCATGCAGATGAGGCAGCTCAGCGGGAGGTAAAGAAAACATACCTGAGGGATTCTCCTTTTAAAAATGCTCAGGCCAGCTGGGTTGTTGCTCCCCTCCTTTAGGGGGGTGGTTGTGTTTTCCTTTCAGGAATATCCCGTGCAATTGTGTTTCTAGGTTCTTTTCCTTTTATTCAGCCACAGATAGTTGCAGGAGGCACCGGCAGGCAGCGTTCCTGCGCCCCGGACTCAAGTGCAGTCGGGCATGCCTTTGCTCAGAAACCCTGCTTGCGCTGCTCTTATCAATTCTATCACGCTCCCTGGGTAGCCTCCAAAGCAATTTTACAACTTAGCTGCTGGCAGGAATCTGCCTTTCACTCTTCTCCTTGCCAGATTCCTTGGGCGGCTCATTTCTCAGCCCTTTCTCCCGAGAAAGCAAAATGGGATCTCTCCCCTTGTTGTCCTGGCTCACCCACAATTGACGGTGCGGAGTGGCGGCTGAATGTACGCCGGGAACTTCATCCAGCGGCTGCAGCCCGGGCTTCTCCGAATGCAGCAGAGACCTGAGCTCCCGGCCTCCTCCATTGGAGTCCAGGCTCCCTCTGCTGCACCAGCCGCACAGAGCCGCTCTGTGAGAAGGCTCCTCAGCCCTGGTCCTCTGGAGATGCTCTGCTGCCAGGTGTGGTCATCACCACCTCATCCACACACCCCACTAGCGGGGTCACAGCTTCCTGCTGAAGAAATGCATGGTTGTGGATGTCCCCTGTGTTCCCTGCATCCCAGGGGGGCAACACTGGTGACCATCATAGGGTCAATTTGCTCCTTGCATCAGTAAAACAGATAATTATTACATTAACCATGCTATTTAATTATCATTATGATTTCAGATGCTGCTGACTGTGCTTGGAATCCTACAAGGTCCCCTGTCCAACCTGGCATCAAGAGACCCTTAACAGGACCCCTGTTTAGAGGGAGGCAATATGCTGGCTTCGTCCCAGTTTTTTTGTTGCTGTTGCTTTGTTTTCTTTTTATTTTCTTAAGTGGTTGTAGATTTGAGGGTTGATTCCTCAATAATTAGAATTAGATACACATACACATATCAAAGTAGGCAACGGAGGAGCATGATGGCTCAGAGGATTTTCTTTCTCATGCAATAATGCCTTCCAGATCTGCCTGAGAATTGAATGGGCTCGCTTTCCTTTTTAGCTTAGCTGAGTAGAGGAGGTGGGGGGAGTAACCACTCCTACTTTCCATCAATTAAGCATTTTTTAATCCTCTAACCCTCCTGTTGAAACAAATATAAAAAGTGCTGCGTCTTAAAATAGAGCCTTAAAGAAGCTCAAGTCTGGGAATAATTTGTAGGCTTTAAGCTGCATCTGGTGCTCTGGCTTACTTATTTTATTTTCTTTGCTTTGTAGAAAATGAGAGGATGGGGGCTGGGAGACGGCTAAGTCCCCACAGTATTGGCTAGATAAGCCCTGGGACCTAAGGTCAGATCCCTGGCACCTCCATACAAAGTATGCATGTGTTTGCAAGCTCGGTGCAGGGGACCGGAGGGGCCCTGAAGCTCACTGGCGAGCCAGTCTAGCTGATTCTCCTAGTTCTGTGCCAAGCAAGAGATCTTGCCCCAAAAGTAAGGTGGAGAACGATAGAGGAAGACACCTGTCATCAATCTTTGGTCCCCACGAGCACACACACAAGGACACACATTTTCATGGACCTGTACACCAATGTGCACAGCCACACACACAAAAGGAAACAGGATGATGTTTCCCCAACCAACAAACCTATCAACTAGTGGCTGGGATGAAACAGTATAGGAAGTGTGTATCTGATTACAAGCCTTGATTTCAGCCCATGTAAGGATAGGTATAGGCAGGTCAACTCTAGAAGAGACACTCCCATCAACATGTGATATGCAACAGCAGCAGCAAAAGGAACAATTATGCCCATTTAAACAATTTGGGACAAAACTTGTATAAAGGCATGTTCTAGGGCTGAGGAAATGGCACAGTGAGCAAAGAGGTTGCTTTGCCAGCCTGAGGACCTTAGTGCAGACCCCTGGAAGCTAGAGCTCAGACCCACACAGAAGGCCAGGACTGGTGAGATCCTACCTCAGACAAAATTCAGAAGGCATTTAAGAAACAGCATCCCAGGTTGTCCTCTGACTTCCTCATGCATATGCAAACAGGTATATGCACCCACCCACAGCCACACATACACCAGCACACAAAGGCACGCACATAGATACATATACATATTGCACCTACCATCTATAACAGCCAGTAAATAACACTGTGATTTGAAAACAAATGTTCCCCAATGTGACACAGTGCTGTGCCAGGTCTGGGCAGGTGGCCCTCTCTCTCCTTTTCTCTCAGCCTCACCGATAGTTCATAGCTGCACAGCTCCCCCAACCTGCTGCTTAAGTGACTGTTAATGGACACGAGCAGCTGCTCAAGGTCTAATGAACCGCATAAGGGGCAAACACCCGGGCATTGTACTCTCCTCCGTCAGCACTCACCAGCGAAGTGGACCGGACAAAGCTCTGCTGCCCTCGGCTGTAAGCACTGGAGAGCAGCAAGGGGAAACCGGTGAATTCTAACAGTGCATGACAGGGCAAAAGCTGACTTTTTAATATAGAAGCATCCAAGCTTGACAATGCATTGTCTTGAAGGCTGCCCTTCAACACAAAGGAGAAACCCGTGTCCAAACTACTTTTCTTTCTTTTTTTTTTTTTTGTACAATAACCAAACCAAAATGCTGCGGCTAAGCTGAGCTGAGAAAACTCGGCACCCAGCATGATACAATGGATGCATGCCCTCAGCCAATTGTGACATGATGCCTTTAAGCATTTAAACCTGCAGAAGTAAATATAAGATGATGCTGACTGTGTGTGGCCTATTGAGCATGTGTGTAGGTGCAGTGAAGAGCCCCCCAAATAAAATCCCACTACCCTGAAAATTTACCCCTACAGGATGCGGCACCAGGGTGGTGACGGTCAGTCTTAGGTGGTGGGAAGAAGTAAGGGTTGGAGGCTGCTGCAGAGCTGGTACATACACCCTGACCAATGATCACGATGCCAAGCCAAGGTCAGAATGGAAATGCTTCCCATGTCTACATGTGGCAGGAATCATGGATTTAAGGGACATAGGTTGCCAATGAACTATGTATGTCACTTATATAAAGAGTAGTGGAGTTCCGTGACTTTATTGGTCTGCAGGAATACCAAACTCCCTAACCGAACTTTCTTGGCTTTACTGGGCAGTTTTCACCTGCTGAATGTCTACTTTGAATAACATATAACAAGGATATGAGTCCAATGGTAAGTTCGGAGTCCTAAACATTCTTATTAACATGTATTCCAAGTCTGTAAAATGCCTTTCAGGCCCTGGGAGAAGTTAAATGAAATACTACTAGAGAACAGGACATGACTAACTGCCAGCTGATGGCTTGTCAATCAACAGGTACATGACCCCAACTCACCCCCAAACTGATTCAATAGTGAGGTTGTTTCTGCTCTCAAGAGTCTAGCAGTAACTTCAGGAATAAAACCTTTAAGGCACCAACCACTTTCCATCTCCTAAGACATGCTGAACCAAGTGATTGGTTTTGTTTCTGGTTTGGGGGGATAAAAGACAAAATGCCGAGTTGTCAGTTATTTTTATTAGCAGTAAAACTTCACTAAATCTAAAGGATGAATCTATTCTGGGCTAATACTCTTCCCTCCTGGGTATCTGGATTATTTATTTCATTGTAGTACTTATTGACTGATTGTGGAACAAGAGAATGAACCACAGATCTCACACATGATAGACAAGCACTCTGCATGGAGCTATATGTCTAAGGCAGGGACCTGGTGAGTTGTCCAGGCTATTCATGAACTTGTGATCCTCCTGCCTCAGCTTCCCAAATAGTTGGGATTACAGGCATGTGATACAGGGCCCAGCCCCAGCTAAACAGAGAAAGTCTAGAGAAAGCACCAATGTACCTTGTGCATACTGAACCATGCTTTCAGTTGTCTGGAAGATTTCACTCTCCATATGGGGAAACAGTAAACCAATCACTGTTGCTAAATATTAAAAATCAAACCACGCACATACAACCAATCCTCAAGGATAGACAACGGCATTTGGTGTCCACACAAATGAATTTGCAAAATGATTTATTAGCCAGATGATTGAGGGCAAAAGCAATTTTAAAGTAGGAAGTTGATGTTTCTAGCTGTAAGCAAGTGAATAATGTAGAGGAAAATAAATGTTTGAAAGAACTGCCTGAAAAGGCCTAATTTAAAAAGATTTGCTTTGTGGAAGTTGCATGCTGGCAATTAACACATATATGAAATTCTGTTCTTGACACTTTCCAAAAGAGTCTGGGTCATTTTACCAGTGAACTTGGAGCAGAATTGAGAGTGTACCTGCAGAGCTGGAGTCAAGCAGGGTGCAACTCCCTTTCCACTATCATTCTTGGCTTTCTTACTCTGAGCTAAGCAGTCTGCCATGTCCTGGGGACTCTCAATCAGCCCAGAAGGAAGTGACTGGGTAGGAAATAAGTTCTTTGCCAACATCTGGGCAGAAATGGGGACCTCTCTGCCAAAGTAGCCATGTTGAAACTTGACCATGGTCCAGATGACTGCTGCCATGATTGACAGGCTCTATAAACTGCCCAAACCCTGAGCTGAATACTCCACTATGCTATGCCTGAATTTCTGACCATCAGAAGATAAATTAGATAAATTAATAAATCTTTCAAATTTTAATAATGGGAATTAATATTGTCTATTATTGAACTTTGTAATTTCAGTGGATCAATTTGTTTTAAGTAGGAAAATTTTAGGCTCAATGAATCCAGCCACAAGGTAAATCTGCCAATGATGGCAATAATATTTTCATTCTCAGCAGTTTTGAGAAGTCTTTGTTATAGCATTGGCTTATCAATTAGTGTAGCTATCTATTTGCCTATCAGCCTACCTGCTTTTGCTAAACAGTGATCCTCTTGAGAGCAGAGAATACATTATCTCTGTTACTGTTACTAGTGTCCAGATGAGGGCCAGGCTCATCAAAGGATATTTGAACTATTATCAGTGTGTTTAGCAAAGCACATAGCTAAATGAGGCTTAGACCCAAGTTTAGTCTCCTTGTGGCCAACGAGTTCTATTTCTTGGTTCAAATGATACCACTTAATTCTCAAAACCAGCTCTAGTAATGTCTGTGTGAACAAACCCCCTAGCTAAGTATTCCAACAGCTGTGTCTGTATCACAGTGTCCAATGTCAAACTTTCATCCAAGTGTTACTATGGAGATTTTATCTGATATTTACCTTTCAATCCCTGAAAAATTGCAATTCCCCTTATTAAACAAATAAACACGGGAAGTCTGCTTGGAGAACCAGATTCTACAGAACTCAAGACACTGGAGACTGAATGAAAAATCAGGACTTGAACCTCCACTTCGAAACTTGTTCCACTTTGAGGCTGACGTCATTATAGATGGCAGAATTTAAATGTTTTTTAAAGTAATGATTAAAAGGAGTGAACTTATTAAACTTATTAAAGGATATGCTCTTCTAGAATATTTCTACTTGGGAAATGCTCATTAGACATTGAGTATTGGCTGTTAAATAGCTAGTACTCCTCGGTTGATAGCATCTAGACTCTTCATCCTCTTGTATTTCCCTTTATAAAATTAGTGTCAGCACTATAGTCTAGAAAATTGCCAAGTGTTCTACAAGAGCTTCTGAGTTTTTAAAAAGCACATTTGGATACTACTAGGATAAAACAAACAAACAAAAAACCAGAAACAAAACTCCAATCTCTGATCACTTGGCCTCTTGTTGATCCAGGGAACTGTGATTTCCTGATACTGGAGCTGTGGCATTCGGCTGTGGAATGGGGGCAGGGGCTGGTTTCCAGTTTGGGCTCTATACCTCTTTCTGACATGGGCCACATTTCTTACCCTCTCTAAGCTTAGCTGTTTTAAGCTTAGTAAAGTGGAAACAAAAATGATCACTTTTATCAATGCTGTTGTTCATTATTAAAGTGAGAGGATTTCTGTCCGGCAACAATGGTTGACCTATAGAGGACTCTTTAACAAACATTGGCTGGTCACAATCCAGCCATATGTCACTGCTGCTTCTGCTTTCCGGATGTAATTATGATCTAGTCTGGAGCCAACTTAATGGTTATGTCTTAATTCAAGCAGCTTTATAGTAGCAAATGGCTTCTCTTCCTTTCAGAACTCTCGTGTTTCCCATATGGCCAACACCATTGGTGTAACTTTACTTAGTCTTAGTTTGCTGCGTTTGAATGTACTCAGTAGTGTGTTCTCTTTTAGGATATCCATCGATTTTTCAAGTATGAATTTCAATTTGCTAGGATAAAAATAAACACTACCCTTTTCCCCCCAGCTAGGTCAATTGAAATCAGTTCTTTTCTTTGTTATTAAAAATTAAAATAACTCAAGATTTCCTATTGTTGTACATTTCTGAAAACTAGAAAACTTAGTTATCTATTCTAATTATTACATTCTAATATTTGTATTTGTTTAAGTTATTGTATTTCTTTTCATGCTTCAGGCATACAGAAACACTTGAAAGTAGTTGGTGAGTCTTTGGGTGGAATCAAAACATGAAAATATAATACAGTCATTCATATGCATTCAGACTGCCCCCATTCCTTATTTACTGCCAGTGACAAATTTGGAAGAGACCCCCCCAGCCCCAAAAAATTAAGAGAAGAGAAATACCAAACTTATATCACAAACAGATTATTCAAAAATAGTTGTTGTGTAGTCTAATCCCAAGCACGGGTGTCTCACCTGCTGCATGGCACTGCCATTGGTACAGGAGAGTAGAAGATTTCATCCTCAGATTTGGCAGTAATCACTTGCTATTCCGCATCCTCAGAAGGATCCCATCCACAACACACAGAGAAACGGCAGGGACCTAGCATCACTTAGCTCTTCCCTTGAGAGAATTGCCTCTTAGTCCTCGGCTTTCCCTGAGAATCTGTCTTCTTCAATAGTGATGCTCAGACTGCCTTTACCCCAGAGGAAACCACCACTCATCTCCCACAAGATAGTTATGCTTCTGTCCTGGGCCTGGAGCCAAAAGTGTGATATGGGGAAGAAAGATTGGTACCTGGACGGAAGGTCAAGTTTGAAGGGTCCTTTTCTAGCATTTCTGACTGTGAGCCTGCAAGTCTTTGGGAGGGGGTGTGTTTTTCTTCATCGGATATCTGAAAATGCCTGTGATGGCTCTGCTAGAAATGAATGGGCTTAAGTCCCTAAGACTGACTCCTCAGAAAACCCCTTAATTCTGGAAGAGATCAAAGCTTCCAACTCTAGCAAGTGGTGGTGAAACAGACCAACTTGGGAAGTTAGATCTGGTTTCTTTTTAAGCTAAGGGTAAGCCAATCTTCCCAGCTATTTCGATGTTACTGATGTAATAACTTAAGGATTCAAAGACCCCATGAGTCAAGGAGAGCACTCCAGGCTGATGTGATAGATCTTGATGTGCTCAAAGAACTCGGGACTTCATCTAAGACCTCTCCTGTTGCCTTAACTGTCAGGAGCTTTGTGGTTTACTTCTTGTTTTGGGTCATTTTCAGCACTATTTCTGGAGAAAACAAAATCTATAATCTTAATGGTTTTAGATTTGCTCTTGAGATGTCCCTGTGGTGGACATTTAACATACTTGGAAATAAGGGTCATCTATAAACTGAGTGATTTTGTTCAGGAGGGAAAGGAATTAATGTCTCAGGTAAAATTTTGACACAATCAAAGATAAATGGTCCCTGGGTTTTCCTTTCTTCCAAAGTGAACAGGGACTTCTTGTTTTTCTCTGAAGACAGGCGTGCAACTGTGAATGGTGTGGGGCACTGGGCTTTGCTCTCTTGTACTCTTGGCTCTTCCATAGGCACTCTTTGGAATTGGTGTCTAGAGAATAGAAGAACTACTGTGATTACAACAAAAAATGATAATAATTGCATAAAGTGCACAAAGGATCCAAATGGAGATTTCTGCAAAGATTCACAAATAGCCAAGAGTAATAGGAAAATACACTGGATAGGATCAGTTAGGAGAGAAGTGGAAATCAGAACAGTGTAGCACTCAGGACACAAAAGCAGGTAGAACTCTGTGAATTTGAGGCCAGCCTGGTCTACATAACAAGTTGCAGGCTGGCCATGTCTACATAGTGAGATATTCTCTCAAACAAACACACACTAAGCAAACCAACTAACTCCGGTCTTCTGCAGGAGCAACAGGACTCTAAATCGTCAAGGCATCTCTCCATCCACCTGTCCCAAGACTGACTTCTTACCAAAGAATGAACCTCTCTACTCCCTTTTCTGTCCAACAAAAGATATAACCAAGGAACATTAGACACTTAACATCCCTGCAAATTTGGCTTGAGCAGCTAAATGTTTGCAATGATCTCAGTTGCATCATGTCCTGATGGCTAATGATTGCTTTGATGAATAAGAATGAATTTAAAGCAAAACTTCCATGTACCAAAAAGGAGAAGATTACCAAGTGTCCTCCCAAGAGACCAAGCTTATGGAAATATAATAAGCCCTGTTCTTCATGAACTGAAGCTTGGATGTAGGATTTCAAGACAGGCTCTATCTCCCATGACCAATTTAGGAAGGAAGAAGCCATAATAAACTAAAAATAATCCCAGTCATTTTGCTAACTTACTCACAAGGCACAGAACTAATTGCCTAATTTCCTGCCTCAGGTTCTCACCAGCACTGTCGATACGAATGACATCAACCAAGCTTGGATTATCTTCTCCCATCCTTTGAAAGATATCAAACCCATGATCTATGGAGTATTTGACAAATATACTTGCTTGGAAATCTCTAATACATTTTTTGAAGTTATATTCAACATATAACATCAAGAGACAATTATAGATTTATTCCCCCAGGTCAGTTCTAGCTTCCAAACAATCAGTGATTCAACACTGTAGTGGGAAATGGCCATCGCATTCAGGGTGCTAATCTAAGTCACTTTAAGGAAGACATCGATATGGAGAAATTCAAAAGATCATCCATGATCTGAACCAGGACATGTTTGTGTAATTGTTTCCCTGAAAACGGGAAGGCACTTCTCCACACATGTTGATCTGTGTGGAAAAACTGTCGAGCAGTTTGAGGAAACATTTATAGAGCTGGGCAGACAAAGTGTGAGAGCAAAGCCAGTCACACACAGACAACACATGAAAGTACTTGACAGGATTCCTGACGAGAGCACCATACAAAGGGCAGCTACAGGACCACAGAATCTGAATTTATGGAGATTGGAAGGAGGAATCAGCAAGGGAAAAACTTGAGCCAGGTTAGCCCCATGCTGTTTCCTCCTTCCAATCTCCATAAATTCAGATACCGTGGTCTTGCAGATGCCCTTTATATGGTATTCTCATGAGGAATCCTGCCAAGTGATACTTCAGTCTGGGAGCACTTTTAGGGAATATATATATATATATATATATATATATATATATATATATATATATATATATTTGTATACACACAAATAATATATAGCATACACAAAATAATTATACATTGTAAACATTAACATATTTTGTTTATATACACACACACACACACATATATATATATATATAGAGAGAGAGAGAGAGAGAGAAGAATGTGTTCAAAATTACATGCAAAGTTATTGACAGAAACAACAAGGTGTACCGTAACATCACAAAAGAACAACATAAAAACAAGCTCACAGAAGAGAGTTCTAAGACACTGTACCTACTTTTTCAAACACAGATTGAAAGTTTTTAAAAAGGAAAGATAAAATAAAATACATTAAGTATTATAATAACTCAACTTAAAGGTAAATACTGTAACAAAATAAATAATAAATAAAATAAAAAATAAATAAAAGTAAGTATTGTAATGACTCAAATCAAAAGACTAGAAAGTGTGAGAATTCCAAAAAGAATTATAAATAAAAGGAACATTGATTCAAACATAAAAAGATGGAGTTTATAAAAATAACAGTTCTTTAGAAGAAATTAAGTAAAATATTTAAATGGAAAATACAGAAAGTAATTAAAATATTTTATAATAAAATGACAGCTCTGGAAGCCAGGCAAAGAAAACATAACAAATGGAAACTCTCAAAGAAGAAAGAAATATTGAAATTTTAATGCAAGGACGATTACTGAAATTAAAACAAAACAAAACAAAAAATCTGAAGTATTGGAAAGACTCTGAGAGGACACCTTTCATGCCTGTGAATATCAAAGCAGCACTAGGGTCACTCCAGTCCCCTGGATAGCTAGAGAAAAAGATGAAGTTGTTGATAAAGGAAAAAAATCAATGTTTTCAGACTTTTCACAAAGTTTATGTCTGAAGGCAAGAAAATTACAGCATCAGTGTAGTTACTCAAAGAAAATGTGGCCCATCATTTGACCTCACATGACTTGACTTTGAAGAATTACAAATAGAACCAGCTTTAAATATACAGACACCAAGGCAGATGCTTCCTGCAATCTTTTCCTGGGGATTATACTATAAAAATTTAGATGTCAATGCTATGAGGACATACTGGCATGAAAGCTGGTCACTTTGAGAGCTGATAGCTGTGAACACCACAAGAAAGATTAGAACACAGAGCTACCTGTGACGTAGTCGAAGAATACAGACGTCCAGTCTAACCCAGTGGTGGAGTCCACTACCTGAGTCAAAAAAGTTAACAAATGGAATGTAACTCTGTAGGAGTCTGTTTAGCAAAGTCCAGACTATGGGGATTTTATATAGCAGGTGATCCTTCCAGATCCTTCAAAAACATTTCAGGAGAGACAAAGATCAGAGACAGAGACAGAGAGACACCAGGGATGATATGAATAGGAGATGAGTGGGAACCTTAAGATAAAAGTGCACTTAGAGAACATATCACAGCAATTATCTGCAATCTCATTAAGAGGGGTGGGGATATTGTGATGAGATCCTGGAAATGCAAACATTCAAATGGCTATTTAAGGATTATAGAATCATTGCTGATTATGAAGTAATTATGTAGAAGATTCCATTAAATAATGAAATATTTAAAATGTACACTGAGGTATTTACTAGTGAAATAATAATTGTAGTTTGCTTTCAAATTAGCACAGGCTACAGAGGAGGGAGGAGAGGAGTGATTGGTTGATAATCTTGAAAATCTCATGAATCTTTGGTAGGTATCTACAAATTCTTTATAATAATCTGTCTACTTCCTGTATGTGTCACACTGTATATAATAAATCAGTTTTGTGTTGTGATACCTGTGATTGTAATGCACAGCTATTTCTAAGCCATTATAAATATAAATCATCTGGGGTTCAGTAGCAGACTCCAAGAAGAAAGCTTATCTCATTAGCATCATTTTCCTATACAGTCCTGTTTTCTTATCTAAAAGACTGTACATCTAGGGAACAGAGCAGAGCCAAAGCCATCTCGGTCCTTACAAGACCAGAGACTGGCTGGGGAGATGCTTGCCGCACAGGCAGGAGGACCAGAGTTTGATCCCCCAGCACTGGGGAAGCAGAAACAGGAGGACCCCTGGGCCTTATTGGCCAACCCAGTCTAACAAAATACATAAATTCCAGGTTCAGCGAGAGATTCTAGCTACAATAAATAAGGTGGACCATGATCGAGAAATACACACAACATTGACCTCTAGTCACCATACACATGAACATGCAGACACACATACACATGCACAATAACCTAACTATTTGCACAGGCACGCGCGCACGCACACACACACACACACACACACACACACACACACACACACACACGCACACACACGCAGAAGAAAAATTATCAGAGACTATTTCTAAATACTGCCAAGACACAACTGAGGGCTCATGCAGTTTAACAAGTTCCTCAAACACAAATCTCTGCTATGACAGCTACATTGTTAAGGGCCTGTGTGTTTCTACCATTGATTGAGGAGAATATCTTTTGGAAGAGGATCCTTTCACAGAAACCATGGCACTCTGAAAGCATCTCTGCATGTCCTGTGCATAGCTGACTGTGGCTGGTGGAACGGCTCCCCCCACTGACAGCAGCTGCTGTCGTCCTCTTAAGGTGCCAAAGGGTTAAGATGATTTGCTGAGATGCCATTCTTACTGCGTTCTTCAGAATTTCTTTTTCCTATGTGGCATCTCATAGACCATCTTTAACAATGAAGGTACAGTCTTGGCCGGGGGTGATGGAGTTCTGGGTTAGATGACAGTGAGGCTGGTCATCTTTTGTGTGGATTTGAACACCTCAGTGTTACACATGAGCATCACTGAAGAATCTACCCTACTCAGATGTAGTACATGTCCTTGGAGAATGAGAAGTATGCGCTTTGGAAAAAGGGGCCATTCTCACTTCCTTTTCATAGATACAGGAAGAGCTTTCTAAAATCCACAGTGCTTTGCTAGGTGACAATCTAAAATTTAAAGCTCTTCCTTTGGGGCTGGAGAGATGGCGCCACTGCTAAGAGCCCTGGCTGCTCTTCCAGAGGACCCTGGCTTAATTCCCAGCAGTACATGGTGGTTCACAGCTGTGGGCAGCTCTAGTTCCAGAGGATCCGATGCGCTCTTCTGGGCTCTGCTGGCACCAGGCATGCACTCATTATACTTTTATATGGACAGACTAAGTATACATATGCAATGAAAATAAATCTTTAAAACACTGTCTTCACAGACTCTTGGGACTTAGGGAGACAGAGTAGTCACACTCACTCTTCTTAGTAACCAGAGGGATTCCCTTGTGCTGTTGATATGCTGTGAAAGCCTTTTTGCCAGGCTGTTTGATTGAAAAGTCCCTTGATAGACAGTTCTGTAGGTGGAAACAGACAGCCTCCCCCAAAGATTTCTCAGTACTTATTCTAACCCATGGCATCCCGATTCTTTCCTCAAATTGTAACCCGTGTTTTACTCACCCAAGTTCAAATCTCTAAGCCTCCAAGCTATACACGCTGGCTCAAGACTACGTCTCTCTACACATGACCCTGTTTCATATCTGTAGACGCTGTAGGCAGGGTCTTCCCCAAATCATGCCACTGGGACAGATGTGCCAGACAGATTCAAAGAAGCCTTCTCCCCCTGCTTGACTCTAAGTTATGTTTCTGGATATAAAATTATCCACCCTATTTTATTTCCAAGTGAAGCAGCCAGTTCCCCCAATGATCTCTTAGCCATTTTAGGGTTGTGGACCATGAGCTTCAGCCAGTGGCTCCTTCTTTCATAGACTCACCTCCACTGTCTGAATGAGCAGCACCCCTCCTGAGCCAAATTCCCTACAGCTCTTCAGGGTCTTCCTGTGATAAGGGGCCATGAATCCACCCTCAGCAGGGGTCCTGCGGTAGGTGTTGCTGCTCTCTGAATGCATGTTCTTCCCTAGGATTTGTAGTAAGAGTTAATGATAGGTGATGATATAATCATATTTACCATATGGCTGTCAGTGAACCAGATCAGTCTATGTATTATTATTATTATTATTATTATTATTATTATTATTATTATTTTTACAAAAGAAAGTATTTAGTGGGGAGCTCTTACAGTTTTAGAGGGTGAGCCCATAACCATCATTGTGGGGAGCATGGTAGCAGACAGGCAGGCATGGCCCTAGAGCAGTAGCTGAGGCCCAATCTCTCTCTCTGCTTGCTGCCTGTGGATAGCAGGTCATCCCCTTAAGCCACCTCTACAGCACTGTGAGGTAGGGACACCACTCTTCACCTACCCAGCTCACTGAAGTTCATTGACCTCAAGATGTTCACTTCATGCATCATGCATCAATCATACATCTCTTAAGAGAGCTGGACTTCATGCAAAAGTTAATTCATTGCATTGTGGCAGGTTGCCTTTCCTGAGCTGAAAGTTATATATATATATATTTTTCTTTTTCAACAAAAGAAGTCTGGTTGTAGTATCAGTGAGTTATGAAGATAGCATTTGATGGTCTCTATATAACAGAAGACCAATACACATGTTCATTTTGAGAACTGAAAATATACCCCCATGGGTGGATGTGGGCTTGCCTCTATGTAGGATGCTGTAAGGCTATGCATTTCTTGTGGCTAAAGCCTGCCCCCTGCTGGCAAATCTAATTGGTGCTCCTGAATAAAATCCTGTCCTCTGCCACGACATAGGTGGGATCCAGGTGTGAAATTAAGTAAACCTGGCATAGAGAGACCAGGGTTGCACAGTGTCGTTCAGATGCAGAATCTAAGAACTCTGAACCCAGAACTAGAGAGTTAAGTGGTGATTATCAAGGACTGGGAAGACTGGTAGAAAAGGTCAGGACATTTGTAGCCAAAGAATACAAAATGATCATTAGAAGAAATAGGCTCAAGAAATTTGTTTTATAGCTTGATTGCAGCAAATAATATGTTTTGTTATTGAAAACTAGCATAGGCTAATTGTTATTTACATCTGTGTCAGACAAAGTGTATTTTTCACTGGCTATATCCAATCACTCTGCACTGTATGTGTATAGTCACATCCTGAGCACATGTCCCGGGACAGGGGTCACATCAGGATCACACAGACACCAAAATATTCATTTGCTCCAGTTTCATAGAGATAGTATGGCTCAGTGTTTCATAGGACCTATATTTGCCTGATGTTCATATGCTTTATTTGAGAACATCTCCGGCTAGCTTATCATACCTCACACAATGCAAATGATATGGAAACAGGATTTACATTGTATTGCTTATGGGATAATGAGAAGGGCTATGAAGATGTTCATATAGACACAGTTTCTTATTTTTCCTCTCAAACATTTGCAATTGTTGTATATATTTTCTCCTAAATATTTACAGTTGGTGGTAGTGTGAATTCAGCGGTGTGGAATCTGTGGGTTGTACTGTTGTCTATATTGTTGTACTTGCTATGTATAAACAATTTTGTGTGTCAAGTCAATAAACACACAGGGATACATTCTCTCCAAGACCAGAACCCTATTATAAGTCACCAAAACATAACTCACTTTTGTTCTTGTGATTTGAATGAGGATGACCCCCACAGGCTTAGATATTTGAATGCTTGGTCCACCCTTGTGTAACTGTCTGTGTAGAATTGGGAGGTGTGGCCTTGTTGAAGGAGGTGAGCTCTCAGATACTGCTCCAGCCATGCCTGCCTGCCTCCTGCCATGCTTCCTGCTGTGACGGTCATGGACTGACCCTCTGGAACTGTAAACAAGCCCCAAGTCAAATGCTTTCTTTTATAAGTTTACTTGGCCATGGTGTCTCTTCGCAGCAATAGAAAAGTAAGACTGTTCTTTGGAAAATAAACTTTTTGATATCTATAAAACAATGTGTGGAAAATGTAATACTGAGAAAGATACAATTACACCTGCCATGCTTTCCTTCCAACTAGGTGTGATTCCTAAGAACATGGAATTGTGTCACATACAAGAGTAGGCAGGTGAGTGCTGGTTGGTTGTGACCAGGAGGTTCTGAAGAGGGCAGGGGATAACAATGACATTCTAGAAGAGGAAAGAAGTAATAAGAACAGAAGAAGATTTACCCCGGTAATTGAATTTTATGTCTGAAGGGAAGAAAGACACTAAAACCTTGACATTTGCTGCAGTCTGTGACTCTCTCCTCTTTGATGATGTGGGACTCTCCTCTGCAGCCAGCTGCCTGTACAGCAAAGAGAAGAAGATTCCAGCACATTGGTTCACCTGCTTCCTGACTCAGAGGACTGTCACTGTCAGCTAGAGCTCCCATTGGAGCTAAGAGGAGCATGTTTTTTTTTTTTTTTTGTGTGTGTGTGTGTGTGTGTACATATATATAGATTTGACACATACACACACATATATGTATATATATATATATATATATATATATATATATATATACTTTTGAAAATAATTCCAAATTGACTTGAAACAAATATTACCTTTATAATGAGAAAGAATAACTTTATAAAATATCAATTAACACAATATGATCAGGATATTAAAATTGCAATAGCTGAGAATTATTATCAAAGTAGTATCATTAAATCCATGTTTCGCCTTCTATTTTTCAAAGAGAGGTGCATCTGTTAGTCTGATGTTTTCATTAAAGTTGTCAGTGTGGAAAAATAAAATTCATTAAGCCAGAAAATTGCTGCACTTTGTCCAGTATTAGCAAAGAATTTAATGAAAATATAAGCAGAAATCTAATTTACTGATGTATCAATGTCAGAGATTAAAATAATATAAGCCTTCTATGTCCAAATTCCTAAGTTTCCCAAGGGAGAAAAAAATAAAGGGTTGTGCCCTAGAGAAACCTATAGCTTGATACATTAGTGACTTCTAAACTTTGGCAACTTAAGCAGAAAGTTTAAAAAGGCATTTAAGAAAAAAGATAAATGGTATGAAAGAAATCTTACACCCTCCACTTTTGGTATTGGGTTGGAGTGTAATTTTTTTTTTCTGGTGCCACTGATGTATGGGAAGGCGCCACAAATAGCAAATACTTGGGTAGGCATTTCAGCAGGTGGATTACCTCATGCATATGGAAGACAGGAAGTAGAGACAAGTTATTTTTTTCAGGGATATCTATTTTGTTATGGCAATAATATCACCCAGGATGAAAATGACTCTTCACCCTAGATACTCACATACACCAATTGACTTAATATATTCTCAACAACCTCACTTTTCTCTGCTTTGACTGTTAGGAAATTGAAGGCTTCCAGAGCTTCTAAACTGTGAACCCCTGCCTGCTGCTCATTTTGATTGGAGCCTGCTCTTAACAACTGTACACAGTGCCCACAGCCTTTTGAAGTGCTGGAATAGTCTATCCTTCATCATGAAGTTAAGGTCTTGTGCACTCCTCTGAAAGCAGGGTCCTTTCCCATGCAGGGAAGGAGGAGTTTCCTGGAGAAGGTGTGACAGCATTGAGGATGGCTGGGAACTGGGAAGTTCAAGGCTTAGGCTGAGTGTATCTCTCAGCCCTTGATGGCCCATTGCCTGGGGTGACCCTTGAGAACTAGTTCTAGGCAATTTTTCAGCTGCAAGGAATCTTCAGGCATGGAGAAGAGACCCAGACACCACAAAAAAGCACTTACTCAGAAGATAGATTTTTACAACCTACTCATTATGTAAGAACACATGTAAACACTTGAGCACACACTGTAAACACATTTTTAAAATTGTCATTTTGAAATTTATCACCTGAAATTATTTTTAATATTCTAGTGATTATTTTGGCTAACTGTGTAACATGTGCAACTAGAGAGCTATATGGGAAAGGACATTCAATATGTGCAAAGAAAATAAAGGGCACCAAGCTGGCCATTAAGAAGACAAAAGTATCAACTGTGATTTGATGGTAAATCTGGGGTATTAGGGTTGAATAATGTCATGTCAGAGAGTTGACTACTCAGATATTTATATTGTCCAACTTATACTCTACCCTCTGAAGATTGTCTACATAGCAGTGAACCTGTCAGAGTGATTAGCTGCTATTGAATAACTAATCTATTATTTCTAGACCACATTCTTATTTCATATTGGGACAGCACATGCTCTTGATTCTAAATGAGGAACTGTACTGGCATTAGTTTATAGGAACAGTTCAAGACCAAGCTTTGGGCCTATGATTTCAAAAGCCTTTCATTAAATAATTAAATGGTGAACTAATATCCTTAAAAGATTAGTTAAACTTTAAACAAGACAAAAATTACAATCCCTCAGAGAATAATGATGTTTGATTCCATTCCTAAGATCCTGTAGAACCCAAGGTGCCATTTAGAGGAAAGAAATAGTGTATTGTACTCTGTCCTGGGTTAGATGGAGAGTTATCTAAGGCTCTCACACAATGCTTAAAGACAGAGTAAGACATTCCACAAATAAAGAAACCAAGACTTAGAAACCTTGCTTCTCTACCAATCCTGGTTTTATTACCCACTGATAAAATACCTGAACTAGAGCAACTTAAGAAAGGAAGGAAGAGTTTATTTGGCTCACAATTCCACGTTGTAGTCCATCACCATGGGTTAGTCAAGGTGGAAGGAATTTGAAGCAGCTACATACATTACACCCATAGTTAAGAGCAGAGGGAAAAGAGTGCACATGGGTTTAGTCTCTGCCCCTTGCTCTACCCTTACACAGTTCAAGCCTAGGAATCCCAAGCCTAGGAAATGGTGCTGCCCAGAGTGGGTGATCCTCTTGTGTCAATTAACCTGACAGGAAATTCCTCACAGGCCAACCTAATCTAGACAATGCTTCATTAACACTCTCTTCCCAGGTGATTCTACATTGGGTCAAGTTGACAATTAAAATTGGCATCTTAACCATTAAACTGCCTAAGAACACACGGAGATGAAAGTGAGACTCTAGTCCCTGCATGAAATGAGACAAAATGGCAAAGTCCTCAGAGGTTGTACCCTTTCTAGGTGCTCACAGGAAACCAGGGTAACAGAGTGATTTCATTGTTCTCTTTAAGTATAAACTGTAAAGATTTTAAAATAGAAAAAAATAATATGTATCCAGAGAGTCCCAAATGCTGCCTTCCAGCAACTCTACTCCTTTTATTAAAATGTCATGAGCTTTTTTCTTCTAAAATGTGATTTGTAAAGATTTGCTTCTTTGATTTTATTTTATTACAATGATATCAAGCTCAGATATTGCAGTAAAGTCCATGGGAAAAATGTAAATAGAAATTCACTTGATGGAAAAAGACCACAAATTGTATTCTATTTAACATGATCTCCTTTATATTATCGAGTCTCTCACTCTTCTATTGAAGCATGTATCTGTTTTTCATCATGAAACTTAATTCACAAACATTTCCATCCAATCTGTCAAGTAACACTACAAACAATAAATGTTCAAACATAGAAAGTCTATATCTGAGTCCTCCAACCAAAGGAAACAGACTTACAAAACTGAGCAAGCTAGAGTGTCTGGGTGGAGTACCAGCAGCAGGTAGGGGAGCTAATTTGGCCACTAGCTTGGGTACCAGCAGCAAGGACAGGGTGGGAGGCACAGACAGCTAGAAAAATCTGGAGTGAGATTGGAGACCCTGAGCCATGTCATTACCTTGCCATGGCGAGGTGAGATAGTCCAGAGTGCCTCAAGACCTCTACCTCTTCATCACTAAATTGGACCATCCAGACTCAGTGTTTTCCATCTTCCCTTGGAGTATATACTTTCACCTTGGTGAAAGCAAGACTGGCTGAGGATAAACAGTGAGCTTGTGTTCACTGGACTCTCATATTGGCAGTGGAAGAAACAAGAACAAAGAGAATCAACTAAGTATAGCAGTCAAGTGGAATTCAGAGGTTGAGCCTGTCTGATACCTCAATAAAGAAAATGCCTCTATCAGATTGACTATAGACAAGTCTGTAGGACATCTTCTTGAGTAGTGATTGATGTAGGAGGATCCAGCCAAGTGTGGGTGGTGCCACCTTGGGAAGGTGGTTCTAGAGTATATAAAAAAGTAGGCTTAGCAATCTGTGGAGAGCAAGCAAGTAAGTAGCATTCCTCCATGGCCTCTGCTTCAGTTCCTGTCTCTGGATACCTTCCTTGAATTCCTGTCCTGACTTCCCTTCATGATGGATTATAACTATAAGCTGAAATAAACCCTTTCTTTTCCAAGTTGCTTTGGGTCATGGTCTTTACCACAGCAATAGGAAGCAAACCGAGTCAGAAAGCAATATTTGGAGAAGAAAGATATTGCAATATATCTGTAGAATGTTCTCAGATGAGGTCACTCTGACTCTGTTCACTTGACCGAAATTCTTCAAAGTTTTTTAGAGTGAGAATGAAAAAGAGAATTGGCTTGTGAGAATTGCCTAAAACTCTCCAGTTCATTAGCTATTGTTCAAAAGTGTCTCCATGGTCTCATGGTCCTAATTTAGATGAAGTATATACCTTAGCCCCATTGAACCATCTGCCTCTTTAAGCTCTCTGAGAAGGAGTAACAAGATCTTCCTTAGTCTACCTCCTTCACCAAAACAAACTGGGCCAAGGTATAATTATCACTACGGTTTGCTTCAAACCGTAAGAAGGTGTTTATTGATGCCTCTTTCTCACTAGACCTACAGCTCTGAGCATGCAGGAGCATCCTGTGTGGTAAATTTGCAGACTCAACAAGCTTCTCACCCCTTGAGCCCCCTACGTTATCCTACTCCATACACTTATCTTGTTCTCAACTTGCCAACACACAGCAGAGGACTCAAGGTCATTTATTCCAGTAGCATCATCGACAACACCCCATTCTTCATCTCCCAAGCCCTCCTAAGGCATCATCATACCACAGTTAATGAGTTTGATCATGATGGTACACATCTATTTTTGATCACTGAGCATCTGGAGCACCTAGAATTGTAAGCATCAAATCAGTGCTTGCTTGCTCTATAATCCACTCTTCTACATTCTTTTGTGTGTGGGGTAGCTGTACAAGGTAGGGTTGCACATGCATGTGGAGGCCAGAGGACAACCTTGTGTGTGTGTGTGTGTGTGTGTGTGTGTGTGTGTGTGTGTGTGTGTGGCATTCCTCAGGTATTGTCTATCTTGTTTTTGAGATAGCCTCTCACTGGCCTGGAACATGCTTATTTTTCTAGGCTGACTACCAATGAACCCTGTAATCTGTCTCTATCTCCCCAGAACTGGGATTGCAAGCCACTACACCTGACTTATCTCTCCAGTTCTCTGCTATATTCTGCAGTGGGTGAAAGCCAGTCACAGGGACCAGCATGTAGCTTGTCAGGGTGGGAAATGGAGCCAGCACTATTGATTTATAGCCTCTGGATCTTTAAGGCCCAAAGCATCCCCTTCATCTGGGACTCTACAACCCTGTAGTTGTGGTGGTATTCTAATTGTACTGAAATGTGATTTTGATTGTATGTTAATAAATAAAATTGCCCGGGGGTCAGAGCTATTAGAGCCATAGCAAGAGTGTGGCAGTGGTGGCACACGCCTTTAATCCCAGCACTTGGTAGAAGAGCTAGGTAGATCTCTGTGTGTTCAGGGATACAACCAGCATTGGAGACATATGCCTTTAAGACCTGGGGGGCTGTACATACAGACAGTGACGAGGCAGTCACGTGTTTGGGTTTACAACCCATGACAAGGCAGAACAAAAGACTATGAAAAGACTTACACACAGGAAATAGCTCTCTTTCAGGAAGCTAGGAGCTCACAGGAGGAAGGGTAAGATTTTAGCTCTGAGCTCTGACCTCTTGGCTTTCTCTTTTACATTGGTTCTGTGCTTCTTATTTAATAAGACAGTTGGTTACATCAACATGTAGTTGTATGGATCTGTTGCCAATATTACATCATGCCTTCTCCAAATTTTTGCAGAGGATTCTCTAGGTGTATTAAGGTATCCTGAGACTGGGATTCCAGTGGCAAGTTACTCTGTGCTTTGGCCAAATTCCTTGCCCCCATTACCACAGCAATTTCCACCATTTCCTGTTTCCTTTTATTGTAATAAAAGAACAGGAATACATCATCTGGAAAGTCATACCTCTTAATAAACCTTTCTCTAAAAATTGTGCACTACCTTGATCCAGAAGACGCTTAATATTTAAAATTATTTATAGTTTCTGTTTTCTCATTATTACTTTTCTACTAACTAGGAGAAATATATATGCATATGGATACATTTCTTAGAAAATTCATTCCTTTGAGATGCAGACAGGAAGGCAAAAACCCTCAGATGCAGTTCAGTACCATTTGTCTGTGCTACACAGATAGTTCAAGGATAAATAACTCACATTCATACAACTGTTTAAAATTATTTTTAATTAAGTATACTAATATTTTGGTTCATTTGTGACTGGATATACATTCATACATAAACTTATGTATGTTCCAGATCTAATCACATACTCACCCAATTATTGTAAACAAAATCATGACTTAAATGTCAAATGCTTCAACCTGATTGGCTCTTAATATTATAACTGGACTAGTTCTCAGTAATATTGACCTTCAATGTTGGCCTTTAATCTTAACTTTAGTATCAGCATGAATTGAGAATGTGACAATTAATATGGTTACAATCTTTCAGTATATGACTGCAAGTATGCATTTTATTATAGCTGTGAATCATGAACATATCCATAACATTTTATAATTATTCATAAACATTCCTCTGAGTTTCATATTGAGAATTTTCTCTCTCAAATAAACCAGCCTGAGAGGAAATCACCTAATCTAAGCTAAACTTGTTTGGGGAACTATACAAATTATTAGCTCTGCCACAGAAAAATAAAACCTATAACTTTCATTTGAACCCTACAGCAAGAAAATAGTTTTTGGCTATCAGTAGCAAACTGTGAAGAAGTATGCTGGCATCTAATGTGGCATCCCAGCTTCACCATCAAAAGAGAATATGATGATTGGAATAGCCCTGGACCCGAAGTTAGAGTCTTGGGTGTAGATTGCCAGGCTGGCCAACTTATAACTGGGTGTGTCTTATATGAACTTTCAGCATTTCTCAGCATTTACTCCCTTGGCAAACATGAAGCATTACATGTCTAAACACATTTTTAATAACAGTCATTGGTGTGTGAAAATATTTCACACTAAGATTCACACTAAGATGTTACAATTCAAAGAAAAGACTCTTTGACTCAAGAAGTCCACAGTCTAATTAAGAGAGACAACATGTAGACTCATTGTAAATTCAGGCATGGCATACAGTGTAAGTACGAGGCGGGCACATATACAGGGCAGACTTTGGCTACAGAGTGATGATGGCTTAATTAAGTAGGATGTTTGCATATAAGCCCATACCACAGTCACTTCTCCCCAAGCCCATGATTATGAGCAATCTAGTCTCTTCCAACTGTTGGTAGAAAGGGCTGAAAGAGAAAAGATGGACGCGGACACAGGAGGGCTGTGTTGCCCAGTGGCTCAGTCATTTGGAATCCAGAGCCACATTCTCTTATCCAGCTCCAGTGTGTCCACTGTGTACTGCTAAGGCAGGATCTTTGGACTCTGCACTGACACCATTCCCAGGGACTGTGAGAACAAAACCAGACATGTGATGACCAGCCCTGTCAATCCTACATGATTTATAGGCAGTTTAGTAGGAAGCCCTGGGGTCTCTTCAGATTCTATTCAATGATGCTTTCCTATGCAACATTAATATACAACGTGGCAGCATGCATAATGACAAATGTCATTGGACATGCAAACTCCATCCAAATATCAGTGCTGCCTCTGAGTCACTGCCTCTGGTTACTGCCACAGGGCAACTGTCCTCAATTTATAATGCATCCATTTTTAGAGCAAATTTATTTAGGCTTTATGTGAGCCCTTGGGAGAGATCTTTATTTTGTTTGTCTTGTGATACTCTTGGGTGATGCCTTCATTTTGCTGTTCCATAAATATATCCAGGTCTAAATATTCCTTAAGGTTGAGGACAGAAGTCAGAGACCCAATGTTAATGTACCTTGACTTTGGGGGCACTCCTAAGGGGAGACATACAGAGTGCCAGGCAGCAGCTACCTTTCAGAAATGCCCAATTCCATGCTCACCTATCACAGGCTTAGAGGAAAACACTGGTTCTTCAGTCCCCTGGGAGTCAGGGACCCCTGCTTTGTATCAAGCTAACAGATACCTCTCCACCTTTCCATGTAGATGTAAATTACAGTCTGTGGTCATTTAGCCACAGACATCAAGGAGAAAGAAAAATTCTCAAAGTTCTTCAAGTTCTCTCATACATCTGAGCGTGAAGCATGATATAAAAGGAAGCCTGCTGGGAAGAGCTAATTTAGTGACAACCTGGCTGCTCAGATCCACTTTGTGCTTAAGGTTAGAATGTAAAGAGGCCTGAATTCCAAATTTTACCATTCAGAGAAATGTAAGGTGCCCCAGAAAAAATTATTCCGTTTTGCCATGGTCTTTCCTAATCCTCTCAAAAAAATCAGACACCCAAACTGTAAAATTTAACAACTCTTACCAGTTTTTAATTGCATATTCCGTGGATTCCCTGAATATTGTGGGTCTGGGTGTTCACTCTGCATATTTTGAATGGACTTTGGGTCCTTGGTTTCCTTGCCAATTTTCAACCAATTATTCTTTTGTATGTGTGTATGTACTGTCTGCATGGTAGGTATACATGTGTGGGTACCCACAGATGCCAGAAGGATGCATTGGATCCCTTGTAACTGGAGCTACAGGCCTTTGGGAGCCCCTAGATGTGGGTGCTGGAATCCAAATTCCAGATCTGTGGTTAAGTAAGAGTTCCTAACTGCTGAGCCATCTCTCTAGCCCTTCATTGCCAATTTTAAAGGGCATCATATTGCTTTGATCTTCTAGCTCCCAACAAGAGCTAGCACCCTATATTTCTAACATGGTTATACTCTGAAATGATCCGAAACTTCCTGAAGCCCAGGTAATGGGCTGGGTCAGTTAAATCACAATATCTAGGCTGGTGTTTTAAGATTTCAAGGTCTTCCAAATAGGAGTCCATATTTGGAAACTACTGACCTAGTCACACTAGTACTCAAATGTTTGATAATATAGGTGAGATGGTGAGTAAATAGGTGCACTTAGAAACTCTGAGTTCAAGGTCTAGCTTACTTCTAGGTGACAATGGACAACAACAAAGGCCAACTCCGCACACATCTATTCTCTTTGCTGTGTAATAAAGATGTTACTGCCATACCAAACAACATCACCGTCCTAACCAGCAGAGGTACCTTTATTTCTTAACCACTTCACTGGCTATATAGCTCCTGACCACGAGTCCAGGCTTTTCAGAATCTTCCCTTTTAAAAATTTGCTTTTTTTGCTGCAGGGTCTTCCTATGTAGATCTGGCTGTCCTAGAACTCATTATAATATTAAGCTGGCCTTGAACTCACAAAGATCTGCCTGCTCTACTGCCTGAGTACTGGGATTATAGGTGTGTGCCATCATGTGCAGCTGATTTATTTTAATTTTTAATTACACACACACACACACACACACACACACACACACACACACACACACACATCAACTTACTCCACCACTGAATGCTCAGCATTGGTAAACTCTCACACCCTTCAACAGGACACAGTGAAGCCACACACTGTCCTGTGCAGCCTCCAGATTTTGCCCTTTGTGGTCAAGGTTTTCCATTTGCAGAGTCTTAGAGGATGAGTATGCCCTGAACAAAAATAAAATCTTGTGACCAGCTGGTCTTTTGCTTGGCTGGGACAGAGCCAAAGGAATCACTTTGACTTGTAACATGATAGGTTTGAGTTAGCATAAGGACAGTGTCCTAGGATTGAAGGTTATCTGCATTTAAAAGTAAGGATGTCATAGATATTACCAAAGTAAGTCATTTTCCATTAATTGTGAAGAAAAGGAGAAATTGAAGGGTGTTCATAGAGAACACGAATTTGTGAGAGTCTGGAGAGATGGTTCTGTGGTTAAGAGCACCGACTGCTATTCCAGAGGACCCAGGTTCAATCCCCAGAAACCACATGGCATCTCACAACTATTTGTAGACTTCAGTTGCAGGAGATTTGATGTCCTCTTCTGGTCTCCGAAGGCACTGTACACATGTGGTGCACATATATACATGCAGGCAAAACATTCATACATAATAAATTGAAAACTACATGAAAGAAAAAGAACCCAAGTTTGTGGTTGGTGAGACGGCTCACTAAGTCAAGGTCTTTGCAACCAAGTCTGAGGATCTGAGTTTGATCCCTGGGATGCACATGGCAGGAGACAAGCGACTTCTCCAAGTTGTTATCTATCTGCCACTTGAATGCCATGCTAGGCATGAGCCCTCCCTCCATACAAATAAAGAAAGCCATGTAAAAATAAAAACAAAATAAAAGGACATGAGTTTGGCATCAAATAGAACTGAGAGCTTGCATCCTGGCTCTGCCCTTGTGCTACTTGAAGCAGGTGATTAACCTGTAAGAGGCAGTGACTTATCTGCAGAATGGGAAGATGGATGCATATTTTAAAACGGTTTTGTGGGGGGATGAGGAGAACGTATAATTTGTCCCTCTAACCAGACCACTTCTGAGAGTGAAAATGACTGCAACAGTATCACAATGAACACTTTTTTAGTAATTCTAAATGGAGAATTACTAGAGCAAGGTGGTTCACATGCAGAGCATCCAAGGAATGGCTGGGTTATCTACTTAACTACATTAAGTATCTGTGGCGGTGGCGGTTTGAATGAAAGTGGCCTCATAAGCCCAAAGGAATGGCACTATCAGGAGTTGTGGTCTTGTTGGAGTAGGTGTGACCTTGTTGGAGGAAGTGTGTCACTGGGCATGGGCTTTGAGGTTTCAAATGTTGAAGCCAGGCTCAGTGTTACTCTCTTTCTGGTGCCTGAGGATCCTGAGGTAGAACTCGGAGTTACCTCTCCAGCACTATGTCGGCCTGCATGACATCATGCTTTCTGCCATGATGATAATGGACTGAACCTCTGAAACTGTGAGCAAGCCCTAATTAAATGTTTTTCTTTATAAGAGTTGCTATGGTCATGGTGTCTCTTCACAACAATAAAAACCCTAACTAAGACCGTATCATAAAAAGCTCTTATATATGTTGATATATGTTAAGTCAGGGTAAAATACAGAAATGAATCACTAGATTCATTTATAATTAATTCATTAATTCATTAGATTCAGAAGCCCGATGTATCCCTTCTCATGCTAAATTGGTATCTGAATGGGGTTGTGGAGTTGAATCAGGACCAAGACATAGTTTATATTTCTGTGTAAGTGATCACTAAAGAAAATATTAAATAGCTGGAGAGAGACCTCAGTGGTTAAGAGTTCACACTGTTCTTGCAGAGTACTGGGGTTCAGTTTCCAGCATCTACATATACTCATACAATACACACAGACACATACACGCACACCTCCATAGACACATAATTAAATAAAAATTTTTAAAAATTCAAAGAAAATTCAGCAAAGGGGACCTCAGAAACCATGCAGTCTACTGCTTCCATGCCATGGTTTGGGCAATATCTTTAGAGAAAAGGCAACATCTTTCCAACATCCCCCTCCCAGAATCAGGAGACAGTATTTCTCCAGGACTCTTCCAGCAGATGATTAACCTCCTCGTACAATCTATTTTGCGAGGTTCTTACATTCAGACCCTAAGACTTTAGGAAATCAAGTATGGAAGAATGCACTTTTCTTTCCTTAGCTCACTTCCCCAGAGCCTCTCTCAACACACATACATCTTCCCAAAGCACAACAAGGTACCAAAACCTCCCCTGAAGCCAGAGAGAGCTGTTTCCCCAGCAGAGAGGAAAATGCCTGGGTACCGCTGCATCTCTGTTTCTGTGTCTTTAATAACTGAATCCAGAATCGATGTGTCTTTTTCCAGCTGCTCTCCTGTCTCACAAAGGCATTGACTGTTTCACTATGTAGCAGCAGGGATTCAGGAACTGTATCTTAGTGGATGTCATCACAAACTAAACATAACAAATGCATGAAGTTGCGGCCTGAAGGGACAGCTCAGTGATTAGGAGCACTTCTGACTCTTGCAGAGGACCAGAGTTCTATTTCCACTGCCTACATTGTACAGCTCACAACCATCTGCAACTCCAGCCCCAGGGAATCAGAAGCCTTCTTCTGGCCTCCAAGGGCACCTGCACGCATGTGGTATATACTCATACAAACACTCTCACACACATATACGTATTTTTTAAGTCTTCAAAACATCTGTGGCATGTCAGTGACATCTTTGATTTCTGAACTATTACATTTGTTTGTTAGAGTTGAGAAATTACTATAAAATTAGAGTAGTGAAGAATTATACTTCAAAAAACTAGCATTAAACTAGTTATTAATCATCTAGTACACATTAAAACTATCCACAGATTCAGAAAACTTTGTTAGCTTTGGTTTTGTTTTTGCTGATACTTTTGGATATTTTGTGTGTGGAGTGGGTACACACATGTGCACATGTGTATTCATATGCGCAAAGGATAGAGGTTTTAGTAATACAGTTTTATGAAAATATCTCTGATACTGAACTTTTGCTGGACCTCATAGTCAAGCTAATATGCCTTGAAATAACTTAGGCCAATGGTTCTAAACCTTCTTTTAACACTGCGACCCTTTAATACAGTTATTTATGTTGTGGTGGCCCCCAATCATAAAATTATTTTTCTTGCTATTTCATAACTGTAACTGTGCTACTGTTATGAATTATAATGTAAATATCTGTGTGTTCTGATGGTCTTAGATGACCCTGTGAAAAAGCATCATTCAACCCCTGAGGGGGTTGTGACCCATAGGTTGAGAACCATTGGCTTAGGACATAATGTGTGCCTTCCTGTGGGAACAGTCTAAGTTTAACTGATAAGAAGCAATCTTACTTGCTTTGAGTCACCTTCCTGAGTTGGCATGGCTTTCTTTCCCTGGTGTATTGAGATGATGTACCAGGGTTAGAGCACAGTGAGTGTTTCCTTAGACATATTTCCTGTGTGTTGACATTTCCATCTTCTTCCTACTTGTGCTTCTGACATTGAGGAGAATGTTTCCAAAAATACAAAAAGAACAAAAATAGTTGGTGGAGATTTTTTTAAGTCAAATACAATGTTTGTTAAACTCAATTTTGTTGTGATATCTTCTCTACCCAAAAAACAAATTAAGTTCTTGATGTGAGGTCAGCAAAGGATCTTCTCTCCAGTTTTCATTACATACATTTTATACTTTGTAGTACATAAGAATCCTTTGAGAAGTAGATTCAATGGCAGTTCTCAAGCCCTCTAAATACAATCTGATGGGATATATCTGGAGCACAGCCTAGGACTCTGCATTTTTACAAGCTAATGTGACATGAGAAGGTGCTTTGAGAAAAATTTATGGGAGTATGATCAAAATACATGCATGAAAATGTCATAAAAACCCTTTATTTTGTATAATATAAGCTAATATAGAAAACATATAAAGATCCCAATGTTCCAAGCCTTCTGCTCAGGATTTAGTTCAGGATGAGGTATCCTCACTGGCCTGCAAACCTGGGCTGTATGAGCTGATGGCTACTACTATACAGTGATAAACACTAATGCATGGAGTGTGTAGTGGAGAATATGGAAAAAGGTCTCCTTGATCATAGTTAGCAAAATGTGAGAAACTATTCTATGAAAATTACATTGATTTTATACCTTGATTTCCATTTCTTTCTTAAAACAGTAAATGTATCAGAAATCTAAAGGAAATTTCTAAAGACTTCTCAATCACTTTCAGAGAATAGTTCTCAAATGTGTGTTGTGATTTTTAAAACATCTGTCTATCTCCCCTTCCAAGAAGTAGGAAGTAACCCAGAATTTGGATAGATAGACAAATGTTAGCTTGTGACTCAAATAAAGGATGTCCTATTAAGACAGCCTGTGGACATCCTCCAAACTGAACCAAAAGTTATCAAGCTAAAGCACTGGAAACTCTTTAGTAAGACACCAAGCCTCTGCATTGTAGTCAGTGGTGAAGGGTTTATTTCATTGCAATTGACTGGGCCTCCCCTCCACACACACTACAGTATCTGGCCCTGGAGGGAAAGCACTGTGTTACCAGTTGCCACATCTCTGCTATCTAGAGTAGCAGCTAGCTCAAGAAATAAATAGGAATGAATGAGAAAGGTCTTTAGTCAATGGCCTTTCCTCCAGGAAGGATAAATTCCAAACAAGAACACACATCCAAGCCTCTGAAATCATCTCTCTGGCTTCTCCTTTCATGGCTCTCTGGCGTTTACACACTTTTCTAAGCAATTTTAAAACTTATAACACAGGGTTACATGAGGTAACTCTTGTGTACTTATGTAATGCACCCTCTCCCTGCTCACCGCACCCCACATTTAAAGTGCCCTCGATCTCTAGACTGCTCAAGTTCTAAGCTCTTGGGCAACTTTTATTCTGACATTTTATAAAACATTCTTCACTGCATTTCTCCATCCTTAGCCAGTTGCCTTGATTGTTTTAGCTCGTTGGTTGCAGATAGGCAAATGAGGTTCCACTCATTTTCTCCTTTATTGTGTTTTTTCTTGTTCTACTCTCAAAGACACCATGGGTGGTTGGTCTCTCCGGAGTTCTCTTCCAGCCTCTCTCTAGTTCTCACTCTATGCTAAATGATGTGAATCCAATGCCTTGGTTTGTAAAATTGACTAAACTAGTAAGAGTTTGTTTCCCTGATGGATCACACACAGGACCACAGTTTCTAGTCATGACTCTCAGAACTAAGTGCTAGGCTCAGGCTCTGCCTTTGAACTCCAGATCTATATAACCTTTCCTCTCCTGAATGTAGGCAACTGCAGATTCCATAGCCACATCAAAATTCCCCTGCCTCCCCTCTCTTTTCACTCAACTCTTCTTGCCTCACTAACGGAATCATTAGTGACTCTGAAACCTGAGGCCCTCGGTCCCTCTTTTCCTGAGCCCCACATTCTTATCCAAAACCTTCAGCTCTTCCTCTTCCTGGATCCAGTCAGCACATTAACATCCATCAAATTGTCTTCACGTATCTCCTTTTCCCCCCACCTCTCTGATTCAACATTTCTGACTCTTGCCCTCACCTCTCTCTCAGTTTCCCCCTGACTATGGGGAGCTTTATACCCTCTCAGATTCCTTCTCTGCCTGTCAGCCAGCACCATCTTTGCAAGTAAGGACCTGACCTTGAATGCAGAACCTCTCTGTGGTTAAGAGCATGGAATCCAGAGTCTGGGTTGAATCCTGGTTCCCTCCCTGGCAGCTGTGCATCCTTGTGAGCACTGGTTCGTCTCTCTGTGCCTCACCTTCCTCTCAAAATAAATAGGAATGAAGCCTCCATCGACCTGACCTGGCTGTTGTAGAGATAAGATGAGTCAGCACTAGTGTTGGTAAAGCTCTGGCATCTGTGTCTGGAACATAGAAAGTGAAGCATAAGTGCATGCCAAAGGCCTGTGACGTCTGCTTAGCGTCATTTCTCCGGGGACAACTGCTTACCCAGCCAACCCTCCATACCACGGAAGCTGCTTCTCCAAGCTTTGGGGGTTGCTTACTCCACACAGCAGAGCAGTCCCCAGAGGCTACTGGCATCCCCTCCCCTGCCCCGCCATTCCATGGCTGCTGCCCTTCCCTCTGGAGCCAGGTTGAACTCTCTTCAATCCTTCAAGAACAGAGTAGTAAGGATCCTCTTTCCTCTAAAGCCCTTCTGGAGTCACTCAGCCAGGCCACACACACACACACACACACACACACACACACACACACACACCGCCTCCCGTTTCTGGTGTTTCGAGGTTTGTGTTGTTCCAGCCATCATATTCCCCTGTGTCTGGGTTTGACAAGCTTTACTGTCTCCATAAGGCATGCTTTTTGAGGGCCCAGGCTGTGTCTGTATTCCTATATCTTAGACATTTAGTACATTACCTACCAGAGAAGGGAAAACACAGTGGATTTTTTTCCCTCTCTTTTGTTTTCAGTGCTGGGGATTATTTGAGGCAAGTGTTTACCACTGAGCTATACTCTGACCCTACAACAGATAATTATATATAATTTTGTGTATGTAATTATACCATCCTTTCTGAGAGATCCTAATGAGATTTGGTAGTGACCATATCGCATTGCTGGATAGGAAACACTATGAAATACACACACTTTTATTTTGATTCATAGAATAAAAGAAAAAAATTGTAACTACTTGACTGGACCCTTTGCTAGGAAAACACAGATGTTATTAAAACCCATGGCTTGCAAATTCAAATGGCATGCAATATATACTTTTCACCCCCACAGGCCCTCTTTGCCAAACTGATTATTTTATATCAAACAAGAAAATGGGTGACCTGACCTTGTACCCCCTTCACTTTATACCTCCTTGAAGCGTCTTTACTTTAATATGTTAGAAAAACACATGCTTCTCTCATTAGAAGAGGGGTAGGGAAAAAAGACACCTAAGTTGTCCTGCTTAAACCAACAAGAAGAGCACAGCGTTGCCCCTGGTCCAACACTGTCATTACTTACAAGTGTCTCGAGGACTCTCAGACAACTGTCCCACTGTAGTGTGACCAACACACACACACACACACACACACACACACACACACACACACACACACACACACACACACACTATTCAAGGGCACCAAAAACTTGGAGCCACATTGCAAGGCCTCATCTGAGACATCATTTTTTTTTTTTTTAGAGACATGGTCAGGTGAAAACAAAGTTTCTGTCCAGGTCTGAGGATTCTTTTTCATGAGACTGAACAAGGAAAATCCTCCCTTACAAAATAGTTTTTAGAGACACCTGAAGATTAGGCGCTGAGCCAGAGTCACTGGTAAATAATAGTCTGCCATCCACATGTGCACAAGGGACTGTTTCTCCTGACACCACAAATTAAATGAGGCAGCCAGACTCCCAGAGCCTGCAACAGCACGAGTTGGGAAAGCTGTATGTTTTAAAATCCAAACAAAAGGCCTTACCTGCCCTACAGGAACTTAAAGGATAACCGGTCGACAGAATGCAGACGCCTTTCTGTGGGACGCGAGCAAGGAGCTTTAAGCCAAACCTCTCAAAGGCGATTCCTCTCACCTCCAGACTCCTCCCAAAGTCGGGTGTTCAGCTGCTCTAACAACTGCCTGGAAAACAGGCCTCTCTCTGGGGAAAGAGGCTGTGTGCCAAACACAGACCCTTTTGGGATTTGAAATCTTAACAGAGCCCAAACCAGAGTGTCTAGAGTACTTTTCCTCGGCGCAGATGATGGCGTCTCGCCCTTTGCCCGGTAAAAGGAACTGATACGGCAAGGTGTATGTTTTGAGTGGAAAGCTGCCCAAGACAGAGATAAGAATAAAAGGGCTCAAGGCACCTGAAGAGTTGTGGATGCTTCCAGTCACCTGGCGACATTTAGCCCTCGCGCTGAAAGAGAGGCCGAGTGCAAACAAATTCCCTTTATTCTGGAACATTCTCCCTCGAAACTAAATGCTACTCTTTCTTTGTAAAAACTACTGACTGAAGCAATATTCCGATTCAATGTCTGGCTCAGGACAGCTGTGAGAACACCATTTCCATGGACAGCCCAGTTCTTATCTCACCCTGAGGTTCTTCACTGTAGGCAGGCTGAACGGACAGAAAGCCCAACTCGCCATCAGTTTAGGAGGCATGCTCCAGTTTCATTGACTTTCACAATCAGTGAAGGATTTTTTCTATTTCTTTTGTTTTGTTTTCCATAAACAAGCAAATTTTGATTTCAACAATAGCCAGGTGACTGTATTAGGAAGATTAGGAAGACTTGTTGAATTTTGATTTTTCTGCCTAAAAGGCAAGGATGTGGCCACAAGGAGCAGAAAAAACAAACAAACAAACAAACAACAAACTACAGTAAAATAATTATTTAAACTAGTCATAAATCACAATCAGAAACTAAAATTTCTCATTACCCATCAGCTAGATGCATAATGTTGATGACATCCCTTTATTGGTGAAAACCGTCTATGAACAGGAGAGGGGGGCTGCAGACACCTCCCGCTTTACAAACATCAATTGCTTTTCCCCTAAGTTGAATCTCACAGTTGCCTGAAGGTGATAAAATGGCCACTGGCTCCCACCAGCTTTCCACTTCATCCTGTATAAAATTAAGGCCATCAAGCCTGCCTTCTGCTTGTTCATGGTCCTCCCCTTCTGTCTGTGTGTGAACCTGTGTTCATTTCTAAAAATATGTGTATGTACTGAAGTGTCCTGGGAACCTTCCTCCTGGTTGCTGTTAATTAATGTTTAAGGAGGAGGCCCTTATTTGGATTAGCCTCGTTTTAGAAATGAAGGGGCTATCGTTCTGGGAGTGTAGGTGACTTGCTCAAAGCTTGGTTATCAGGTGGCTGAACTGTAGTTTTGGCACAGCTGGTTGAGCCTTCTATAAAAACAGCATTGCTTACATAATCTACCATGACACCTTATTTCTGTAACCCTAAATGCTCTTGAAATAAATGTTTGCTACAGCTGCCTCATTCTAGGGGCTGGAAAGATGGCTCAATGGTTGAAAAAAGAACTGCTGTTCTAACAGAGGGCCTGGGTTCAATTCCTAGCATCTATATGCCGTGGCTTACAACTACCTGTAACTCCAGTTTCAGGGGATCCAATGCCCTTTTCTGGCCTCTGCAGGCATAGCTTGCACATTGTTTACATGCAGGTACACACATATAAATAAAAATAAACAATTACTCTTACTGTGTTCTGCACCACTCTATTTTATTCATCTGTTCTTCCTAATGCTAGTCACAATCCAACAAACTGATTCAACGCTGAGCTAACTTCATGACTGCTATCCGACACTACTATCTTATGCTGAGTGACACACATGCCTTCCATTCAAATTACTTCTAAGTCAAATGACCTGTCAAGCCCTTTTGGTTCGAAAACTAGACTTTCAATACCACATAAGAAACATGGCCGGGCGTTGGTGGCGCACGCCTTTAATCCCAGCACTCGGGAGGCAGAGCCAGGCGGATCTTTGTGAGTTCGAGGCCAGCCTGGGCTACCAAGTGAGTTCCAGGAAAGGCGCAAAGCTACACAGAGAAACCCTGTCTCGAAAAACCAAAAAAAAAAAAAAAAAAAAAAAAAAAAGAAACATGAAAGTTCTTTAGAAAACTTAAACTGTCATTGAAGTGTGGTGTGGGCATAACACACCCATGAACCATGAATATTTGTATTGACTAGATCTGTTCAAAACCACCCATCAGCAGCTACATGCTGGAGAGTCAGGCACAAAGTCCTTTCTGTCATAAATAGCTGTAATCTGCCCTGACATTTGGTAAGTTGGTATCTCATTAAAGAAACTATTAGAGCACAGAGATCAGAGAATAATCAATATTTAAGTAATCTGACTTCCTTGATATGTGATATGTAGACTCCATGGAGAATTAGCCAACTTTAGGGTCAATCACAATATTTACATTTGCCTTGCTTGTTTGAGAAGCTACCTTGAACATGGAATGTCTTTTATTGACGGTTGCAGGTGTGAGTTTTATCCCCTGACAGGAGCTCTGTAAATAGCACAGCCATTCCACATTTTCAGCAGATGGATTATAAATATAATATAATATAATAAATTTCTAATATAAACAAATACTGTCCTGCAACTTTAGAGGATTTTTTCAATATTAAAACCAGTTTATACAGTAGGATCAGGAAATTTCCAAAGTAAAACTGCGAACATGGAGGGTATTTCCCACTCAAATTCAGACTAAACACTATAGAAGCAGTGGTTCTCTACCTGTGGGCTGTGGCCCCTTTGAAAAGCCTCTATTTCCAAAAAATATTTACATGATTCATAACAGTAGCTAAATTAGAGTTATGAAGTAGCAACAAAAATAATTTTATGGTTGAGATCACCACATGAGAAACTGTATTATGGGACCATAGCGTTAGGGAGGTTGAGAACCACTGGGCTAAAGCAATCTCCTTTCCTGTCACAGACATACCAATTTCCTTCTTATTCCTAAAGAGGCTTCCCTCTCCTGCCACAAGGAGCTTTTTGTCCCCAATGCCAAGAAGACACTCAGTACTGGGGTGTAATTCCATTTATCCTTCAAGTTCATCTCCAGCACCCATGCCCCCAAAACTCTCTTTGGGCCTCCTACTTCCCCCTCCCGGTGGTTACCCACTTCTGCGAAATGCAGATTTTGCATCGCAATTAGAAGTATGATGCATAGCAATTTTGCATTGCTGTTAGAAGTATGATTTATTTCTCTGTTATGTCCACTTAAAATACCCCCTCTCAAGAATCAAATGCTAAGAGCACGGCAGCCCTGCCCTTTCGCCCATTTTCCCATTCCTGAGGCCTGGAGTACCTAAAGCTTGCTAAGTCAAACATGTAGTCAATGCTTCAGAGAGCCTCTCTGGTGAAAACTCCACCCACTCTGCTTATCATGTGTCACATGTGACCTCCTTTGAGCTGGTTGCTGAGGCTATGGTACTTAAAGTGCCCTACATACCAACGAGCTAATGGTCTAATAAAAAAATAAGGTAAGTCCAACAGTTATAAAACACTATTTTTAAAAAGCTACCAGCTGCTGCTGTGCTCTAGAATTAAGTTCTAGAATTAGTCTCAGACATTGAAAATAAAGACAATAAAAGAAATATTACAAAAGAATACATAAAAGAAAAAACAAGGAAAGCAAAAAAAGAAATGAAAGAAAAATGCAAAATAAAAATAAAAATAAAAATACTGCCTAAGGAAAGAATCCAAGAAAATATAAAGGAATTCCAAACCCAGTTTCAGGCTTTAGTGGGACCATAACATGGAGACAACTCAGAAGCCAAGGAAGAAATGAAAAAGATAAGGTGAATCTTTTTCATAGAGTGTAATCTAATTAGTAATATGAATAAATGAGAAATTTCTGTTACAGGAAGAAAATACAGCGACTGAGACAGGCAACTAGGAATGGAAGTTCCCAGGTGCTCCTACCATCTGTATAAGATAGAGTTCTAGATATGCATCAAGATGACTAAATGGGAGTTTTGTTACAAAAAGAAAATGTCCCAGATTAAGACTAAATGAGTAAGAACCAAAAGATGCTGGCCTTCTAACAATCAGACACCTGGGGCCACAGGAACGTGGATTGCAAAGGCACAGAAAAGTTGGTTGACAAGGTAGTGGGCAAGAAGACACTGAGTTTTTCAACCTTATTTTGTCATTCTAAAGTATAAGGTAGTACTCTAATGCTGAATTCTTTTGTGTGTAATATATGTGTGCTACATTAGAATATGCAGTGTGCATGCCCACACATACATCTGCAGAGGCCAGGGAAGGATCGATGTCTTCTGTAGCTCTGCCTGTTTCCTAGGGAGAGATTTGCTCACCAAACTGGAAGCTTGCTGTTTGGGCAAGGCTAGCTGCCAGCAAGCTTTCAGGACCCAGGAGTCTTTGACCCCTGTACTGGGGTTACATGTCTGCCTAGTTTTTTACCTGGTGATTCAAATTCAGGCCCTCATGCCTGCACCTCAAGTGTTCTTACCCACTGAGCCGTTTCCACAGCCCTGTGCAGAATCTTCTGATGCTAAACTTGAGGTTTCTATCTTGAGAACACAGCGTCCTGCTACATGTAGCATGCTTTCTAGTATAAAGACCTACTGGGTTGGGCTTTGTCATAAAGGCTAGTCACAGAGTCCTGATTTTAGACTTGGAAACTGTGATTAGCAACCAAGTAGGCTCTTGAGATAGTTCACCATGCCTCTAATCACCATGGCATATGTGGAGCTAGAATTAAGGGAACTCAGATTCATTATGTTTAGAAATTAATACTGTCCTAGCACCAAGAACCTGCCTTGTGAGGGCTCTGCTCTGGATCCAATCAGGGAGTTAATCCTTTACCCGCCCACAGAGCTGAGTTTCACTGAGACCCACGTGGTCCCCTAGGAGCCCTCACAGGTTTCTTCTCTCCATACCCATGCCCGACACACTCACTGATGATGTGTGAGGTACACCCAGTGCTCACTGACAGCCTACTCCAGTTCATCCTCACATTACCCCACAGATGAAGCTGTGATATTAACCCCAATTTTCAGTGAAAGAAATTGAGGCAAAGTACACAGCCTATGTCCAAAGCATGGAAATCTACCTGGGACCCAAACATTTAATCTTCATACTATGCTGCTTCGAGAACGTGGGATCTGCAAAATCACAGAGGGAAGTTGACGAATCAGCAAACACTAACACCCAGTCAGTATTGTCGAGTTTGCAATAATTAAGTTCTTCCTCTGCTCCTGCATATCAGAACAAACAAGCAGCAGAAAGACAGCCATTGTCTGCATGCCCCTTCTGCAGAGCAGGGGAGGTGCTTGCTCTGTGACTAGAGACGCTGCTCACCTCTCATCTCTAGAACACAAGCTGCCGCTCGATGCTATGCACCAACCGCCATTCCCAAGCCGGTGATGGACAGTACCAGACAGACTCCGTGATGTGGGGTAGAGCACTCCTACTGCAGGCAGAGGCCGGGAGAGCCTCCGGGGTCTCCATCCATACTTCCCCTGTTTTGCCTGGGAAAACAGCTAGTTCTGGAGTTCCCACGAGACCCAGCAGTCAGCAGGCCACAGGAGTGCAGAGTTTCCTGGAGCCCCAGTCGATGGATGCATAACATCAGCTACAAGGACAGAGACCTTCCCTGAGCTCAGCATTGACTTGGCTGTCATCTCAGAGGACAGACATTAAATGACTCACCCAGGCAGGGACAAAAATATCAAGGTCATGGACCGATGCTCTGCAGAGAGAGGGAGAGAATTTAAAACCAACAGGAGGGTGTAGGTGGGCATAATCCCTTAGTTCTGATCTAACCAAAACCACTGCTAAAAACTGTGACTATGTGTGACTTGTGACAAGAGGATGATTAAGAAAAAAAAAAAAAAGCTGGGTAGAGAAATAAGCGGTTTGTTGAGTCTGTTGACAGCAAGGGAGACAACCGGGCTCACAGCCAAATACCTGCAGGTCTCCCTGGAGCTGCTGCTTAGCCAGTGAGAGCCGCATGCACAGCCTCACGCTCAGCTACTGAAATCCCAGTTGCCTCTGCACCGGAGTGCCTTTGAGAAACAAAACAAAACAAGCAAATAAACAAACAAAAGTCAGAGCTGAAAGCAAGCCACCGTGGGTCTTATAAAAATAATTTAAAAACCATCTGCATTCTGAGCCAATAACATCCTACTGGAGATTCCAGGGACATACTGCAGTGTTATGTCAACCCTGCTAACCTTTTCTTCCAGAGCCTCAGTTTGCGTCAGGAAGTCTCCTGGCCCCACTGCTCCCACTGTCCAGGTACAGCCACATCTTACTTAAAACATGCCAAGCTGAACAACCGTGGACAGGAGCCTCACCTTCTGTACATGATCTCAGAGCAGCATGGGTGACAACTTCCTTTAACTAGCCAAAAGTAATTTTTAAAAAGTACTATTTCTCAAAGTCACCAAGTTCACCAAATACTAGTTTCATTTTGAATATGCTCTGCCGATCTATCAATTTACCTTCCGGGGAAATATAGAAAAATGATTAAAGTGGGGGTGGTATCAGGTGGAAGAAGAGGGGAACAAGTCTTTCATTGTGCCTGTCATTCCCTTCTGTGGCCTGTTTATCCCCGGGTCCTATGTTTCTTAATCAAACATTCTCTCTTATGAGTTCTGGGGTACCTGTTCTGTTTTGCCAGCAATCTCAAGGATTTATCAAGTAGCCATTACTGACATCATGATCCCCAAGAACTGACATGCATACTCACTCTTACACGTTCCTTCTGGAGCCAGCAATACAACCCAGCTGCCTTCTCTTAGGAACCTATGCCTGCCTGCTGATTTCCAGCCTGCAAGGCTGAACCTGTGCCTGGGAGGGATCTGATCGCACAGGCTTCAATTGCAACCAATTACTAAGGAATTCTTGAAATCAATTACTAAGGAATTCTGGGAGGTTCAATAGGCGAAGTCACTCTAATTACACAAGATGAACTCAGGAAAGCTTTCCATTCCAAATTTATGGCTGCGTTATAACAGGTAGTGATAATGTGGGGAATAGAAAGAGCCAAGATTCTTCCATAGAATTCTCATTTTTGTTGACTGGGACATTATAAAAATAAATGAGTGCATCCCTATCCTAATTGTCCTTAATCTAACTATAGAGTGGCCACTAGAGTCTTTGTTTTCCCTTAAACACATCATTCAAAGTCACAACATTATTTTTTATTTATTTATTTATTTTGGTTTTTCGAGACAGGGTTTCACTGTGTAGCTTTGTGCCTTTCCTGGATCTCGCTCTGTAGACTTCATTTGTGGACTTTGAACTCTTTTGTCTTGAAGACACAAGGAGCTTGTATAAAACACAGATTCTGGGAGCTGGAGGGAGGACTCAGCAACGATAAGTGCTTGATGCTCTTGCAGAAGAACCCAGTTCGGTTCTCAGCACCCACATCATGGAGACTCACAACTACCTGTCATTCCAGTTCCAGGGTGTCTGACACCCTCATCTCACCTCTGTGGGCAAACACATACAACACACATGCACACACATGCACACACACACACACACACACACACACACACACACACACACACACACAACCAAAATACAATTTAAAAGCACAAAACCTTTGCCCACCAACTGAAGAGCAGCAGATGCTCCAGGGTGGACTCCAAGAATATGACTGACCCCAGAAAGCAGTCACAGCCAACGTGAAGAGGTAGCAAATGATTTGCTTGGAGGAACATGTTCTTCAAGAAGTGCAGGAAGTAAATTCAAGAAAATTCAAGTAGACAATGAGGAACTGCACTGGACTGACCCAGAGCCTTGGTTCCAGATCCTGGACCTGGCGTTCTGTCTTTGGGCAGGTCCTTGCAGTCTGTCCTCTAAACATGATATACAGATAATGATGAGCCATGCCATGGGCCCCTGCTTGGAGAATCCCAACTGTTCTGTCTGTTTGTAACAGGGTCTCCCTGTGCAGTCCACACTGGTCTTGAACTTGATCCTCCTGCCTCCCGCTTAGCAGTGTCTACCTATGCTACTAAAAGCTTTTCTGATTTAAAGCTAATTTCCCCACCACCAAGATCTCTCTGTTTCCCTAAATCAATATTTAACAGATGTTTGTGTTGGAATTACAAGAAACGCAGTACTATAATGAATACTTGGGGCAAAATTAATTTTAGAAATAACAATTTTAAAAAGGTCTTAAGTAGAGTGTTCCTTTTCCATAAGACAGCGAAGAAAGCTAAAATAAAGAGAAATTGGCATAGCCTAGGTTCCAGTTATGGTATAAAATAATTTGTGTATTTTTCTAATAGTCATAAACCTTTCTACTTATTTATCAAAAAAGGACTTATTAGTATAATATATTAGGCCATAATTGGTTTTTATTTTTTGCTTTGCTTTGTTTTAATAGATACACAATAATTATTCACACTTATGAGGTATTATTTTTCAATAAATTCCTGCAATTCATTTAATGATATAGTAAGCAAAATAGGATCCTCGCTTCTTTCATTTGTCTAACTTTTTGCTAGTAAGTTGAACATATATTTTTCAAATATCTGTTATATTCATTGTCTTGAGAAATGTTCCCTCAAATCTGTTGTCATCTGTCACATGTTGTCACCTGCTGTCAATCTGTCTTTTGAGTTGTTAATATGGAAAGTTTATATGTTAAATACATTAATCTCTCATTGGCTACAGTTGCTATATTGTTAATTAATTAGCTATTTAAGCTACTGGACGTTGTTCTCTTTTGTTGTTTATGCATGTGTATATGTGTGCATGCGCCAGTGAGTGTGGAGCCATGGAAGGATGCTCAGTATCCTCTTCTGTTGCTCTCCACAGTATTTTTTTGAGATATGGTTTTTCCTGAACTTGGTGTTCACTGACTGGATAGACCAGCTGGCCAGTGGGCCCCTAGAGTCCACTTGTTTCTGCCTTTCAGTGTTGGGATTATAGATATGTATCAGCACGCCCAACTTTTTACATGCATACTGGGCATGAAGCTCAGGTCCTCGCTCTTACCCATTCAACCATCTCCCCAGATAGAATTTATTAAAGTGTAAATTAGAATCATAGTTGCTTGTCTCCAGCTTCTCTTTCAGCCCATGTGATATCTGGGGCACCTTTCTCTCCTGGTCATCACATTCCTTCTCAAATTCACAAGGCATAAGTAGTAATAAGGTACATTTACACTGTGCTGTAGCTATTTGTCTATGGGTGGAACTGCATTACGCTTACCACTTGTCCTGCCCAATCACACTGCTAAACTTGATAGATTGGGCAGAGTTGATTGTGGTGTCAAGAAGCAACACACTGGACCGAACCGGATAGTTCAGAAAATAGTAAGAGAAGAGTCTAGAAAAATCTAATCTGTAAAAACTTAAATATACTGAACATGAGCTCAAAAATATATTTATAGAATGGAACTTAAGATCTACTAGTTTGCTGGGCAGTGGTGGCTCATGCCTTTAATCCCAGTACTCAGGAGGCAGAGCCAGGCGGATCTCTGTGAGTTCAAGGCCAGCCTGGTCTACAGAGTGAGGCACCAAAGCTACACAGAGAAACCCTGTCTCGAAAAACCAAAAAAGAAAAAAAATCTACTAGTTTTATTATCCTCTTCAAATTTCAATTAAGTATACCATTCTCTTGTAAGAGTGCTGTATGTCTGTGATCACAGGAATGTGAGGATCTAAGTGGTACCCTGTTAACAATGGATCAGAAAACTGCCCTTTGGGGGGAAGTTGCACTGCTTTGTGGGAAACAGTTATGAGTTTCCAGGAAGAGCTTAGAAAGCATGGGCGTGTTTTCTTAGCCTAAAATAATAGGAAATGATATCTTCTCCATGTATTTGATGAGGTGATATCTCTACAGATGTTCAGCTGTCGTGGGACTGCTGGTTTGCAGGATGGCTCTACTTTAAGGAAACTCCATCCTGATTCTCTAGTGTCTGTGCTGTGTGTACTAATTTTTAACACCTACCCTGAAGCAAGGAGCTCCATATTCAATGCATTCCTTATCCAAAACACATATACCGTGTTCATTAACAATTTCTTTTCCGGAAACGCACCAATCCCAAGGACTTTGGAAAAAATCTATTACCTTGAAAGAGACTTTGGGGGAATGGGGGAAATGGCTCAGGCTGTGAGGTATTCATGCAAGCACAAGAATCCATGTTCAGTCCCTAGAACCCCCATAAAAAGCGGGGCACAGCCCCACTAACCTGTCTGTAATCTCAGTGTTTGGAAGGCAGAGACTGGAAGATCGCTGCAGTTTGCTGGCCAGCCCGCCTAGCTCAGTCAGCTCAGTCCCAGGCCAGTGAGGGACTCAGGCCTGAAAATAAGGTGAAGAACAGTTGGGTAAGATGTTCAACCTTAAACTCCGGCCTCCATATGCACACATGTGCATGTGAAGACACACTTACACACACACTTTTTAAATTGGTGCTTTAAAGATGATTCAGAGATTGAGTGCTTACTGCTCTTGCAGAGGACCTGTTATGTTCCCAGCTCCCACAACAGACAGTTTACAACCATTTGTAAATCCAGATCCAGGGCATCTGAGCAGCACTTCTGGCCTTGATAGGCATTGGCATGCACATGAGCATACTCAAACACAGACACACATACAGAAAAATAAAAGAAAATCATTAAAACATAATTTAAAAAATAAGTTTAACAATATGTAAAGTTACAGTTTATTTATCTGATTGCCACAGAACCATTATAATAATTACTCCTTTTTCTAATGAACCTGAATGAGGCATCGCAAGAGTTATGTACCTTCCCTAAGTATATAACCAGTAAAGATCAGAGTGGTCATAAACCCAGAAGTTCACTTCAGAATTTATGGTCGTGACTATGAAATTACTTGAGGTTTGTGAAAAGGACATCTTATGTAAGACCCAGAATTTCAGGATTATCTGCTTTACTGCCAAGTTCAGAATAACCTACTTTGCAAATATATGTAGAGACCCACAAAATTAGAATATTATCTTCTGAATGTAATGGGGTGGCAAACTTCACAGCCTGAGGGCAAGCAGGAGGGACTCCAGATTTAAGGCAAAAGTCCAGTGGTGATTTTACTCATTTTTATCCATAGTATTTCAAGAGTATATTATATATTAATGAAACTAAGAATGGAGTTATTCTATTATATTCAATTTTTATTTTTTTATTTTTTATTTTTATTTTATTTTATTTTACAATACAATTCAGTTCTACATATCAGCCACGGATTCCCTTGTTCTCCCCCCTCCCGCCCCCCTCCCCTTCCCCCCAGGTCACCCCCCATTCCCACCTCCTCCAGGGCAAAGCCTCCCCCGAGGACTGAGATCAACCTGGTAGACTCAGTCAAGGCAGGTCCAGTCCCCTCCTCCCAGGCAGAGCCAAGGGACCCTGCATAAGCCCCAGGTTTCAAACAGCCAACTCATGCAATGAGCACAGGACCAGGTCCCACTGCCTGGATGCCTCCCAAACAGATCAAGCCAATTAACTGTCTCACCCATTCAGAGGGCCTGATCCAGTTGGGGGCCCCTCAGCCATTGGTTCATAGTTCATGTGTTTCCATTCGTTTGGCTATTTATCCCTGTGCTTTATCCAACCTTGGTCTCAACAATTCTCGCTCATATAAACCCTCCTAATTCTCGACAATTGGACTCCCAGAGCTCCACCTGGGGCCTAGCCGTGGATCTCTGCATCCAGATTCCTCAGTCATTGGATGGGGTTTCTAGCACAACAATTAGGGTGTTTGGCCATCCCATCACCAGAGTAGGTCAGTTCGGGCTGTCTCTCGACCATTGCCAGCAGTCTATTGTGGGGGCATCTTTGTGGATTTCTGTGGGCCTCTCTAGCACTTTGCTTCTTCCTATTCTCATGTGGTCTTCATTTACCATGGTCTCCTATTCCTTGTTCTCCCTCTCTGTTCTTGATCCAGCTGGGATCTCCCGCTCCCCCAAACTCTCTTTCCCTCGACCCTTGCCCTTCATTACCCCCACTCATGTCCAGGCTGTTCATGTAGATCTCATCCATTTCTCTGTCACTGGGTGATCCCCATGTTGATTTCTAAAATTTTATAATAAACGCTTACAGAAATTGTTTTATCTATGTCAAATATTCCATCATGTATAAATGAGAAAAGCAAGGGCTGGAGAGACAGCTCAGTGATTAAGAGTGCTTGCCATTCTTGCAGAGGACCCAGGTTCAATCCCAGCACCCACATGACTCATAACCCTCTCTAACTCCAGTTCTGGGAACACTGACATCTTTATCTAGTCCCAGTGGGTACCAGGCACACAAATGGTGCATAGATATATCATACATACCAACAAAGCACTTATATACATAAAAAAATAAATATTCTTAATTATTAAAAATCAAATGAAAAAACTATGAGCCCATCCCATCAGTTCCTAAACGCCAGCTGAAGTAGTTATTTGTTGAGCATTAAACTGCTGTAAAATGGAAGCTGAAACAAGATGGTCCCTCATCTCAGTGGAAAAGTTCAATTCCTTCTGAAGAAAAGACTTCTTTAGTGAACCCATAACTCCAAAGACTGCATTTGACCAACTAAATTAACTCATCACCCAAGACAGGATTATTAGGGATGTGAGATATCCATGACAAAGACCCACTGAGTTCAAGGTTTGTTCTCTTTTTCTTAGATCATGCCATCTCTACTGCACATCATATTTTCTTTCCTTGATGTGCCTTCAGGAGCTCAGCAATAAGCTATCCTGGTTGGAAGCTTCAGTGTCTCTTTCACAAATACACACTTCAAGGCCTCTCTTAGAGGTGCCCATCATTCTTACCAAAGTAGGCCAAACATGTGACTTCCTTCCCAAACTCAGGCCCACTGAAACTTCTAGTTTTTAGACATTTGATCCTGTCTGCTACCTGCTCTCTTTATACCTGCTCTCTAGCCATATGACATTTCCAGAGAAGGAGTGCTGGTCTGATCATTAAGGACGGCTTGCAGACAGACAGGATTCACTGCTGTATTGATCTGGTTGAATGTGCTGGTACAAAAAGAACAGAATACTGCGGTCAGCCTTGTGGCTGCCAGTTCCATGGGGAATGTCATGATAATCTTACACTAATGAAGAAGACTCTCTTTGGGTTTGTCTTGCTCTGTCTGGATTTCAGATTCAGGCAACTTAATTAGAATGGAAGTAGTTTTCTCTGTAGAGATTATCCTCTGCGATGTTTAGCTGGTGTTTGATAGATGTGCTTCTGATTTCTTCCCATGAGGTCCACAAAGGATGGAGAACAGTGTGTGAGTCATTTTATTATTCCAGGAAATTGTGACGGTTGCATCTATTGGAGTCAAGACCATTTGAAACTCAAATTGATTTGATGTCATTCAGTTAACATTGGCTACACGGCTCCCAAACAGAGACTAGTATGTATAGATCAACAAATTATAGTGTTTGGAGGAATAGTTTATCCTGTGTTGGCAAATACTGTTTAGACAAACTATTGTATCAATAGCCTTGTTTTTCATTATCTAAAACAACCAGAATTCCTACTGATGCTGGGACCATCATTCATGTCTTGCCAAGACCCCAACTCCAGCCATGCTGCCTTCCTATGTTAGGAAACAGCTTTTCAAAGTTTCTGCTGCTTTTGATATTATTTGATGCCATACTCACAATGCACTGTTGCCCCCCCAATCTCTGGAACACCCTTTGCCTGTCTGTTTAGACACTGGCTTCTACTGTCATAAGTCTTGGCCTTCCACTCAAACAATGGATCATATATCTCATCAACCATGCTGATTTCAACACATAGGTGGGGTTGATGGGAGTGAATTAATAAATTAAAAGGGAGATCTACTATTTGCTGGTGACCAACTGCCATTGCAGTCAGCTGCTCTCCCCATCCTTCCCTATAGTGTGTTATTTTTCCCCAATATATGTGAGGTCCTCATGACTATGGTCACAGACTGGCAGGCTGTTGCTATCTTTCTGGTACTTTCAGACCATATTGAGGCTTCGTATCCTTGCTCTACTGTCAATTTTTGGCCATCACTGTCAACACCATTGAGGTAGTCATTGGGTGAAACTTTCATCTATCTCAGTGACACTGACCACTAGGAAAGCAAACTTAGAAGAATCAGATTCAGGGACATTAAGCGGTCATACAGCACAAAAGAGATGAGTCCCAGGAAGAGTCATTTATAAATCATTCCTCATTGGTGAGCTGAGGAAAACCCTTTTAGAGGAATAATGATTTTAGTGTTCTGGAGGCTATTGGGAATGGAAAAGAAAGGCAGTGAATGAAGACTGCTCTTCTAAAAAAATGGCATAAAGAAATGGAGAGACCTCGGAAGATAAGCAGACTGGGCTCAGAGACACAGCTACTTGGGAGACCAACACAGGGGTGTGGAAAGTACAATACCACCCTTGGCTACAAAGGGAGCCCAGTGCTACCCACAGTAACTTAGTGAGATCCTTTCTCAAAATACAAAGTAAAAAGGAAGCCAGGAATACAGCTGGCTAATACAGTCCTTGCTCACAAGCATAAGTCCCTGGATTCAATTCCTGGTACTAGGGAGTGGAGCTTGCAAGAAGAGTATGAGAACAAAGCTAGATGATAATGAGCAAAATGAACATTTAAAAAAAGCAATTACCTATGGAGTTGGGGATTTAGCTCAGTGGTAGAGCGCTTGCCTAGCAAGCGCAAGGCTCTGGGTTCGATCCTCAGCTCAAAAAAAAAAAAAAAAAAAAAAAAGACACAAAAAAGCAACTACCTTCATTGTGTGTGTGTGTGTGTGTGTGTGTGTGTGTGTGTGTGTGTGTGTGTGTGTGTGTGTGTGTAGGTCAGAGGACAATTTGTGAGATTCATTTTCTCTCCTTCCTCCATGTAGGTTCTGAAGATCAAACTGAAGTCACCAAGCTTGGCTACAAGTGCCTTTACTACTGAGACATCTCACTGGCTCTAGATTGGAATTTTTAGTGACACAATTCTATATATTACAGTATCATTAAAAACAAAGAGGAAAAAGCAAAGAATGGGAGACATTTACAACCCTGAAGGAGAAGCCCGCACTTGGAGATTGGATGCAGTGAGAGCTAGCCTTGTGTGGTGGGATCAACCACTAAGTGAATGAGAAGGAATCAAAATGACAATAGCTCTGAATAAATTTGTCGATAGCAGATTGAATTTGGATTTCTCTCTTTACACAGGAATAAGCTTTATCTGCTGAGATGTAGGAAAAGGAGGAGATGAGACAGTGGAAGGCATGGGAGCATCAGTTACATCCAATTTTCTTGCATCAGCATTTTGAGACACTCTGCACACAGTAAACACACACTCTCAAATTTCTGTCAGTATTGTAAACTAGTAAAATGTTTTGGGAAACCACTTTGCCAGTACAAATATGCATGCATTTAAATATATGGCTCTCTTTCTAATAAAATCATTCAAAATGCAGGCGGAAATGAACATACAAAAATGTTAGTGTTCTTTATGAAAAAAGAAAAAAAAAAAAAAACCAGAAACCGGAAGCCACCTGTTTGATGACAGTGACTAAATGAAGTACAGAAGAGCTACCCAATAGGAAGCTATGTGACATTCCGATGAGACTTACCAAGAATGTATACTTGCATGGCGGTCTTTGTGTAAAAGTAAAATAGTTATTTTATTATGTTTATTAACTATGCCATTGTTTACATTCAGGGAAAATCCCTGCAAGCTGTAGCAAGGCACCAGAGAGCTCTCCTCTGTTCTAAGGCTGGGTTTCCGGCAGCTTCTCAGTCCCTCAGAGGGTTCTGTAACTTTTGTCATCAGAAAATCCGTGCCAATCTTCTCAAGCATTTCACGAGCGGCTTGTCTAGGCTAACGTTGGAGAGGAGCTGAAGGGAAGTCCTTGGTGAGCATTTGTAGAAAACAGAGATAAGGCGGGGGAAGGAGGTGTCGATACCTGCCACGCCTTCCGCTGATGATGAAGGAGGTATTCAGAGTGTGCTCTGCAAAGGCCCAAAGTCAAAGCTCAGTTTTCCTGGGTATGCTGAGCATTTCAAAACCGGCTGGCAACACAGAACATACACTTCCCAGGCCCACCTGGAAGACAAATATAAGCTCAGTGACCCGTGGCCTCCTTTTTCATACAGTAACAACCGCAGTATGGGCTTGAATAACCCCTGAGATAGGCTGTGTGACTTCCGGCATGCATTACCTCCACAATCTACTTTCTCCTGATAATGAGATCATCAATTCCCATCACTCAGCCATGAGACAAAGGTCAGCTCTCTGCCTCAGCACCCTTGCTTTCTTATGTTCACAGAAAACACATGTCTGTCACTAAGTTTACTACACTTAAAAACATTACCCAAAAGACAGTGTTTTCAAGAAGCAGAGACAGTATTTATTCTTAGAACATTTCTCTTTGTTTGATATTTACAAACCAAGCCCGGTCCTCTAAATTACAAAACTCACATACATCATCTATGCATACAAATATGCCATATGGGATATTTTTACCAATAGCATCAATAAGTGTGGCTGATACAACATGAAATAACAAATTACCATTGGCTCCGTAGTTTTCTGTGCAGCTCCTCATTGACAGTCATATTGACATGCAACATGCAGGAGCACTGTGCTAGCCACAGGGGTATTTTAATATTAGTCTTCATCTTTATTCTCAGGCTTCCCTGTCCTCAGATGAAATAGGGCATGCCTATCTATGCTGCATATTACATACCTGTATACAATTTAAGAAGCGTGTGCGCGGGCGAAGCACCATCCCCACACAGAAGCTGTGTTTATGAGGGAAGCGGGAGCTGGTGAGGCTTGGTGAGGTTCCCTAACAGGAAGATCGGCAGCCAAGATCAGAGCTGATAAAGGGATTTTTGTTAGAGGGAAGGGCTTCGGTCTTCCGGGTCCACCAACACATGAAGAGAATAAACATGGTACAATGGAATTCTGTTCGGCTGCATAGAGAAACGATGCCGTGCCATTGCGGGAAAATGGATGCGACCGGAAATTACAATATTAAGCGAAGTAACCCAGACTTAGAAAAGCAAGTGCCACATATTTTCTTTCAGGTGTGAATCGAGGATATTAGTGTGTGTGTGTTTGTGTGTGTGTGTGTGTGTGTGTGTGTGTGTGCGCGCGCGCGCGCGCGCGTATGAGGGAGTACAAGTCGTGAAACTAGAAGGCTAGAAAGGTGGCCTTGAGAAGGAAGAGAGAAGCCTGAGGGCTGCATAAGGGACAAAGAGAGCACATGCGACATGGAAGGTGGGGGGGCTTCTGCTTCGGGAAGGACAGAGACTGGCGGGTAGGATGGGGGGACAGGGGAGGAAGGGGTGAGGACCAACGTAAATGGATTATGGAAATTCCATAACAATACCCACGCTTCTGTGTGCTACTTAAACAAACATACAAAACACCCCACTAAAACACAACTGGAAAAGAGTGTAACAACTAGGAAAGCTACAGCTGAAAACAAAAAAAGTCCTCACAGGTTTCTGTTAGAAAACAGTAGCCAACAAGTTGATGTGAGAAGCATGTGTGAAATGCAGTTGCTACCTTAAAACTCAGTAGAGGAGCTTGGACCTTGAGTCTTGGGGAGATGCTGTAGCTACTGGGAGGTAAGGAGTGTATATGCTTCAGGAATTGGTGTGGAAGGAGAGAGGATTGAAGACACAGGACAACCATGTGTGTGCAATGGCTCAAATCCATGCATTAACCCATGCGTACAGAGCACCCATTAAGAAAGGCTGACCACATGGCACTGGGGACCAGGAAAAGCAAATTCCTTGACTTCAAAAGAGCTATGTGGCAGCAGACACAGTAAGAAGGGTAGAAAGGCCTGCAGGTGCGGGACAGAACACCGAATTCTAATGGGGTCAACATGCTGAAGGACCACATGAGACTCTCAGCTTCTGTTCAGGGGTAAGGCTGCTGTATGGCACTGGGATTTCTCAAAACTTTGAAGAATTTGAAATTGGTATTATAAAACTGGTAGAAGATTGTCACTAGTTCAGAGATGGATGAATCCTCCTTGTCTTAGCTCCCAAGAAAAACAAAGGCATCATTGGTTTCTGAGCAATCTGCATACATTCAATCTCACCAACAGCTGCAGGAGACCAAACTCATTTACACAGGATTAGGAGGATTGTGAGTTAGATTTACAGCTTGCACACACGGCGTACATTTTAATTATGTTTATAAAAGATTTCTGAACCCCATATATTATATAAAGTCTGTTTTGGTTTTGGCAATTTATGAACATTAAATTATCTCTAACTTGAGGGTTCAACAGTATAAGATATGAGTTTTTTATAGTCAATTTTCCAAAAGGCACTTGCCATTACTTACTGATTCAATAATTTCATAGATAAGGAATAATATTAACAAGGAATAGTATTATTCATAAGATACCTGTATATCTCTGATGCTAAATATCTGTGTAACAGTTATACTCAGAAGTAGTATTACATCAGTAGGATGCTTGGTGGAGCTGGATACAAAATGCATTGGTACAAGAATGCATTTAAATGAGATCAGATCAGCTGTGAGTTGATTATCATTGAGCCTGGTGATGGCAAATACTAGTTTTCTAACATAAAGAGTTTACAAAACAATTGCAATCAAATGAATGAATAAATATCAAATGCTTTTTTCTTTTCTTTTTGTAATTTTTTTTATTCATTTTACATACCAACCACAGACCCCCCTCTCATCCTTCTTCCTGTTCCCTCCCACCTTCCCCCTGCCAATCCACTCCTCATACCCTCCTCCAAAAGGGTAAGTTCTGTAGCTAGAGTTTTCCTGCCTGGCCCACAGTCAGGACAAATCTCTCTCACCCGCCAGTCCCACAGCCGCTCAGACCCAACCAAGTAAACACAGAGACTTATATTGCTTACAAACTGTATGGCCATGGCAGGCTTCTTGCTAACTGTTCTTATATCTTAAATTAACCCATTTCTATAAATCTATACCTTGCCACATGGCTCGTGGCTTACCGGCATCTTCACATGCAGCGTGTCATGGTGGTGGCTGGCAGTCTCTGACTCAGCCTTCCACTTCCCAGAATTCTTCTCCTCCTTGTCCCACCTGTATACTTCCTCCTGCCTGACTACTGGCCAATCAGTGTTTTATTTACTAACCAATCAGAGCAACACATTTGCCATACAGAACATCCCACAGCTGTCCCCATGGGGGGACAGCTAAGCCTGGTACATTCAGTTGAGGCAGGACCAAGCCCCTCCCCATTGCATCAAGGGTGAGCAATGTCTGACCACAGGTAATGGGATCCAGAAAGCCAGCTCATACACCAGGGATAGATCCTGATCATATTGCCAGGATCCCTTCAAACAGACCCACAGAGCCATCATCCAGTAACTGATGGAAGCAGATGCAGAGATCCACAACCAAGCACCAGGCAGAGTTCTGGGAGTCCAGTTGAAAAGAGGGAAGAGGGATTATATGAACAAGGGGGTCAAGATCATGATGGGAAAATCTACAGAGACAACTGAACCAAGATCATAGGAACTCAAATGCTTTTAGAAAGGAATAGTTTTGTGGCAAAACAAAGCACAGCCCAGTGACTTAAACAAAGGGAAGTCTGTTTCTATAACTGGAGTCCATCTCAAGACACTTGGGGACCAGACACTCTCTTCTTAGCTGTCTAGGAGAGTTGCTCTCATTTTGACTGTTGTGTTTCTGCAAGCATAAGAAAACAATGCATACACTGTGCTCACAGCTCCAGGCCAACCACATAGCCACACCCTTGCTATAAGGAAAGCTGTGGAATAGAGTCTTTGAAGTTTGTACTCTCTAGTGTAGTGAGGAAAAGCAGAAAAAACTTGGGTTTGGATTTTAGGTGAGCCAACCTATGATGTCTGCCAAAAAAAAAAAAATTAGGTAGGGGGCTGGAGAGGTGACTTAGTGGTTATGCACACTTGCAGCTCTTTCAGGGGACCTGGGTTTGGTTCCCAGCATCCACATGGCAGCTCATAATCACCTGTAATTCTAACTTCAGGGGGATTCAATGCCCTCTTCTGGTTTCTTCAAGTACTGCATGCATATGGTGCACATAGATGCTGGCTTATATACATACAATAAAGACAAATATTAAAGTAATATTTGATAAAAATATTTGGTACCTTCACTCAACTGATTATCTTTAAATTTTTAAAAATAAATACTATACAAAAATGAGAAAAAAAGGCCAGTAACTTAATGTTAACCGTATGCCTGATATTGTTGCAACTAGTTAAAGAACAAAGGCAAGAAAGAAGTCTCACACAAAGAAAGCAACATGCGGTAAAAATACCAGTAAATGTGATGTTTAATACCACAGAGTGAGTGGTTATGTCATCATAAATATATTCTTTCCTCACATTTCCAATTATGAAAAGAATCATATTCCATGATAAAGTACTATACGGCTACAGATGATAGTTGATATTTTAAGGATTGTTTAAACACACCGTACCATTAGACAAGGTTTAGATTTACAAAGCTGGGAAGACAGTACAAAAATCCTGTAACTTTTTCTTTCTACAGCTTCTCCCATTGATTTGTATCTTTAAAACTTTTTTTTTTATGTGTATGCATGTCTGTCTGTGTGAATGTGTGCCACAACAGAGGCCAGAAGAGAACAATGGATTCCCTGGAGCGCAGTTACAGACAGCTGTAGGCTGACAGATGTGAATGATGGTGACTGAATTCTGGTCCTCTGGAAGCAGCCACTCCTCCACCCCTGTCCATTATCATATCTTACATCAGTAGGGAACCTGTGTTGAGATTACTGAGCAAATGTGATACAGAGTTAGTAACTCAAGTCCATGCTTTGCTCGGATTTCTCAGTGCTGGACAACAGCTTATTAGTTCTGTTGTTGCTGCGACGAAATCCCTGACAAATGCAACTTAAAGAAGGGAGAGTTTATTTCGGCTCACGGTTTGAGGGTGCGGTCCATCATCAGGAGGGAGGTGCAGTGGCAGGACTTGAGGCAGCTGGAGGTGGCGGGGATTCAGGAAGTAGAGAAAGCTGAATGCTCAGCCGGTATTCTCATCTGCCTTCCACCCAGGATCTCAAGCCATGGAGTGACCAACGCCACCTGCAATTAGCGTGGGATGTCTCACTGTCATGAATCCAGTCAGGAAAAATCCTCAGAGACATACCCAGAGGCTTGTTTTCCAGGTGATTCTGGATCCTGTCAAGCTGACAAGCTGTGTTATCCACATGATGCCTGTCTTCTGCCCCAGGATTCCATGCAGGATAGAGAGGTATTTCATTTATATAACTCAGCGGTCTCTTTTTAGCTGTGGCAATTTATCTCACTTTTCGTGTTTTTTATTGACCTTGAGATTTTGGAGAAGCAGTGCTGAGGTATCCTGTGGATGACTTTATTATTTTTGTGACTTATCTGGGTTTCGTACGTTGGCATTACGATCTGGAGGAAGGAAAGTCACCAAGGCTAGCTGTCAATTTCATCAGGTGTCATCAAAGGCCCCTAATTCCCAGCCTGATTTATGACTGGTGACATTCACCTTTATCAACTGGCTGGATTATTATTTATCTACTTTCTCCCCTAGAAAAATTGTCTCTCCCCCCTCTTTCAATATTTCATTCTTTGAAAGGAAGTTGCTGTGAGGAGCAGAAGTCTGCTGTAGAGTCTGCAAATGACTAGTGGTTCCTCTAGGCAGGAGGTTTCTATTTTATTCCCATGTATTAATTTATTGAGTAGTTTATTTATATATTAGGGGCTCTGTCCTCATATATTTATATACACATGCATACACACACATACTCACATATATAAACATATATACACCCACACACATATATGCACATGTAGACATACAGTATGTACATGCATACACACAATAAATATATGTAAACACACATACAAACATACATGCATGCACACATATAGTCATACACATATACATATATAACCATACATGCATATACATCTATATGTACACATATACACATATACATGCATACACATACACACACATGCACACAAATGCATGTACACACAAACAATCATTGTATACTCGTTGGAGGGATGGTTTCTTTTCTCCTATGTTTTAACTCTATCAATTCTGACCAATCTTGACTTGAAGTCTACTTAGTAGAACAGTCCTGCTTACTTTCTATTTTATTTTCTTAGAATGTCATCTTCTATATTCCACTTTTACTTATACACATCTTTGTTGTTGAGGTGTATTTCTTCCAAGCATAAATTCTTGGGTGTTGTATTTAAGTCATTCAGCTAATCTGAGTGTTTCAAGTAGAGGGTTAAGACCATTTACATTCAGGGTTATTTTCAGAGTTAGGTGGTTAGGTATTTACTTCTCTGAATCCCAACATTACAGAGAATTATAAAACTGAAAAAACAAACAAAACAAAACAAAGCTGTAGAAAGACTTGACCTGGGGCTATTTCCCAGAATTCTGTGGGGAGACAAGTGTGGATGTCTTGAACAGTTTTATGTACTCATTCCAAACAGCAGAATACTTGGAGGAGGTCAGACTTTTGCATCAGAACAAACAGCTATAGCAAACTATCTAGAGTTCAGGCTTATGTGCTTCTTAAATGTGGAATAGAACCCTGGGATTTTCCCTCTCACATTTCCGTAACAAAATCAAATATGGCTTCTTTGACAAATAAAAGTTCTGTATGATATGATGGGGTGGGGCTTGTCACAAAAATCTAATCTTGGAGAATCACTTAGTCTGCCTGCATTAAACAGCAACAATGGAGCCAACATCTATCATGTCTGTCACTTAGGCATTTAATTGCTTTACCAACAGTTCGACGGGAGGACAAGTGATAGACCAGAACTGTCATTTGGCTCGCTCCTTCTGGGATTAGAAAATTAAAGTAACTCTTGAGCATGATGTGAAAAGACAGTTATCAGGAAGGGTCTTGCGACTACATTGAAAAAACCTAGGAAATCCGCTCTGCTCATCAGCGTTTTCAGCCAGGTGACCAGCACCAAGAGGAACTTTCAAAGTCAGCAGCCACAGCTATAAGCTAAAGCTGATCCCTCATGTTTGAGGCTCCCAGAGTGAGGACCTGTGATTATCTCCCTCTACCTGTCCTGCTTTTATCTAAGGCTGATGTTGCAGCATCATAGCAATATATTAAATTTGGGTCATTTTTACCTTAAAAAAAAAAAACAGTAAATTGCTGGCTCCCATTTTTATTTTCTTACAGGTTTTCACGGGTGTCTTAGCTGTGTAGCTGTTCTGAAATCCAATTGGCAATAAAAAGCAAATGGTAGACACCTGGTATTACAAATGATGGCATCATCCACAGCAGAACAGTGTTTTTCCTACGGTTGTCAGCTCTTTAATTCCCAGGTACATCTGTAGAAACTGCCAGTCAGGCCTCAGAAAGATTTTTTGGGGAAGAAACCAAAATGGTTTCCTTGATTTAATGATAGGAACAGGTTCATGAAGACAGGAGGGCTTTACAAAAACGTCTTCAACAAGTGAGAGTCTTGCAATATTTATCCTCTCAGGTGGCAGCAGAGAACTGTTTAAACATCCCTCTCTGAAGGATCGCACAAGTGATTAAGTACTGCTAGTATGAATAATTTCCAGGCTCTGTCAGGATTCTGACATTATAGAATTAAGCACATACATGAATATTCATGCAGACTCAAACAGAAAGAAGATTGGGTCACAGGAAGTATCTCAAATTGATTATAATATAATAACCCTAAGTTGTGGACAGTCAAATATGACTCTAAGCAAAAGTAACACAGAAAAATGACTTCTAGATCCATAAATCACAAAGACAAAAGGCAATCACGTATTTTATATTGAAATGTACAGAAAAAATTGAAGTACCTTGCATGCACATGCACGCACACACATACATACACACATACACACACACACACACACACACACACACACACGTGCAAAAGAAAAAGAAGAGCTTTGAGCTAATGGAACATTCCAGACACTGTTCACAAATCAAAATTCAATTATGTTAAGTTTTTAATACTGGTACCATAATAACAGGAGCCAAACATAAGAACCAGACATTACACTCAATATGCCAAAAAGTCTCCTAGCTAATCTTTGCACAGGCCACATAGCTGCATATTTATACACATTATGCAAAGCTTAATGTCTCATCATTTATGTTCTTAATATCCTTAAATCCAAGGGTCTTACCCTACCTCCCATGACTCTTATTTCTAACATTTATTTCCTTACCACTGTGTTGTGCTGCCTTTCTGTCTAGGTCGAGGAAATCGCTGGTTCTATGGTGGAGAGGTAACTCAATGCAACTCGAGTTAACACTGATCTCACCAAATGGTGTGGTTGATAAAAGGTTCTTGACACAAAACTTCAGCATTGTCTATATTGCACTTCTTCACCAATCAAAACAAACTAGAAATAAATAAGCACACACTCACGCAGTCTCTTTCAAACACACAATCATAAACACTCATATGCTTACCCCCCCGCCAACTTCTTTGTGGTCTTGGAGGCTTTGCCATCGTCCTTTGGGAATGCAGTCTCACTATGCTCAGACCCTGCAACACACAGCCAATACTGTGATGCATTTGATAGGGCTGGTATTCTTTGGGGTCATATAGAAAGAAAAGAAATGCAAATTTTCTATTCCCTATCCAACTCGTCACAAGTACCTTTTCATTCGTGATCTGTTGCTTTATGAGAACATTTTCTCTAGTTGTCTTGCATGAGTGTGTGTATGTGTATGGGTGTACATATACTGCATTAGTGCACAGTAGCTCGGAGGACAACTTGTGGGAGTCAGTTCTCTCCATCCACCACATGGAACTCAGGGGTCAAATTTAAATCACTAGGCTGGCCACAATCAACTTTACCTCCTGACCCATCTCACCAGCCCTTCATATGTTGTTTTCTATTTCCATGCTGAGATTATCACAAGCTGTTTCTTTTATTCATGAATACCAAACATGAGCCACTGTTGTCCTAAAACTCACTTGGGTATCCTGCAAGTGAAGTGTAAGTATTGGAGAGGGCAGCGAGCAAAGTCCTGGATCCGCTGCCACATCTCAGCAGAACCATTATCTCTCAGACTCTCTTTGTGATGATGTCGTTGAAAAAGAAAGAGGGGAAGGAGAAGAAGGGGGGACAGTAGGGAGAGGAGGGGGGGCAGGAGGAGGGGGTCAGGAGGAGGGGGTGTCAGGAGGAGGGGGCAGGAGGAGGAGGGGGGTTAGGAGAAGGAGGAGGAGGTGGCAGCTTGCTTTCAATGAGAGCAGGAAGACACCATGGTTAATTCCTGTTAGCAATCCTCTCTCCCTAAGGAGCAGTGTGGGTTGTCCTGACCATAGACTGGAGTTGTGTCCCATGAGAGCTCCAAGTGGGCCTCCCAGGAAGGTTCTGGAGCTGAACTTTTCACTCGGTCACCAGAATGGCAGCAGGAGGTTGTGCTAGGAAGCACACACAGAATCATTTCTGGCCACCAAGCATGCAATTTAGGAAGCGCTGGGCCATTTCTTCAGCCCTTTGAGGAAACAACCGCAAAATTGCTGCAATCCAAATGAACTTCTTTGGAAATGAAGTGGCCGTCTTGTTCAGCGACAGTATTGATTTGCCGTCTAGGTCCCTCTGTCTCTATAATACAGCTGTCTCAGGCTATTCCAGTTCTCAGACCTAACCAAAATTCTCCTTCATCCAGAGTGCTCACTCAGCCACTCACAGATTCTCTACTAGGTGGAGGAGAGCATTGTAAAACCTCTCCAGAGTCTATATTCTAATTCTGGCCTCCTCCTCTCTTTCCATCCACTTCATGGGACGCCTTCTTGAGAATGAAATGATAGCAACAGCAGCTGCTAATCTACTGAACAGAGTTGAAATGCCATGTGAGAAAATACCTGCAAGTGTTACTCCAGGCACTTAGGATAGATGAGGGGTATCAATGCATGTGATGTTGCCTTTTTCATTAGTCACAAGGTAATGCAAGAAACACCAGGATGGGGAATGTGGAGCTGCTGAGCAGCTGTGTTAGCAGCAATTGGTATACACTTCAGGCGGACATGAGACCACAGAAAACCAAGGTTTGGACGGAAGGAGACTGGAAGTAGGTTATGTAGGCTTTGGATATATACAATGGTAGGAGGCACATTTCTGGAAAGTTCTGAGAATAACACTTTGGAATTTACCAGTTGTTCTGTAGGCATAAGTTCTCTCATGTATGGGATGGACATATCTAATTGGACAAACTCTGGATACAAGTACACTATGTGGTATATTTGGGCGGGGGCAGGAACTATCTTCCCCTGAGAGTGCACATGTAGAAGTCATGTGGGTCATGGTCTTGGGACAGCTTGTAGCCTTAGTCACCTTTGCTTATAAAATGAGGCCGACATTAACAAGGCACAACTCAGTGGCTAATGGGAAGGTCAGATGAAAACATGGTCAGGTGCTTTGTATGGTACCTCACTTCTAAATGCATACTAAAACCTGACTGCTGTTTTAACTTATAAAAAATTTGCTGTTCTAGAATGTTTAAGAGCGCCAGGTTGGATTTTTACCATTCCACCAATGGGAGAACTAAAATTTAAAGCTAAAAGTTAACATCTGATGACAGCACAGTCTATAAACTTGGAAGGTCAGGCAGCCATTGAAGAGCTTTGAGTTAGCCACCCATCTGCCCTGCAAATATCACTCCGTCCCAGAGAAACACAGGACATGTCAGAAACGCACATCATGGTGAGCATTCTGTGCCCTTTTCATTCCATAGAGGAGTGTGTGTCCAAGCCAACTCATGGCAAATGAGGGCTCCTTCACCAAAGTAACTCAGGGCACAAAGGTCTCACCTTCAACACCAAGACACAAAGTAAGGGGCACTGCAACCCACGGTTGGAGGGATGCAGATGCAAACTGAGTGCATTTGCCTTGTGGATATCTTAAAGCAGGATCAAAGGACAAAGAAAGGGAGGACTGGCCTAAGGCGTCTGGGTCAGTTCCCAAGACTGCCACTGTGTGTCTCATGTCCCCGAGGTTCCTGCCAGTCAGGTGGACATTCTGGAGGAGATGGCCTGAGCCATCTTGAAGGTGACAGGAAGTGACATTATAGCAGCAATGATTGGGACTTGTTGGAAGAATAAGCCACCTAAGAAGTCCAGAATGGATCTGTGTAAGAACCCAAGCCTCCAGAGGGCACCCAGGGATCCTGCATCCCCCCATAGAGCACTCCAGGACCTCACATCTCTCCCTTGGGCACCCGATGCCTCACATACCTTCTTCAGAACCACCACTTGGAAGCTCGTACTTCAGAGACGATTACTAACAACTGATCAGCTGATGATTCACAGAGAGACACAGACCACCACCTCCAAGAGAAGATAACAACAGAGGCCACTGAAGGAAGAGAGACCGGACCCTGCTGCTCCTCCTCCTCAACACACCAAAGCATCCAGAGCCAGAGGAGGAGGAGACACCTGGCAACATCGACCACCATACCTACAAGAAGCCAGGAAGTTGTTGAGACCTTCAGAGAGGAAGGGAAGAGAGTAGAGATTAAAACTAGATGAGATGCATGAAGAATCTCAAGCAAGCCAAAGGCTAAAAGGCTGACAAGTCTGTCATTTAAGAATCTGACCTGATGAAGAAAGTGATCAGAGAAAAAAGATTTTCCATGCCACAGGAACAGTTGATTTAGAGGAACAGCGCGAGACAATATGAGGAAGGAAAACTGAGTCTATACTGAGACTCCCTACCTATTAGAACCCAGTGGATGCCCTGAAGGACAGGGAAGGATGAAGAATTTGGGGCCACCTCAACAGAGATGGTTGTGAAATTGTACCATGCAGGGGAAGTTAGATGATGCTGAGCCTAAAGCCATGGAGATTGGAGAGGAAGTTGTCACTGTAAGTTTGATGACTCATGCTCACAGAGGCTCACACCAGAGTGATGACTATTGAAATAGAATATAGGGACAGACAGCAGAGAGCTTTACGTGAAGGATTTAAAGATCTTGACAGCCATCTGCATCCAGGAAGCAAGTATGAAGGAGAACACTAACCCACTTTGAAGTTCTTAAACCCACATCCTCCTTGCCTTGGGCAACTGCTTCCCTGCTCCTCCAGCCCATTCCACAGAAGGGAAAGACATATTTAAAGACATGATGGCATATATGCACGGAATTTCTATAATGGAATCCATTGCTTTCTTTGTTGGTTTAACAAGGAATTTTAAAATATCTGTGAAGCGAAGTCATTTTAAAAATGGGTTCAGAGAGATTGGCGTGACTCCTCTTGTTTCTCCTTTATAACGTAATGAAGACGCCCTGCTCCCTGGCCAAGGTCTTCTTCCCAAACACTGTTACTGCTATGATGCCTGCTCTTCTACACTGAGCTCAGAGGCAAGGAGATGTGCGGAGGACGCAGGGACTTGGCTTTCAGTCTGAAGACATGAGCAGTGAGCCAGGTTCCCCCAATCTCTTAGAAGTTGTCCCAACTCATCCTAACACACACTCTGTACATTTGCCTATATTTGGAGTCTATGTGCCCACCTACTCCGTGTATCTATTCACTGTAAGCACCCCACCCCCACCGCCTTCTTATATCAACCAATTGCAAAAGGACCTGTTCCTTAAGGAAACTGATATCCTATGGGAAGAAGCATATTGTGTATTTGAACTCTCAAGAGTGCAGACACAAGCAACTCCCTCCATAATAGTCTGTTGCCATCATGCTTCTTGATACCATGCTGTGTTGGCATGAACCACTCTATGGTCAAAGTCACGAGAATGGAAGCGCAGTTAGTGCCACAGGAGCCTGGAGGTCAGGGAACAGATCGACAGAGGAGGAGGGAGAAAAACGAAGAGAAAGAAAAGACAGTAGGACTTACAATATATAAGTAAATGTTTGTGTAAAAGGATTTGAAAGGGAAGTCAAGGGAAAAACAGAGCAATTGTATTTGTGGAGGAGGTAATTTTAGTGCTAAATGCAAATGAAAGTTGGAATAGAAAATGGTGGGCAGCTTGGAGCATCAGCGTCAGGGAAAAGAGTCTTCAACACTACGGTCAAGAGCAATGTAGGGTGTGTCACGAATTTCTAAAGGTCTTATCATAAAAACCCAGAGCCTGATAACGGGGTGAAAGCTGAAAGGTCAAAGAAGTGGAGCACACCACAGCCACCACCTCTTACCTCACCAGCTCCTCAGCCTTCAAGAGCTCCTGTTGAAAAGGTTTCAGCCGAAAAAGCCTTTAGTGCCTGTCTCCTCATGCCTCATGTACCTTTCTCTGCCCAGCCATCACTTCCTGGTGTGTGCCCCCACTGCCTGACTCTATTTTCTCTCCTAGACTGAGCCAATCTCATGTAGTCCAGGGTGGCTTTGAACTCACAGAGATCCAGACAGATCTCTGCCTCCCGAGTGCTGGGATTAAAGGTGTGTGCACTACTCCCTAGCATCTATGTTTAATCTAGTGACTTGTTCTGTCCGCTGATCTTCAGGGCAAATTGTACTAGGGTACACAATATATCACCACATTTCCCTTTTTGTCTAAAATAATAAAAGAAGACAATCACTAATATAATAAAAACTATATACAATAAGTACAATAACTATATGCAATATATACAGTCAAGAATTACATTAACAATGTCTAGTCCATTAACATTTGAAAGATTCAGAGAAAATATTCCATTATTTATTATATTTTGGTGAGTTCGAAGTGGTGTACCTAATTCACTTTCTATCCTAACTTGTATTACCAACCAAAAACTATCTTTTGATGTCTTTCAAATTTATACACTTCACACATCTTTAAATGAGTTTCTTTCTGAATTTGTTAACAAGGAAAACTATAACTGTCTAGTCTTCAACTCCCTCAGAGGCCCGAGAAGGAAATAATATAACCTAAGTAAACAGGAAGTACAGGCAAGCAACTTCCAAAAATGTGAGAAATGACAGAAACAGCTGGTTGCCTGGACAGTCACCCAAGTTTCCTCTGCAATGTTGGGGCATCCATATTCAGCCTACAGGCTTAGCATATCTGATAGTCTTTTCTGTAAAGTGGGATTTTCTGAAGGGCTGTCCTACTTTGTCTTGGCAAAATCCAGCAGTCCTTTCTTTTGTGTCCTGCTTGTCTATTTTGGACAGCATACTGTCAGCAGTCAAGGCAAAGGCTCTTTCTTACCCAGTGGCTAACTTTGCCACAAGGAAAGTGAACTCCATATGGAGTTTCTTCAATGCCCATCATCTTCTCTGAAGTAGATTGGTGCTGCCAGGAGCAGACATGTCTCATAGTCTTAAAAAGAATCTATGTCATTAAAATATCTTAAATGCCATATTCTGTAGATCTCTGAAATGTTTGAAGATGACCTGTCTTTCTAAAATATATCTCTGTTTGACATTGAAAACTTACCTAACATGACTACAAGTTTGATTGAAATGACTAACCAATAACCTGCATTTCTTTATATCCTAAATTGTTGGTAATAATCACTTTCAAGGACTAGTAATTTGCATTACATTGTTAAATGAACCGTATAGGTACAATATCTTGAACAAGATTAGAAGTGTATGTACAGTATGTTCCAACAAAAGTAATCTCAACTTTGTATCAATATGCAAAATTTGTATACAATATACAAAAATCCAATCCAATATAAAGTATTTAAACTAGTGGTTGCTTTTAAAAATTAGATTCAATAATCTACCTTTTTATCTTATCATATTCATATTCTCCCTTTTTTCTTTTCAGGGTGAATTCAACAGTCTATCTTTTATCTATATCCTCTTTTTTTTTTCTTTTAGAAAGAGATTGACTCTAACCATCAACAATTTTTAACCAACTCCTAAACAAAGACAAAAATCCATAATCCATTTTTTGGGAATGTGGGCATAATTTTCTAGGATACTTCCTGCTGATTGGGTGCCCTGGTAGTCTTACAAGGACACAAAGAAAATATAGGATTATGGTTAAGTTCTGATTGGAGTAGTCGGTGGGGCTATATCATCTCAGCTAGCCATCTTGCTATTGTCCTGAGCAGTTTGTAATCCAAAGCCAGTCTTTGGGTGGTGTTTGTCAGCTTGGTGGAATTATCATTGTCCTGATGGAATCATCGTTGTGGGTTCCCATCATCTTTTTGGAGACTTCAAAGTCACTATTAGGTGTGGTCATGGTTCACTGCAGAAAACTGATAGAGACTCAAACCCGAAATCATGTACAGGAAGCTAGATGAAGTCTTTTTTCTAGAATTAGTTTGTACTCTCTATGACCATTCATATCATAAGAGTTTAATATCTACATATTAATCTTATAAATTTTGATATAAAATTCATACCTTAAGAAAAGTTTTAAGTCAGGTGATAGTGGTGCATGCCTTTAATCCCAGCATTCGGGAGGCAGAGGCAGGCAGATCTCTGTGAGTTCAAGGCCAGCCTGGGCTACAGAGTGAGTTCCAGGAAAGGTGCAAAGCTACACAGAGAAACCCTGTCTCAAGAAAAAAAAAGAAAGAAAGAAAAGTAAAGTTTTAAAAAGTAAAAATAAAACCAAAGGATTATGAGATTAGTAGCAATAGAATAGTCCCTTAATTTTGTTTTTTCTTCTGTCCCATATAGGTGGCTCTTCTGACATGATACGGAGATTTGGCATTTTCTTTTAACAAGCATGCTTGGGTTTAAAGAAGGAGAGAGTCACACTTCAACTCCAAAGCCAGCTTTAATTTTTAAAATTGAAATGGGACTACATAAAGACCATTTGCATTATGTGTCTGTAGAGAACTGCAGAAACAAACATTTAGGAAGAAAACAGAGCCAGGCAGTGGTGGCACACACCTTTAATCCCAGGAAGTGATGGCTAGGTGGAGAAAGTTATATAAGGTACGAGGAGGAAGGAGCTAAAGGCATTTTTTTGACTGAAGCCCTTTCCGCAAAAGGAGCTGGTGAGGTAAGAGGTGGTGGCTGTGGCTGGCTCTGCTTCTTTGATCTTTCAGGCAAATTTTATTTGGGTACACAATATATCAGCACAGCGGGCCTCTCTCGTGTGACCTTGGCCACATAGTAAACCTCTTTTGGTGTAACTCATTATCTAATGGAAATAAGTATCAGATCTGCCTTCCATAGAGGGTTTGTGCAGAGTCCATGTGATAAAGTACAGAAAGTGCTGGATTCCTGCCCAGAATATAGCAGGAGCTTCCTCCAGGACAAGTTCCTGCTGTCCCAGAAAGCTCGAATTGCAGGCATGGAATAATAGAAATGTGTTGCTTTTACAGCCAGGGGTGAGCAGTCCCTGGAAGGCAGGCCTGGCTGTCTAAGGGCTCTCTGCTTCTTGCTTTCAACTTCCAAGTGACACTTGGCCCCGAGCCACATGGACAGGACCTCTCTACCTGAACCAATGGAAAGTAGAAAAATACAAAACTGAAAATGCATCGTGAAGAATCACCCATATGTTACTACTGTATAAAGGTAGACACTGCTGGAGGGAGAATAGAAAAAAAAATGTATTTTTGGTGGGTGAGACTTGGTAACCCACAACCCATTCATGAAGTGTTTATTTATGATTTATTTTTATTTACGGGTATGTGCAGATTTGTGCATGTGAGGCCAGAGGAGGGCATCGGATCCCCTGGGCTGCAGTTACAGGTTGTTGTGAGATGCCTGAAGTCTATGCCCGGAACTGAACTAGCCCTCTGAAAGAGCAGTACTAGCTCTTAACCCCTGAACCATTTCTTCAGCCCACAACTCATGAAGTTCAGAGCTTAAAACTGTCCCAATTTTTCTGAAGTACAAGTATTTAGGGGGAAAAAAATACAAGGATACTACATACAAAGATAATTTTAAAAATCCAAACAGATTTATCTTCATAAAACTAGAGATATTGTGTGAATAAGACATTTAGAAAAAAACTACCCAAACCTTTAAATATTATGAGGGGGCAAGAATATTTATCTTCTAATATTGACGGGAAATGATTAAGCTCGCAGGGAGTTTCAATGTATTCCCTTTTTTATTGACATGACAATACAGAAAGAAATGTTAATGATTTTCTTTCAGTCATGAAACTTCCTGAAAAAAAAAAAAAAGGAAACCCATATACTGATGTACAAACACTTGCCTTGGGTAGCATGAATTAATTTACTTTTGAAGCAAGCAGCACTGACCACAGCTGAGTGCTGCCCCCGTGTGGTCATTTTCTTAACTGCAGGCCATTAATTTGCCAGCCTTGACGGACCCTGGTCCTGAATTTCTGTCTCTTTCTCCAAATAGTAGATTATTAGTTTGCTCTTCATTTTTATAACTACTGTTTTTAATTTTTATTAGATTTATTAATTTTATTTTATGTGTATGGGTGTTTTGTCTGCATGTATGCCTGTGTACGAGCTGCTTGCCTGGTGCCTGTGGAGGTCAGAAAGGACATTAGATTTTCTGAAACTGCAGTCACAGGGCAGGTTGTGAGTGCTGGGAATCGAACCTGGGTCCTTTGTAAGAACAATAAGTTCTGTAAACCACTGAGCTGTATCCCCAGCCCTCATCCGTATAATTCTTGTTTTTAAAACAGGATTTTCTAATAGGAACTCTCTATGAAACTGCCAATAGCATCCCTACGCTGCCAATGATGGGGCTTCTGTCATCCACACCATGCCAGCTTTTTACATCTCTTCAAGGATTGGCCTAAAGCAAGATTAAACTCCCCTGTTTAAATAAGAAGACACGTGTGGTTTTCTGCACATGTAACATTTTCCCATGTAGGAAAGCTGTGCACATTAAGGAGTACACAAAAGAAAAGGTTCCATTTTGGACAAGCTGCAAAGATGCCAGGTCCCAGTGCCACTCTTTTCACCCTTGTGGCAGGTACCACAGTCCAGCATTCACCCTCTGGTCTAGGAAAGACAATCCAGAAGCAGCTATACAGGTAGATCAGTCCATTCATTTCCTTGTTTTAAATTCAATCTTGTATTTCTTTTAAATCCCCCACAGACAACATTCCAAATGACCCTTGGCAGTATTTTCTATTGACCTGCCCAAGGATTGAATCTATTGCCTCATCATTCCGTGAGCTCATAGCATATGACAATGACCTCTGTCCATCTGGAAAGAGGTGCAGGGATCAGTGGAAACTTCTCTGGAAGAGAGAGTAGCACCGTGGATATTTTTCTACTCTTTGGCAATGGGATGTAATGAAGCTTTGAAATATAACCATGAAGATCAAGAATACACCTTAGAACAGTGTTTCTCAACAAGTGGGTCACAGCCCCTTTGGGGAAGTCAAATGACCTTCTCACAGAGGTCTCATTTCAATATGCTGCATATCACATACTTACATAATGATTCTTAACAGTAGCAAAATTTCAGTTATGAAGTAGCAACAAAAAAAAATTGTATGGTTGGGAGTCACTACAACATGAGGAACTGTATCAAAGGGTCACAACATTAGGAAGGTTAAGAGCCGCTGCCTTAGAAGGATGCTCTACAGGAAATAAGATCTGAAGGATCCAGCCAGACAAGAAGATTGACCCTCACAGTGGCAAGACAGGTTGACATCTGAGATAGTTAAGAAGAATAGCCCGTCCACAAGACCAGCATTCTCTTCCAAGCCTGGCGCATCCTTTCAATTACTCAGCATTTCACACCTGAAAGAGAAAGCCATTGATTTTCAGTGAATGGCTCCAGGCACCAAAATCAATGAAGAATTGGAAATAAGATGGCTTTCAGTGATCCAAAGAGAAGGTGAGGAACAAGAGGGAAGTTGGGATATGAAGATAAGATGGTCTTTTGTAAAGAAGAATGTTCGTCAAAACAAAATGTAAATCTTTTATGTGATGGAAAACATTGTATTTTATTGTGTCTTCAATTTCTTGCTATATATATCAAGACAGATATGGAAATTTCCTTGTGCTGTGTATTCCTTTGCATTTCTGAAATACTCAGAACTGGTACCATGCCACTTTTTATGACCAAACTGACAATTTGTGTGAATTGGCTAAATTGCTAAAAAAAACCAATTCATACCTTCCCATAGCTTATAGATCTTAATTTTTTGTGTGTATCTTTGGTTGCTTTGAATTTGTGGCCCAGATATTTGGGTTTACTGCTTGTGGGTCATAGGTGAAGCAGGGACCAGAAAGCTTTGACTATTCATCAATTCAAATCGCTTTTTCAGGAAAGCTATTTTACCTATCTTTTTAAGCTTACAGATACAATCACACAGTTAGTGCTCTGTTAGTGACGGTGTGCAATTTCTTTGTCTATGGGATACTTTTCAGAGGAACAGCTCTGGAGACAGTCTCCTTATCCTGCTTTACTAATTCCTGCTTACATTTATGTTTTTATCCCTTTAGTCTTGCAATTTATCAGACTTCTAAAGTGAGATGTACTTTCCAATTATCTTCTTTTTGAAAAAAAATGAGTATTTAATACCATACATCTTAAGTATTCATTACTTTTTTAATTGTATAAACTTTATTGATAAAGCCTTGCAAATAGATAAAAAAAATCACACACCAAAATTAAGGCTCAAATAATTGTGTCTACACAATTCAATGAACTTTTACAGAGTTAGCATTGGCATTTGGGATGAAAGCTGTGGAACTTCATGCTAAACTTTATACTTTCAGTATTGAACGTGTTTTATGCACATCCAAACCAAAAAATCCTTGACAGAATAGAACTAATAAACAATTAGCTTTATATTATCTTCCATAGCTTGTGTCTATTGCCTGCATTTATGTTGATTTATCAAAGTAATTTGGTGGCTTCTCCAGTTGCTTCAGGAGTTTAGAGCACTTACCGCTCTTTTAGAGGAACCAGGTTCAATTCCCAGCACCCTCATGGCAATGCACAACTGTCCATAACTCCAGGGGATCAGATGCCCTCTCCTGGCCACCATGGGCACTACATGCATATAGTGTACAGACATATACTCAGGTAAATATTCATAGACTGTACTGGCCAGTTTTATGTCAAGTTGACACAGGCTAGTCATTTGAAAAGAGGGAACCTCAAATGAGAAAATGCTCCCACAAGATCAGCCTGAGGGCAAGCCTGTGGAGCATTTTCTTGATTGAATGACTGATGTGGGAGGGCTCAGCTAACCGTGTGTGGTGGCCCTGGATGGTGTAAGAAAGCAGCCTGAGTGAGCCATGAGGAACAAGAGAGTAAGCAGCACCCCTCCATGGCCTACACTAGTTCCTGCCTCCAGGTTCCTGCCTTGAGATTTTGCCCTGATTTCCTTGGATGACAGACTGCAAGGGAAAGATGAAATGAACCCTTTCCTCCTCAACTTGACATTGGTCCTGATGTTTCATCACAACAATAGAAATCATAACTAAGACATGCATATAAAGTAAATAAATATTTTAAATAAATAAATGAATTTTTAAAAATTAATTTCTGTATTAATGGAGTTGAAATTTTTCCTTTACTACCCCTGTCTATACACAGATTTATGTGTTTCTTTAACTTGAGTTATTAGAAATATCTTTTAATTTTTTCCCTCTAGGCATGGTGACCCAGGTCAATAATCTCCACGTAGGAGGTGGAGACAGAAGGATCAAGCTTCCAAGGTCATTTTCAACTACACGGTGAATAAGGCCAGCCTGGGCTACAAAGACCTTGCAAATGAATGAACAAAAACAAACAAACAAACAAACAAACAAAAATATTTTCTTGTCTTCTTTTGCTTTTTTAAAAAAATACCTTTGATATACTGAATTCTAATTTTTGAATCCTAGGATCATAATTTCTCCCATGGAGGTTTATTCTGGCGTAACACTCAGCAGCCAATGTTGTACGTGATTGTTTCAAAGTCAACTTACTTTCAGATGGGACATTTTAGTAAACTTCAATATTTGTAATTCAAAAGAAAATAAGCACAACTGGAGCCTAACTTTAGGTCAATATTGTCAAAGATCCATGAAGAAAAAGAAGCCCTGAGATCCATAGATCTTCTTGATCATTAAGTTATGTGTCCAGTGGCTCTCATCACTTAAGACTTCAGGACATTTCCACTTTCTAATTTATGGTATTCGGGGACTGAACTGCCCTCCCCCAAATCCATGTCAAGTCCCAATATTTGTGCACATACCTCTTTAAGGAGATGGTCTTTAGAAAGCGATTGAGAGATGGGAGAGATGGCTCAGTGGTTAAAAGCAAGTACTACACTTGCAGAGGAACCAAGTTCAGTTCCCAGCATCCATGTATGACAGTTCCAGGGGATCCAACACCCTCCTCTAGCCTCTTCAGGCATTTCACTCATATGCACAAATACACACACACACACACACACACACACACACACACACACACGGGTACTGGGGGGAAGCACAATTTTTAAAATATTTAAGAAGGTGATTGGGTCCCATTGAGGTCTTTAGGTTAAGGTTCTAATGGAACATTAGCTGGTGCCCGACGAGAACAGGAGACATCACGGAAGCACAGGGTTTGCACAGAACAAGGGCCTGGCAGATACTGTGAGAAGGTGGCCATCAGAAAGACACAGGATGGTGCTTGGGGCAATCAACCCTGCACAGCCCTCAACTTAGGAAGTTTTCAACTTCCAGAGCCATGAGAAAACAGGTGCGTTCTCCTAAGCCAGCCAGGCTGTGGCATTTTGCGACAGGAGCCTTTCTTTCAGACCTGCACAGGCAGCCGTGAGTGGAGGGACGGAGCACAGCTTTGCTGTTCGCCCAACATGCCTATAAGGCTGACAAGGACTCAGCCTCCAAGTCTCCATCAAAGAGTGAGGACAAAAGTTGACCTAACTAGCTCGCTCTGCACATCCATGCCACCCGTCTGTTCCCCAAACATGTCACCCACTCATTCAGTTTGTTCTCATGCAGTGCCCACAGAGGTGGGAAGACAGTGTTGGATCACCTGGAACTGGATTAACAGACAATGCAGAGATGCCATGTGAGTACTGGAAACGGGACCTGGGTTCTCTGCAAAAGCAGAGTGCTCTTAACCACTGAGCAATCGTTCTATACCCTTAATTATTTTAAAGGAATCTCTTCAAAGAAATGTATGTGGGAGTCTAGGGACACAATTGGGTTTTCAGGCCAATATTTTACTGGTTAAAAAAAAAAAGAGAGAGACAGGCCCGTCGGTGGAGACAAGCAGATGCCTGTCGGTGGAGACAAGCAGATGCAGGTAGACCCACGGCTGTGGCGGCCCGCAGAGACCGGCGGTGGCCGACAGGGACATACAGGCCAGGCGGCAGCGGGCATAGACCTACAGGCGATCCTGCAAAACCCAACAACTTGGAGGTGTTGGTGAGACTACTCTGCTCAGCTGAAATCCATCTGGGAGAGGATTCAGATCCCTACAGTTTGAAGTCCGAGGAAACAAGATCAGCTGAGGAGTCGACGAATGAACAAAACGTGACCTGGGAACACAGAAGAAGGCGCTGCCCAGCCACCAAACCAGATCACCAGAATCATAAGTAGATACTTCACCGACTGAGATCAGCTGCTCCTGAAGAAACAGCCCAATAGCACCAATTTAACCAAGAACTCCTAGTGAACCAAGACTAAAATTTAGAACAAGAGAGGCACTCTTAGACACAGACACCACCTGCACCGAGCAGAGGAAGAGATGAGTAGATGCCAGTGCAAAAATACAAGCAACAACATAAAGACCTATATGGCAGCATCAGAACCTAGGGATTCTTTACACCTGCAAGACCTGAACATACCAAGACAGAAGAAACAGAAGAAATCAATCCTAAAAATGACTTTAAGAAGATGATAGAGGACCTTAAAGAAGAAATTCACTTAAAGAGGAAATAAAAACTTCCCTTAAAGAGGAAATGGAAAAACTCTATTAAAGAGGAAATAAAAACTTCCCTTAAAGAGGAAATAAAAACTTCCCTTAAAGAGGAAATGAAAAACTCCATTAAAGAGGAAATAAAAAAACTCCCTTAAAGAAATGGAAGGAAAAAACGAACAAAAAATGGGAAGAAATCAAAGAAAGCCAAGAAAAAGCAATTAAATAAATGAAAGAAACAATCCAAGATCTGAAAAATGAATTTGAGACAATAAAGAAAACACATGCTGAGGGAATGCTCTAAATAGAAATCCCGACTAAACAAACAGGAACTACAGAAACAAGCATAACCAACAGATTGCAAGAAATGGAACAGAGAATCTCTGACACTGAAGACACATTAGAGAAAATAGATTCGTCAGTCAAAGAAGACACTAAAGACAAAAAAGTCATAACACAAAACGTCCAGGAAATTTGGGACACCATGAAAAGACCAAACCTAAGAATAATAGGGATAGAAGAAGGAGAAGAATACCAACTCAAAGGCACAGAAAATATATTCAACAAAATCATAGAAGAAAACTTTCCTAACCTAAAGAAAGAAATACCTATGAAGATACAAGAAGCTTACAGAACACCGAATAGGCTGGATCCAAAAAAAAAGTCCCCTCACCACATAATAATCAAAACACTAAACACACAGAAAAAAGAAAAAATATTAAGAGCCACAAAGGAAAAAGACCAAGTAACATATAAAGGCAAACCCATCAGAATAACACCAGACTACTCAATAGAGACTATGAAAGCCAGAAGATCATGGACAAATCTCATGCAGACACTAAGAGACCACGGATGCCAACCCAGACTATTATACCCAGCAAAACTCTCAATCACCATAGGCGGAGTAAACAAAATATTCCAGGATAAAACCAGATTTAATCAATACCTGTCCACAAACCCAGCCCTACAGAAAGCACTAGAAGGGAAAATTCAACCCAAAGAAGCTAAACACATCCATGAAAAATCAAGCAATAGATAATCCCACACCAACATACACCACAGAAGGACAACACAACACAACCACAAAAAATAACAGGAATTAACAATCACTGGTCAGTAATATCCATCAATATCAACGGTCTCAACTCACCTATAAAAAGACACAGGCTAACAGAATGGATAAGAAAACAGGACCCATCTATCTGCTGCATCCAAGAAACACACCTTAACTTCAAAGACAGACACTACCTCTGAGTAAAGGGCTGGGAAAAGGCTTTCCAAGCAAATGGACCTAAGAAACAAGCTGGTGTAGCTATCCTAATATCTAATAAAATAGACTTCAAACTAAAATCAATCAAAAGAGATCAGGATGGACATTACATTTTTATCACGGGAAAAATCCACGAAGATGAAGTCTCGATTTTAAAAATTTATGCTCCAAATACAAAAGCACCCACATTCATAAAAGAAACACTACTAAAGTTTAAAATGCACATCAAACCCCACACATTAGTAGTGGGAGATTTTAACACACCACTCTCACCAAAAGATAGATCTACCAGACTGAAACTTAACAAAGAAATAAAGGACATAACAGATGTTATGACTCAAATGGATCTAATAGATATCTACAGAATATTCCATCCTAACACAAAAGAATATACCTTCTTCTCAGCACCCCATGGAACCTTCTCAAAAATTGACCACATGCTTGGTCACAAAACAAATCTCAACAGATACAAAAAATTGGAATAACCTCCTGTATCTTATCAGACCACCATGCCTTAAAGTTAGACCTCCACAACAACAAAAATTATAGAAAACCCATAAACTCATGGAAACTGAATAATGCCCACATGAAACATCAATGGGTCAAGGAAGAAATAAAGAAAGAAATTAAAGAGTTCCTAGAATTCAATGAAAATGAAAGTACAACATACCCAAACTTATGGGACACTATGAAAGCAGTGCTAAGAGGAAAATTCATAGCTCTAAATGCACACATAAAGAAGATGGAGCAATCCCATACCAATGAATTAACAGCACAACTGAAAGCTCTAGAACAAAAAGAAACAAACTCACCCAGGAGAAATAGACGCCAGGAAATAATCAAATTGAGGGCTGAAATCAATGAAATAGAAAACAAGAGAACAATACAAAAAATCAATGAAACAAAGAGTTGGTTCTTTGAAAAAATCAACAAGATAGACAAACCCCTAGCCAAATTAACCAAAAGGCAAAGAGAGAGCACCCAAATTCACAAAATCAGAAATGAAAAGGGAGACATAACAACAGACAACGAGGAAATCCAGAGAATCATCAGATCATACTTCAAAAACCTGTACTCCACAAAAATGGAAAACCAGGAAGAAATGGACAATTTTCTGGATAAATACCACATACCAAAATTAAATCAAGACCAGATAAACCATTTAAATAGACCAATAACCCCTAAAAAAATAGAAACAGTTATCAAAAGTCTCCCAACCAAAAAAAAAAAAAAAGCCCAACACCAGATCGTTTCAGTGCAGAATTCTACCAGACTTTCAAAGAAGAACTAATACCAATCCTCTTCAAAGTGTTCCACACAATAGAAACAGAAGGAACACTACCAAACTCTTTTTATGAGGCTACAATTACCCTGATACCCAAACCACACAAAGATGCAACAAAGAAAGAGAACTACAGACCAATCTCCCACATGAACATTGATGCAAAAATACTCAACAAAATATTGGCAAAGCGAATCCAAGAATACATCAAAACAATCATTCATCACGACCAAGTAGGATTCATCCCAGGGATTCAAGGATGGTTCAACATACGAAAATCAGTCAATGTAATACACCATATAAACAAACTGAAAGACAAAAAAACACATGATCATCTCCTTAGATGCTGAAAAAGCCTTTGACAAAATCCAATACCCCTTCATGATAAAGGTCTTAGAAAGATCAGGAATACAAGGAACATTTCTAAACATAATAAAAGCAATTTATAGCAAGCCAACAGCAAACATCAAATTAAATGGAGAGAAACTCAAAGCGATACCACTAAATTCAGGAACAAGACAAAGCTGTCCACTCTCCCCATATTTATTCAATATAGTACTAGAAGTTCTAGCTAGAGCAATAAGACAACAAAAGGAGATCAAAGGGATACAAATTGGCAAGGAAGAAGTCAAACTTTCACTATTTGCAGATGATATGATAGTATACATAAGTGACCCCAAAAACTCTACCAGGGAACTCCTACAGCTGATAAACTCCTTCAGTAAAGTGGCAGGATACAAGATCAACTCAAAAAAATCAGTAGCCCTCCTATACACAAATGATAAAAGGGCTGAGAAAGAAGTCAGAGAAACATCACCCTTTACAATAGCCACAAATAATATAAAATACCTTGGGATAACACTAACTAAACAAATGAAGGACCTTTTTGATATGAACTTTTAATCTCTAAAGAAATAAATTGAAGAAGATATCAGAAAATGGAAGGATCTCCCATGCTCATGGATAGGTAAGATTAACATAGTAAAAATGGCAATCTTACCAAAAGCAATCTACAGATTCAATGCAATCCCCATCAAAATCCCAACACAATTCTTCACAGACTTGGAAAGAAAAATACTCAACTTTATATGGAAAAACAAAAGACCCAGGATAGCTAAAAGAATCCTATATGATAAAGCAACCCTTGGAGGCATCACCATCCCTGACCTCAAACTCTACTATAGAGCTATAGTAATAAAAAACAGCTTGGTATTGGTATAAAAACCGACATACGGACCAATGGAATCAAATTGAAGACCCTGACATTAATCCATGCACATATGAACACCTTGTTTTTAACAAAGGAGCCAAAACTATACAATGGAAAAAAGAAAGTATCTTCAACAAATGGTGCTGGAATAACTGGATGTCAATATGTAAAAGATTACAAATAGATCCATATCTGTCACCATGCACAAAACTCAAGTCCAAGTGGATCAAAGACCTAAACATAAATCCAGTTACACTAAACTTAATAGAAAAGAAAGTAGGAAGCACTCTTGAACGCATTAGCACCGGAGACCATTTCCTAAATAAAACACCAACAGCACAGACCCTGAGCACAACAATTAATAAATGGGACCTCTCGAAACTGAGAAGCTTTTGCAGAGCAAAAGACACAGTCAATAAGACAAAAAGACAGCCAACAGATTGGGAAAAGATCTTCACCAACTCCGCATCTGACAGAGGATTGATCTCCACAATATATAAAGAACTCAAGAAACTAGACATCAAAGTACTGAACAGTCCAATTAAAAAATGGGCTAAAGAGCTAAACAGAGAATTCACAAAACAAGAACTACAAATGGCTGAAAGACATTTAAAGAAATGCTTAACATCCTTAATCATCAGAGAAATGCAAATCCAAATGACTCTGAGATACCACCTTACACCTGTCACAATGGCTACGATCAAAAACACCAATGACAACCAATGTTGGAGAGGATGTGGAGCAAAGGGAACACTCCTCCACTGTTGGTGGGAATGTAAACTTGTACAACCACTGTGGAAATCAGTATGGCGGTTTCTCAGAAAATTAGGAATCGAACTACCTCAAGACCCAGCCATCCCACTCTTGGGCATATACCCAAGGAATGCTGATTCATACCACAAAGATACATGCTCAGCTATGTTCATAGCAGCACTATTTGTAATAGCCAGAACCTGGAAACAACCTAGATGCCCATCAACGGAAGAATGGATGCAAAAAATGTGGTACATATACACAATGGAGTACTACTCAGCAGAGAAAAACAATGAAAGCATGAAATTTGCAGGCAAATGGATGGAACTAGAAAAAATCATCCTGAGTGAGGTAACCCAAACCCAGAAAGACAGTTATGGTATGTACTCACTCATAGGTGTATTCTAGATATAAAATAAAGAACAATCAGACCACAACCCATAGAACCATGGAGGCTATATATATAGCATGGAGGTCCCTAGGACGACTGTGGCTTATAATAAATTTCAGTTTTACTCAATTATTGAAAAAAAATAGCCAAATGAATGGAAACACATGAACTATGAACCAAAGGCTGAGGGGCCCCCAGCTGGATCAGGCCCTCTGAATAGGTGAGACACTTGATTGGCTTGATCAGTTTGGGAGGCAACTAGGCAGTGGGACCAAGTCCTGTGCTCATTGCATGAGTTGGCTGTTTGAAACCTGGAGCTTATGCAGGGACACTTGGCTCAGTCTGGGAGGAAGGGACTGGACCTCCCTGGACTGAGTCTACCAGGTTGATCGCAGTCCTCGGGGGAGGACTTGTCCTGAAGGAGGTGGAAATGGAGGGTAGGCTGGGGGTAAGGGGAGGGGGTGGGAGGGGGGAGAATAGGGGAACCCATGGCTGATATGTAGAACTGAATGGTATTGTAAAATTTTACATACATATATATATATATATATATATATATATATATATATATATATGAAGATAATAGTGTCCTTAAAGAAGAAATTCACTTAAAGAGGAAATAAAAACTTCCCTTAAAGAGGAAATGGAAAAACTCTATTAAAGAGGAAATAAAAACTTCCCTTAATGAGGAAATGAAAAACTCCATTAAAGAGGGAAAAAAAAAAAACTCCCTTAATGAAATGGAAGAAAAAACGAACAAAAAATGGGAAGAAATCAAAGAAAGCCAAGAAAAAGCAATTAAACAAATGAAAGAAACAATCCAAGATCTGAAAAATGAATTTGAGACAATAAAGAAAACACATGCTGAGGGAATGCTCTAAATAGAAATCCCGACTAAACAAACAGGAACTACAGAAACAAGCATAACCAACAGATTGCAAGAAATGGAACAGAGAATCTCTGACACTGAAGACACATTAGAGAAAATAGATTCGTCAGTCAAAGAAGACACTAAAGACAAAAAAGTCATAACACAAAACGTCCAGGAAATTTGGGACACCATGAAAAGACCAAACCTAAGAATAATAGGGATAGAAGAAGGAGAAGAATACCAACTCAAAGGCACAGAAAATATATTCAACAAAATCATAGAAGAAAACTTTCCTAACCTAAAGAAAGAAATACCTATGAAGATACAAGAAGCTTACAGAACACCGAATAGGCTGGATCCAAAAAAAAAAAAAAAAAAAAAGTCTCCTCATCACATAATAATCAAAACACTAAACACACAGAACAAAGAAAAAATATTAAGAGCCACAAAGGAAAAAGACCAAGTAACATATAAAGGCAAACCCATCAGAATAACACCAGACTACTCAATAGAGACTATGAAAGCTAGAAGATCATGGACAAATCTTATGCAGACCCTAAGGGCGGGGTGTGGATCAAGGCCAGAATCCCCCACAAGCTGCAGAAGTGTTAGGGCTACACCTTGCTGGTCCTTAACCCTTCCGTGGCTCACCACGACTTTTGGGTACCACTCTCTCCACTTCATGGATGGCCCTGGCTTCCTGACGGTTCTTCTGTTTCCTTTTCTTTCTTTTCTTGTTTTTTTCAAGACAGGGTTTCTCTGTGTAGCCCTGGCTATCCTGGAACTCACTCTGTAGACCAGGCCGGCCCTGAACTCGCAGAGATCCTCCTGCCTCTGCTTTCCAGGTGCTGGGATTAAAGGTGTGTGCTACCACCATCATCCGATCTTCCATTTATTTTGAGTCCTTCTCTTGATTTGAAAATGGACTCACCTGGGGATACCGTGACCCTAGGGGCTGTGTTGGTATGGCGCTGTGCCCTGGGCTTCTTTGATTCATGTTCCCCTCTGCTGCATGGGTGGCCCATCTGCCTCCTCCAGAAACAGGGTGGCCAACAGGTGGCGCTGTGGGGCCAAAACCTGCACCGGACACAAAAGCTCAGAGGATGGTGTGAGGCAATAGGGAGGCATAGGAACCGGGAACTAGAGGGTGCAGGGTCCGTCTAAACACATTTGGCTTGGGTGTGTACTAGTAAATACAGCTATAGCACCAAACACAGGCACACAAGTATGTTCACACACATCATATCTACTAGTAAAATGTATGTACACACATATGCATACCTACATTCCTATCAGTGTATCTTTCATACACACATACCTTCATACGTAGGTGCACAAAAAATTAGCATATATATGTATATTGTATGCATGTCTGTACAAAACTGTGCTGGTTAGTTATATGTCAACTTGACATAGGCTAGAGTCATCAGAGGAGGGAGCCTCAGTTGAGAAAATGCCTCCATAAGATTGGGCTGTGGGGTATTTTCTTAATTAGTGATTGATGGCAGAGGTCCCAGCCCACTGTGGGTGGTGGCATCCCTGGGCTGGTGGTCCTGGGTTCTATAAGAAAGCAGGCTGAGCAAGCCATGGGGAGCAAGCCAGTAAGCAGCGCCCCTCCATGGCCTCTGCATCAGCTCCTGCCTCCAGGTTCCTGCCCTGTTTGAGTTCCTGTCCTGACTTCCTTCAGTGATGAACAGTGGTATAAGCCAAATAAACCCTTTCCTCCCCAGCTTGTTTTCTGATCATGGTGTTTCATGGCAGCAATAGAAACCCTAAAATAATAACATATGTACATACAGACATAGATGCTGAGGTGCATACGCTGATGTGTATGTGTGTATGCGCGTGCACATACATGGATTTACACATACGCATACCTGTATGCATCAGCATGCAGGGCTGCGGAAGGCAGTGGTTTCTGTCACTAAAAAGGACTCTGGATCTCCGCTGTCACAAAGATTTGCAATAAAACATGCCCTTAACCATGCACTTACTACAATTAAAAAAAAAAAATGGCCCTGCTCCACCGGTGGCCTGGGACTGCCTCTGTATCCAGTAAGTATGCTGCTGTTGCCAGGGACCTCGCCCAGAGCTGAGAAGGTGCAAGTGCCCGGTTTGTTTACAGTCTACACTTTGCATCAGGATGATGGGCATTCAGGAAGAAGGGACCCTAACTTGGCCCAAACACGGCTTGGCAGAGTGGAAAGGGGAGACATCGTTGAGTCACACACACATTTGATCCAAGCTGTAGAACTGTCACTCACTAGCAGTATAACCTTCCAAGTCACCCCTCTGAGTCCTGTCCCCCATACCTGTCAGGATGGTGGCTATGCAGGGTTGATGTGACAATCAGAATGTGCCCGTGGCTAGGTGGCAGCTCTGTGACACCAGAATACCTGATGGTCTGAATGTCAAGAACTAAAGACCTGCTCTGCTTGCTCAGTTCCAGCCAGCCTGTGGGTGGAATGCAGACAGCAAGGAGGCCAGGCTGTTTTCACAGGGGGAGCATCCCGTCCACTGGTGGTCCTTCCCTACGGAGCCACGAACTAATGGGTTTCTATGGGAAGGAGCTGTCTATTCTAAGTGGAGTCACAGCAAGTCTCTTTTGTATGTCTGTGTGTTCACGTTTGTGTCTGTGTAGTTGTGCATATGTGTGAGTGTGCATATGTGTGCGTGTGCATATGTGTGCGTGTGCTTATGTGTGAGTGTACATATGTGTGAGTGTGCTTATGTGTGAGTGTACATATGTGTGAGTGTGCTTATGTGTGAGTGTGTGTGTGAGTGTGCAGGTGTGTGAGTGTGCAGGTGTGTGAGTGTGCAGATGTGTGAGTGCTCACAGAGACCAGAGGAATACCTCAGATGTCACATGTCAGTCTTGAGGTGTCATCCAGACTTCCTCCACCCTTCCCTTCCCTTCTTTCCACCCTAACATTTCTTCCCCTCTCAGCCTTCCCTGCCTCCCTCGTTACTTCCAATGGAGTTTAAGATGCTCCATTGCAAGAGAAGTGCAAACCATGCACCAAAATGTTAGCAGAGGTCATGTGGGGAGGAGAATTATGAGTGATTTTCTTTCTTTTCCCCCCTTCACATTTTCCCACATTGTCTATACAGAAGCTTATTAGTAGTTATTCTTCTGAGGTGAGCCTTGTCTAACCTTTCCAGCCCCCTACAAAAAAAGGTCTGTGTCTGGGTGCTAAGCTTTAATCATATACAGGAGGAGGGGGAGAAGGAAGGGAAGGAGGAGGTTGAGGGGGGAGGAGGAGAAGGGGGACGAAGGAAGGCAGAAGAGGAAGAGGAGGAGGGGGAAGAGAGGGAAGAGGAGGTGGAGAGAGGGGGGAGGAGGGGAGCGGCAGCAGCAGTGTGTCTTCCACTTGTAATCCCCGCACGGCTAACATTTTGGTGCATGGTTTGCACTTCTCTTGCAGTGGAGCATGTTAAACAAAGGCTTTGGTTTTACATAGTTTAAATCCTATTTTATGTGTCTCTGCATGTATATTTGCAAATCACATCACAAAATGACTGTTGTAGAATATTATTTTGACTAGGCAAACATGTATTTACATTTGTTTATGCTGTACACTATTACTTTAAACTGTGTAAAAGCATGTTACCTTTGTTGCTTAATGATGAAAGGATGTGTGTTTAATTATGTAAAGATGTGTTGCATCTGTGTGGCTCTGCCTGCCTAAGCACCTGATCGGTTAAGAGCTGAAGGTAGAGGTAGAGGTAGAGGTAGAGGTAGAGGTAGAGGTAGAGGTAGAGGTAGAGGTAGAGGTAGAGGTAGAGGTAGACCATTTATATATACAGTATATAAAGAACTCAAGAAACTAAAGAGATAAACAGAGAATTCACAAAACAAGAATCACAAATGGCTGAAAGACATTTAAAGAAATGCTCAACATCCTTAATCATCAGAGAAATGCAAATCAAAACGACTCTGAGATACCACCTTACACCTGTCACAATGGCTATGATCAACAACACCAATGACAGTCAATGTTGGAGAGGATGTGGAGCAAAGGGAACACTCCTTGTACAACCACTGTGGAAATCAGTATGGCGGTTTCTCAGAAAATTAGGCATCAAACTACTTCAAGACCCAGCCAGCCCACTCTTGGGCATATACCCAAGGAATGTTGATTCATACCATAAAGATACATGCTCAGCTATGTTCATAGCAGCACTATTTGTAATAGCCAGAACCTGGAAACAACCTAGATGCCCATCAATGGAAGAATGGATGAAAAAAATGTGGTACATATACACAATGGAGTACTACTCAGCAGAGAAAAACAATGAAAGCATGAAATTTGCTCCTTATGACCTCATCTTAGGCCTAATTATCAAAGATCCCAACTTCAAATGAGTCAGGTAACCCAAACCCAGAAAGACAGTCATGGTATGTACTAACTCATAAGTGGATTCTAGATATAAAATAAAGAACAATCAGAACACAACCCATAGAACCATGGAGGCTATATATATAGCATGGAGATCCCTAGGACGACTGTGGCTTATAATAAATTTCAGTTTTACTCAATTATTGAAAAAAAAAATAGCCAAATGAATGGAAACACATGAACTATGAACCAAAGGCTGAGGGGCCCCCAGCTGGATCAGGCCCTCTGAATAGGTGAGACACTTGATTGGCTTGATCAGTTTGGGAGGCAACTAGGCAGTGGGACCAAGTCCTGTGCTCATTGCATGAGTTGGCTGTTTGAAACCTGGAGCTTATGCAGGGACACTTGGCTCAGTCTGGGAGGAAGGGACTGGACCTGCCTGGACTGAGTCTACCAGGTTGATTGCAGTCCTCGGGGGAGGCCTTGCCCTAGAGGAGGTGGGAATGGGGGGTGAGCTGGGGGTAAGGGTAGGGGGTTGGAGGGGGGAGAATAGGGGAACCCGTGGCTGATATGTAGAACTGAATGGTACTGTAAAATAAAATAAAATAAAATAAAATAAAATAAAATAAAATAAAATAAAATAAAATAAAATAAAATAAAACTAACTTTCTTAGTTCTGAAATATTTAAGAATGCAGCCAAGGCAGAAAGAATATTGGAGTTTAAACTGAAATTCACATGAGATAGAAACTGCCCTGGGCTTCTATTTCCTTTAATATTCCTTTCGCTGAGAGTCATTACATAATTATGCAATATGGTTTTGGAACATGAGTCATGGACGTCATGTCAAGTACCTTTCTTTCAAAGAAACCAAGAGAAGGATAGGCTTGAAAGGGAATGATGGGGAAAACGCATGAGTTGACTCCTCATTAAAGGTAATTAATATAATGTAAGCAAAGAGGAAGAAAAATAATTTACTGTAACAACCATTCCCAGTAGAAATAGACATAGTTCATTCAGTATGTCCATTTCCATCAATTTCCCATGAATAGAAACATTACAATTAAATGAGATTCTGTTTGAATCAGTGTTCTAAGTTGAATTTTCTAGAAAGAGTATGAGACTTGAGAAGAAGATTCAAATGCATTAAGATTCAAATTTAATTAGGTAATGATATGAGGAGTCACAGCTGGGGGATAGAGAAGATGTACATAAACAGGAAGGCAGATAAAAATAGAAAGTCCTGGGGAAATGTTCACAATAGGTAGCTGGAGGTACTCCAAGTGAGAGCCAGTACCAAAGTTGGACCTCAAAATTATCTCAGTGGAGGAGTGAATGCCCTTGGGTGCTGGTACATGCACTCTGTTGATCACTGAGCAAGTGCTTATCAGTAGGCAGAGTTGTCCAGCCCTTCTGGCCTCCAAAGAAACTTTAGACCCAGAGATGATGATGCTCTGGTCTGGGTAGTTGAAGCACATAGGGCATCCATGGTTTGGTAACTTGCTCTGTTCCTTTAATATACCTTGAACTTTTCACGGGCTATTGAGTTCTTCAAGATGCTATTCCCACTGCTTTTGGCTGCATTCCAGTTTATTGACTAATACCATAAATCTCTGATTTCTGACCTTCAGCATCTCAGCTTCTTCATTATAATATCCAAATCAGAATTCACATCCTTCTGTTGAATTACCTGGGCACCTGTGGCTATAGCATTATGACGGACAGCCAGCACTCAAGATACCCAAAGGATATGCGGTATTTTACGGCTCTTAATTTGCATTGCCAAGCTGCTCTCCAGATTGTATTAATCTATACAACTAGCAGCATGTGTCATTTCTATTTCATCCTTTATAATATTGAGCAAAAGGACAGAACGCTGTGCGGTGACATTGAAGGGAGACAACTACCTGAGGGCTGCCAGGTGGCAGAGCATGGAGCCAGCAGGGAGGTTCTGGAGCCTTAAGTCTACTGGAATTTGCCTAGCGAGGTTTTGGACCTGCTTAGGCTGAGTTGTCTCTGATTTCCCAGCATGGCTCGGGAATCTCTCTCCCAGGTCTGATGACTTTATTTGGGGCACTTGTCTGGTTGCACAGGTTCTCAGCAAGCCTGCACTTTTGCTTCTGTGGGATTTGCACCTCCACTCTCCTCCATGTCTGACTTGTTTTTATATAAAGCTACTTTGGATTTTTTTCCTGTAAGATACAGTCTTGCTGTGTGGCCCAAGGTAGTCAAACTCATGCTTCTCCTGCCTCAGCCTCTTGGGTACTAAGAATATAGCCATGCATCACTGCAGCTGGCAATACTTTAGGCTTTAGACTTGATATTAGATTGAATTATAATATGGGAAACTATTGGAAAGGAATTGATATATTTCACATGTAAGAAGGATGTGAATCTAGGGAAGGAACAAGGTTGTTTCAAATTTCATGTTCTAATCCCCAATGTGGTGGTATTTGAAGTTGGGATCTTTGGTAATTAGGCCTAAGATGAGGTCATAAGGACAAAGTCATCAGAAAGGAATTAATGACTTTATATTAAGAAGACTTAAGGTGGTTCCCCTGCAAGGCAAAAATAGAGCTCTTAGCCAAAGTTGGCTGGGCTCTGCCTTGGTCTGGTGGGTGCTAGCCACCACAACTGTAAGGAGGAAGCGTTGCTATTAAAGCAGTTGACTATGCCTGGTTCAACTGCACATTTGAGTTTTGAACATGTGTAACTCTGTACAAGGACAATACCAATATGCCAGGCAAAGTCTTAGCTGAGAGAGAGGACATCAGAGATGATGGGAGCATGGGAAGTCAGCCTAAGTGAATTAATGAGAAACAGGGAGGAAGGCAGGAATCTTTCTCCATTTTAGCACTTCTCCACGGATGACATGGAGGTATGGATCCTCTCACAACCCTCTGAAGATCCTCCAGATGCCAAGCGGCATGCCTCCAAGCAGCCTGCTGGGCCTGTCTGCTCCCCTTGTCTCTTGTCTGTGTTGTTCTTCTGCCTTTTCAAGCACAGTGACAACATGTGTTTACACCTCTCCAGGTAGTGACATTCTACTCATTACCCAAGACTCTGCTTCCTACAGATCCGCACCAAGAAACACACTTTATTAAAAACAGACAACACTCACATCACATCACATCACATCACATCACACCACATCACATCACATCACATCACATCACATCACATCACATCACATCACATCACATGTGTGTGCGTGTGTGTGTGTGTGTGTGTGTGTGTGTGTGTGTGTGTAATGGGGATGGAACACAAAGCCCTTTGCATACCAGGCAAGTGCTCTACCACTGAACTACATTTCAACTCCAGGTTGTTATTTTTTTATTATGATGGGGAAAAAATCCAATAAACATGTGGAAAGCAAAATAACAAGGGAATTTTTTTAAAGTTGAGTCCTTTCATGTTTGATGTGTCCTTCAGCTACTGTTACATATTTTAAAGCAACAGATTTTCCAATCATATCCTTGTAGAAAATCATACGTTGAATAATGAAACATGCTTGAGTGGGTTTATGTCTTTTGACAGCTATAACAAAATAATAAGATTTAATGGCAGTTTGCCCTGACAGCAGGTCTCCAGCAGGCAGTCCTTCCATACACTTATTTTAAGGTGTAACACTGACATAGAATCACTTAAAAACTAAATGTACAGGGGCACAGCAAGATGACTCAGCAGGTAAAGAGACCTGCCCTATAGCCTGGAGACACACAGCTTCAATCCAAAGAACCCACTGGGTCAGTGGAAGGACAATCGGCTCCACAGAATTGCCCCCTGATCTCTGCACCGAGACCACACATCCACATGCATCATACATAAACACACTCGCACAAAGATAGAGGATCAAAAATTACCAAGCTAAATATACTATGCAAATATTAACAGAAATACACAGATTGAAAAAGGAGTTCTAAATTGTCCCCTTTTATCATAATTGTCAGTGTCTCCACATGCATACTGATATTTATTAACTGTTTCTCTCATCAACCTGAAGCCCCACATTTGGCTTCAGAAATTCAAGTGTATGATAATTATGTAGAAAGAACTGACTTCTGCAACCAATCATGGGCTGTGATTTGAGCATGGAATCCATGTCTTAACAGGTGTGGGTTCCCTACGTGATTCACGAGAATCATCTGCCTGGGCTCAGTTTTTCTAAACACTTTAAGAACATGGTACACGAGGAGTTGTAGCCAGAGGAACATAATCAACTTCAGGCCTGGAGAGATGGCCCGGTGGTTAAGAGCCCGGCTGCTCCTGTAGAGGATCCAGGTTTGGTTCCTAGCACTCACATGGTGGCTCACAACCATCTCTAACTCCAGCTCCAGGGACCCCAGCACCATCTTTTCTGGCCTCTGTGAGCACCAGGTGCACACATGGTGCACTGACATGCATGCAGGTAAAATACCCATACATATAAAAAGAATTAAAAAATAATCGACTCTCAGGTCGGTGGGATGACTCAGCAGGTAATGGCACTTGCTGCCAAACCTGATGACCTGAGTTTGACTCCCCAAAACCCACATGATGGAAGAAAATCTATTTCCAAAAAGTTGTTCTCTCTCTCTCTCTCTCTCTCACACACACACACACACACACACACACACACACACACACACACACACACGAAAAAATATGAAAAAAGTGACCAAAGGAAGCAGACACTCCTGGAAGCCTTATGGTTAGCTCTGCATACTGGAAACGGAGATGTTCAGAATTCAGGTCATTCTGGGGAAAAACTGCCAACATGATGGGCAATAATGGAAAGAGAAATCCAGCTGTCATGACCACAGGTTCCCGAGCAGAGGCTGGGTGGCCACTCCTATCCTCTGCCATTACTCCATACTGCAGCTGGGATGATGGAGGGTGGCTGCTGTCTGCCCCCTCCCCCACTGCCTGGGGAAGAACACTCAGAAGCCCTCTTCAATCTTAAAATATTCAAAATTTCAGATTATGAAACAAACTGTAAATGCATCAGTTAGACATAACGTTATTCTCCAAATCTCATCGCAATAATGTTTTCATTAACATCCATTTTTTTTCTTCTTGTGTTGTTATTCATTGAACCCATCTACGCACATGCTAGGTAAGTGCTCTCCCACTAAGCTGCTCGCCCAGCCTGTTGTGGGAATTCGCTCTGTTCAGCTGATGGCTTCCAGCTAACAAGCCCTAGGGCGTGGTCTTGTCTGCATATTTGAGTGAGGGAGAGGGGTCCTGCTCTCTCCTAGGTGGTCCGGGAGAAGCCAGCGGTAGAGAGCGTGGCATGTATTTGGCCTTTATTGCTCCTGAGTAGAACAACAGGATAACTACAGCTGGATTCACAGCAGAGTCTTGTTCTGTATTCGTGAGTCTGTATTTCCATTGCACCCCTTAACAAGTTATTAAATACTCTCTTGTGGGATCTCACTTTACCAGCCCACCAATTATTTACGTTAAAATTTTCATCCAGGGGCTGTAGAGATGGCTAAGTCGTTAAGAACACTTGGCTGCTTTTCCAGAGGACCCAGGTTTGATTTCTAGCACCTATGTGACAGCTCACAACTGTTTGTAGATGCATTCAACATCTACTTCTGGCCTCTATGGACACTAGGCAAGTGTCATTGACATATATGGAGACAAAACATTCACATAATTAAAATAAAAATAAATAAAAGCATTAGCTATTCCTCCATACACCACTTCAGAGATTTAGATGACTGTATTATACCACTGAAGAGTTCATTCTTATTTAAATGCTGGCAGCAACAAGGGCACGTTGACATCCAGAAAGCAAAAGGTACAGGATGTTGCTAGAACCAGCAGCTCTGAAATCGGGTGGAGAAAAATGTTTTTATGTCCTCTATCAATACTGGATCCATCATAATCACAGTGAGGATTTGTAGGTAAGGTTCACAGGCCAATTACTGTGAAGCAGCAAAGATGGACAGGCAAAGGGCTATGTGCAGCCTTCAACCTTTACAGCAAACCTTGGTCACCAGAGCCAGGCGTGGATTGAGAAGGATTAAACAATAGAAAGACAGCAAAAGCAGGTGTCAGAGCCAAGAATCTGGCCAGGGAGATAAGGGCCGAGAACTGTGTTCCCTGGGTGCTTACTTGAGTTGGCCTACTTGGAAGTTCATCCCATGGGAGATGAAATCAAACAAGCTGTATGCATGTGTGCCTCTGTGTTATAGACTATTTGTCTATAGATTTCTCCAGTGTGTTTATGGCTCTCTTCCCTTTTGTTTATGAAATAATAACTGCAAATAAGTTTGTTTGGTTTAATATTCTCACTGGCAACAGGAAATGCTAAACGCCCCAAAACAACCCCGATTATTCATTTTCTTTTTAATATCACTAGTATGTGAAGTTTAAAAGTCTGGAAACAATATCCAACCATGAGTATAATTTTTTTTTTTGCAAAGCAGTCATGATAAATTTAGGAAAATAAAAGAGAAAACACTGTAAAGAACTAATTCACAGCCTATGTTAAATGTTGAGTCCAAGGCCACCTGCACTGTATAGAGACTCAATTTATCATACAAATATCAGTAATCAGAGAAGTTACATTTACATGATATTAACACCTGTAGTCATGTTTAATAGTTTGTACTTTACATTTATTTATGTGTGCAGGTTGGGAGGGTACTTGCACCCATGTGTGAAGGTGTATGTGGGGAGGTCAGAGGACAATCTGTTGAGAAGCTATTCTCTCTTTCTACCATGTAGTCCCAAGGATGGAACTCAGATCACCAGGGCTGATAGTCTTCATTCTCCAAGCCATCTTTCTACCCCCTGATGGTTTAATTGTGACTGTAATCTTGACTGGATCTAGGATCTCCTAGGATACAAACTTCAGGGCTTACCTGTAAGGGGTCTCTAGCCTGGAATCACTGAGGTGGTGATATATATTGATAAATGTTGATGACTCACTATAAATGTTGATGGCACCAACTCACGGCCTGAGTCTCTGAATTGAACGAGAAGGAGAAAACTAGCTGAGCACCAGCCTACATCTCTCCCTGCTTCCTGACTGAGTATGCAATGTGAGCAGCCACCTCAGGTTCCTGCTGCCCTGCCTTTCCTGCCATGATGGGCCGCACCCTCCAACTACTAACCACAAGAGTCCTTTTTCCCTTAGGATGCCTTTGCAGGGTACTCTGTCTTTGCAACAGGAAAAGCAACCAATACCCCACTGTAACATTACAAACCATGTGGTATCTTTTCATTTGGTTTTGATTTTTACGTCATTTACTAATGGCTTTAATGAATGCCAGGTAGCTAGTTCCGAGTTGTGTGCAATCATTTCCAAATTTAAATAAAAGGGAAACATCAGGGACCAGAGAGACAGCTCAGTGGTTAAGTGCACTGGCTGCTCTCCCAGGGGACCTGGGTTTGATTCCCAGCACCCACATGATGGTTCACAAACATCTATAACTCCAGTCTTAGGAGATACAGTGCCCTCTTCTGGCCTCTTCAGGAACTCGCTGCATGCATGTGGTGCACATACTTACAGGTAGGAAAATACCCATATATATATAAATAAATAAATCTAAAAAAATAAATTTAAAAGGAAGCATCAAAAACAATGTTTTACAATATGTAACTTTAGCAGATTTCAAATGTTAAGCATGATTGCTCACTGGTATTTTTAGGCTACATAAAAATTCCTAAAATAATTCAACCCTAAAATATGTCTATGAGTTAAAGTGAGAATCATATAACCTGATCTGTGACCTGCTTCACACTTCATATACCCTATGTGTTGATTCTTTGGAAAATTAAAATAAATCATGAATATTAATCTATGTATATTTACAGTTGTGAAGTTTAAGAGGCCACCGGGGGTTTTAAGCCTGTTTCTAAAGCTTATTGTTAGGGTTAAAATGAAACAGTAGATTCAATGGTAAGATACTATTGTTGAAAATTGTATCAATCACATCCCATACTAACAAAATTTTATATATATATATATATATATATATATATATATATGTGTGTGTGTGTGTGTTTGTTTGTTTGTTTAATATATATAATTTAATTTAATCACATAACAGCAAATGATTCAGAACACTTATTAATATCTTCTAGGGCTGTGCATTACTTATTCCATTTTCAGCATGTAAATGAGTTAGAGGATAAAAGGACCCGTTGACCTGATACCTGATGATACATTGCCTGCCCACATTTCTATGTAGCCACCATTATTACAGGTGCACATATGACAACTGAAGACATTTAACATGACACATCACATTCATATAGAATGTAAAGATGTTACTTCTGCATGAGCTATGCCATAACATACCCCAATACAAAAAATTTTCTTAACAGTCAGATTTTTCCAAATTAAGAAAGCAGTGTGTACATCATAAATCTTAATGTATGAACTGGCTTGGGGAATAAAATAGAACTTGAGTGACTAAGTTGTTTTAAAAATAACAGCATGTTCATTATTTTAAGCAATAAAAAAACAGCTTAGCTCCTGCTCACAACAGTCCCATCCTCACAGATGTAAATGCCACTGAAGAGATGTTAGTTTATCAACACATTCAGATGAAATCCGATCACCTTTTAGATAATTTTCCTCCTAATCCTTTGCCAAAATTTTTTGAGGAAAAAAATGGGATATTTTTTCTGCATAATTTCCCTGCAGAAGGCTGTCACTGCCAGAAGCACAGGTTAATAACGGTTGGTGCCCTGTGGCTGGCAGGGTGGTTGTGGTTGGTCAGCATAGACCTGGGTTAAACACATTTGGCTGAATAGATCTGCAGTCATCTTTTGCTACGTCTCTATTCCTTGGCATTTGGATGTTTTTTAATGTCTTCCCTAAGATTTCTGGAAGTTCCCAGGAAGTCCCACATCTGACTCTCAGCATCTGCTCACCATACTAGCCTGTTTTATGGCAGCTTTTCCATCTTAACATACTCAAAATTTAGGATGTTAGAAATCGTTATGCCATGAATTGTACAACTTAAAATTTAATAATGAACACCACTGCTCATCAAATATCTCCTCGTTGCTTATTATTATCTGTTCTTATTACTAGTTATCTACTCATAGAACTCACCAACTTGAGCTCCGGTCTCCTTCCAAGATCTCTCATCCTCTGCTTGAGCACCCTCATCTGATCATCTGTTCTATCCCTATCCCATTTGTTCCTCATGGGAGGAAACTATACATAGGTCACTTTCATAAAATATTTATTCTTATTATGTGTACATGAGAGTTTGTATGCATGTGCGGATGTTAACCACTGGTGTGCATTAGCCGAGGAGGCCAGAGGAGGATGCTGAATCCCCTGGAACTAAAGTTACAAGAGGCTCTGGACTACTATGTGGATGCTGGGAACTGAACTCAGGTCCTTTTCAAGAGAGACCAGTGCTCTTAACTGCTGAGTCTTCTCTCCAGCCAAGAACAGCTCACTACTTGAAAGTAAACTATGAGTTCTTAATAACACTGCTTCTCACTGTGCCCATAACAACTAATATCGAAGTGTTGCTAGGTTGGGATTGATACGAATTTCTCAAACCAAAGCTTTCCATATAAAACATTAAATTATTTTGGGGTGGTAGCCCTTTAAGCTATCATTGGCCCAAATGCTTCCTGCTGATAGGCCATGGTGGGGAAGGAATTCCCAGAGATGACTTGTATGCTTAGGCAGGTCCTATCACAGGCTGAGTGGATCACACCAAGACACAGCACAGTGTGTAGGGAGAAGTCAAGGTTCATAAGCTAAGATATGCTTGTGCTCTGTGTGGTATGTGTATGTTTATCTGAGTCAAGCATCCTCAGCTTTCCTTTATTAGGAAAGCCTTTCAATGTTCTAGCAAGTTCTACAGAAATTTACTCAGCTATATAACACTTTTAAAAATTATCATAATCTGCCAAAAAAGATTAGTTCAGAAGACTTCCAATTATGAAAGGGAAAGAGTACTCAGTATTAAACTACTGTCATAAAAATTAAAATGTAGAAAATAAAAATCTTCATGTATTAAAGTGTGGGTAGTACAGCTCAAAGATGATACAGAAGAAAACGGATTATCACAAACCTTACAATTCCTGATATTTTCTACTTTGAATCTAGAGAAAGAACACAGATTTCAGGGATACACACAGTTTCCAGAGCAGAGAACCCGAGATGGAGACTGCACAGAGAACAGGTCCAAGAAATTTATCTGGCAGGAACCATGAGCTTGTGGCTAATACCAATCTGTCCATGTATAAATCCTAGCAGGACAATCCAAGGAAAATGTCTATGTAAATAACAATTCCAGAAATCTGGAAAATGAAAAATTCAAGAGAACCATATGGCTTAGAAACTGTCAGGTTCCCAGGAGTCAGAGTAAAAAGCCTCAATGATCACAAACTGTGTTAATTAAAAACTACACAAAAATCAGGCATTAGAATTGTAAATAACACGAAAGATACAGAGCTTTCAAGTAAGTTTCTAAACAATGACGATGTCTGTGAAATGTACTGTCATCCAGAACAAAATTCTGTGCCCTTCATAGGACAACAACAAAATCTAGTGTTAGAAACAGAAGATTGAAAATGCCTGGCCTTCAAACTAAACTATCTAGATCAGTAATGTAAGTCGGAGAGCAGTAGACAATAAGCAGAGGAAAGAATTTAGGCCATGGAAACATACTGAGACATGACAGAGATGAGATAAATAAATAAGGGTGCCAAGACATTTTGCTTAAATGCTCTATTTACTCAGGGAAGTTATAAAAATGAAGATAGCCAGAGAATTAGAGGTTCTAAAACAGAGAGCCTAAAGAAGTACAAAAATAAATTATCTGAAATGAAAGCATCTCTGGAAAGTTGTGAATACAGCTCACCGCAGAACTCAGAACCATGTGCAAGGACCTGGTGCAGTGCCCAGCACTACAACACCCACCAACACACACAGGAAAAAAAGCAGAATTTGTTAGATGCCTAGAAGATCTATTATTTTAAAGACATTTTGTCATAAGGCTGAGAAGGCTCAGTGGTTAAGAGTGCCTACTATTTTTGCAAAGGACCCAAGTTCATTTCCCGGCATCCATGTAGAGTAGTTCACAACCACTTGTAATGCCAGCTTAAGAGGACCTGATGAACTGCTTCTGGCATTGACAGGGACCTGCACTCGCATATGGACGTACCTATTCACAGACACACACATACATATATAATTAAACATAAATCGGTGATACAGAGTCTCTCGGAAACATCAATATTTATTATATGGGGAAACCATACAGAAATATGGATAACACCAAAGAAGAAGCAATGGCAAGGTTTATCCAAATTTGATAAATATTATAATGCCACAGATGAAATGGTTTGAATGAATTTCAAGTAGAATGACCATAAATAAATCAGCAACAAGTAGAGACACAAATTAATTCTAAAAATCAGTGATAATGAGAAAATATAAGAAACCAGTAAAAGAAAAGAAATTATTTCAGCATGATAAATAGCTGATTTACATAAATGACTTTGCAATATAAAAGGCAGCTAACCAGAAAAATTCTTTTTTTTTTTAATTTAATTAAATTTTATTTTACAATACCATTCAGTTCTACATATCAGCCACGGGTTCCCCTATTCTCCCCGCTCCCACCCCCTCCCCTTACTCCCAGCCCACCCCCCATTCCCACCTCCTCCAGGGCAAATCCTCCCCCGAGGACTGCGATCAACCTGGTAGACTCAGTTCAGGCAGGTCCAGTCCCTTCCTTCCAGACTGAGCCAAGTGTCCCTGCATAAGCTCCAGGTTTCAAACAGCCAACTCATGCAATGAGCACAGGACTTGGTCCCACTGCCTAGATGCCTCCCAAACTGATCAAGCCAATCAACTGTCTCACCTATTCAGAGGGCCTGATCTAGCTGGGGGCCCCTCAAGCCTTTGGTTCACAGTTCATGTGTTTCCATTCATTTGGCTATTTTTTTTTCAATAATTGAGTAAAACCAAAACTTATTATAAGCCACAGTCATCCTAGGGACCTCCATGCTATATATATATATATATATATATATATAGCCTCCATGGTTCTATGGGTTGTGGTCTGATTGTTCTTTATTTTATATCTAGAATCCACTTATGAGTGAGTACATACCATGACTGTCTTTCTGGGTTTGGGTTACCTCACTCAGGATGACTTTTTCTAGTTCCATCCATTTGCCTGCAAATTTCATGCTTTCATTGTTTTTCTCTGCTGAGTAGTACTCCATTGTGTATATGTACCACATTTTTTCCATCCATTCTTCCGTTGATGGGCATCTAGGTTGTTTCCAGGTTCTGGCTATTACAAATAGTGCTGCTATGAACATAGCTGAGCATGTATCTTTATGGTATGAATCAGCATTCCTTGGGTATATGCCCAAGAGTGGGATGGCTGGGTCTTGAGGTAGTTCGATTCCTAATTTTCTGAGAAACCACCATACTGATTTCCACAGTGGTTGTACAAATTTACATTCCCACCAACAGTGGAGGAGTGTACCCTTTGCTCCACATCCTCTCCAACATTGACTGTCATTGGTGTTTTTGATCGTAGCCATTGTGACAGGTGTAAGGTGGTATCTCAGAGTCGTTTTGATTTGCATTTCTCTGATGATTAAGGATGTTGAGCATTTCTTTAAATATCTTTCAGCCATTTGTGATTCTTGTTTTGTGAATTCTCTGTTTAGCTCTTTAGCCCATTTTTTAATTGGACTGTTCAGTATTTTGATGTCTAGTTTCTTGAGTTCTTTATATACTGTGGAGATCAATCCTCTGTCAGATGTGGGGTTGGTGAAGATCTTTTCCCATTCTGTTGGCTGTCTTTTTGTCTTATTGACTGTGTCTTTTGCCCTGCAAAAGCTTCTCAATTTTGAGAGGTCCCATTTATTAATTGTTGTGCTCAGGGTCTGTGCTGTTGGTGTTTTATTTAGGAAATGGTCTCCGGTGCCAATGCGTTCAAGAGTGTTTCCTACTTTCTTTTCTATTAAGTTTAGTGTAACTGGATTTATGTTCAGGTCTTTGATCCACTTGGACTTGAGTTTTGTGCATGGTGACAGATATGGATCTATTTGTAATCTTTTGCATATTGACATCCAGTTATGCCAGCACAATTTATTGAAGATACTTTCTTTTTTCCATTGTATAGTTTTGGCTCCTTTGTCAAAAACCAGGTGTTCATATGTACATGGATTAATGTCAGGGTCTTCAATTCGATTCCATTGGTCCGTATGTCGGTTTTTATACCAGTACCAAGCTATTTTTATTACTATAGCTCTATAGTAGAGTTTGAGGTCAGGGATGGTGATGCCTCCAAAGGTTGCTTTATCATATAGGATTCTTTTAGCTATCCTGGGTCTTTTGTTTTTCCATATGAAGTTGAGTATTTTTCTTTCCAAGTCTGAAGAATTGTGTCGGGATTTTGATGGGGATTGCATTGAATCTGTAGATTGCTTTTGGTAAGATTGTCATTTTAACTATGTTAATCCTACCTATCCATGAGCATGGGAGATCCTTCCATTTTCTGATATCTTCTTGAATTAGAAAAATTCTTTTTATAGAGAATTAAAAATATTTCATGTCTATGTGTGTATGTGTACTTGAGTGTAGGTTCCAAAAAGGCCAGATCCCCTTGGAGTGGGAGTTACAGGCAGGAGCCAGCAGTCCAATAAGAACTAGAAACTTCTAAGAACCTAAAATGGATTGAGTGTTGTCATTCAATCTAGGGGGAAAAAAAGTAGAAATTAAGCCAGATAGAAATTCTGAAGGAAGAATGATTCTTATGAGACAGGAAACATCATGTTAAGGATGCTAAGGTAGAAAAAATGCAAGCGGTAAATTATTGAAATATACACTGAATTCATTAATAATATTTCTAAAACATGTGATACATCCTCTCCACTGTCTCTGAAGTGTGTATTGCATGAGTCCACACAAGTGAGCTTGTGCATGCTGCTCATTATTATTGCTCTCTTGGAATTTATTAAAAGTGAAAATAGTAATAATCACAATTTATATGAAATGCATAACCTAAAAAACATTTGAAAACCTATTGGATGCTGTAGAAGTCATATTTTATATATTAATTATATATATTATTTTATATAATAGTATTTGAATAGTTTTACTGAAGTTAAATATTTCATACTCCAAACCCTAGTTGTTAATAAAATAACTATGAATAGTGGAGATAAATATAATAATAAATGTTCATCTTAAAAAGAGGCATAAAATACAGGCTAAGCATGCATGTAAAACTAATGACACACATGAAAGCTGAACCACACAATAGACTTAACCTGAAGTCATTAGGGGAGTCCAACCTTTTGGCTTCTCTACACCCCATTAGATGAAGAATTGCCTGGGTTACCCAGGTCATCACAAAAATTTTAAATGCTCAAACTACAAGACAGAAACTATCAGAATGGAAAATTAAAGATTAAACTATGCGCCATGTATTAGTCTATATTATGCTATTCTAGAACATTCTTTGGCTATGTCATATATGAAGAAAGAAGGTTGCTTACCTAACATTTTAGGGAGTAGTATGGCCAAAGGTCATGACACTAACTCCACCAAGACTCTTTAATTATACCTTGTCATGGCAGATGGCACAAGCTTTGAAGGTCTTATAAAAGGGAGAGATCAGACCTGCCCCTTCACAGTAACTCCCTTTCAAGAACCAATCAGGAATTTCCTCTAAGGATAGTCCCCTTAATGACCTAACCACTTCCCTCCATGGTACCTGATAAAGGTTCCACCTCAAACACTTCCCTTCAAGGACTCTCTTAAAGAGTCCAGAACAATCAGATCCTGTCAGAACCTGCTTCTTAAAGGTTCCAAACCAACTGCTTCCCTCTAGACCCTGTCTTTAAAGGGGTCATACTAATCACTTCTCTCCAGAGTCTCTCTTTTTAAAATTTCCACAATAGCTCACTGCCACACTAGAGACATAGCTTCTATCACACGAGCCCCTGGAGAGTACAGTGTAACCACCTCTAAGCCATAGCATGTTGGGTATAGTAAAGTAATCTTAAACATAAAAGCACAGGTACAATGGAGAATGTTTATTACATAAACTCTATTTATAAGAAAGATGAAAATTCTCCTTAATGGGAAACAAGATAGATTCTGTTACAAGAAATACTATAGAAATAGAGAAAATGAATAAAGTTAGTATTGGCTTATTAAGAGATATGAAAATACAAAAATTCATAAACTGATAACATAGATTCAAAATGAAGTCCTACTGAAGAAATGCATAACTCCATATTATGTTAAAACTACAATTATGTTTAGTGATGTTTATATTTAATGTCTATAGCAGTTGACAGAACAAAGAAGAAAAAAGATGAAGAGAGATATACAAGACATAAAAATTACCATGAACCAACTTGCTCTAATTGATGCCGAGAACACTCAACCAAATGCTGTAGAAATATACTTTCTTTTAAAATAAGCATTGAATTTCCACTAATAAATACCATATGCTGATCTACAAAACAAGTCTTAATAAACTCAAAATGGGCAAAATCACCCAAAGTATGTTATCTAAGCAAATGTAATTAAATATAATTAAAGTTAACAATAGCAAAGAATGTGATCTGGAAAACCTCAGAATATTTAAGGTTCTTTAGAATAGTTCTTAAAAAGAAATTGTAAGTAAAATTACAAGTATTTTTTAATAAATGAAAATGAAAACTAATCAAATACATTATTTGAAGGGCACAGGCATGTGCTAAAAGCAATAATCTAGCCTTTTATATAAAGATGCTCTTAAATGAGGAAAAAAATAAATGGAAGTTAATTAGAAAGAAACATAATAAAAAAAGTATAAATCCTAGAAACTGAGAAATAGTAGAGAAAATCATTCCAAAACGAATTATCTAGGAAGATTAATTAAATATATAAGCCAGTAGCTAGGATGACCAAGGAAAGACAGTGTGCAGGGTGGGGCTAGCAGAGGGGTTCCAAAAAAGCCACCAATGCCCAGAACAAAAGAAGAGGCATTACTTCAGACTCTACCAGTATTGAAAGGTGGCAAGTGAAAAGGGTGAACTATGTCCATTAAATAACCAATGGGTGAAAGGTGTGTGCTCACCTTGACTAATCATGGCAAGATTCTGGAGCATTTTGATAGCTGAAAATTCAACACTTATTTATCTTTGTTTTGGAAGTTCAAATTCACCTTAACCTTGTTAACTATCAATGAAAGATTGTGACTGGGCAAAGAAAATAAGTGCTTACTGTACTGTATAACCTGAGTTTAAGCTTACTATTTCATTGTGGGTACTTGTACTATTGGGCAATGATGGTCTTGAAGTCAAATTTCCTGGGTCTAAAGGCCATGTCCTTCTGCTCAGGAAGAACATAGAAAGTCAGCTAATGAAATACCTTATCTGGGTCATATCCCATTATATTTTCCTTCTTGTTTGCCAAGATTAGTTGTTATCTGCCATTTTTATACATAAATTAATAAATCTTGATAGTGAATGCCTGACTATTCAGCTCTTTTGTGAGTTCTAGGGTCAATACTGAACTTGGCCAGTTGAAAATTATGAATTTGTAAAATGTAAGTAAAATACTCTACAGGTGTTTATCTTTCTGATCAGTGACCCAAGTTTGTTTCTTGGGTATTTTTATTGTTCTTAACATCATGTTCCAATTCTCTATTCATATACCTGAGCATGAGTTAGGATCACAGCCCAGCTCTGCTGTGAGCTCTTCAGTACTCTCTTTCTCAACCCAGGGATCCACCTGCTGGGCCTGAGAGAGTTACTCTCTGAAGCTAGGCTGATGTACTCACAACTTCTGAGTGTCATCCTTCTGTCAGCATGCTTACAGGGGTAGTCAACCTTTTAGCTTCTCTGTGGCACACTTGCATCTATAAATTTCATACTTGAGAACCACAAGATCATTACAAGTTAATAATGTTAATAATTTTAAATTATTAAAAATAAACATTTTGCAGTGGGAGTTGATGATTTTGTGTTGGGCAACACCCATAGCTACCTTGGGCTATGAGTTAGATACTGCTGTGAGTCTATTACGGTCCAACTGTTCTTCACATTCTGAATTTGACACAACACCTAGAGATAAATAATAGTTCTTTAAAGTATCCTATTTCCCCAGAAAAACCATTCTACAAAATATGTTTAATTAAGATAATATATCTTTTCTGTACCATACATGTAATATTCTCAAATATTTGTCAGTCATTAAAACTATCTAGAATATCTCAAAGCAAATCGACATCACAACATTAACATGCATACACATGCTCAGCTTTGTGGACATGAATGACTTAAACCTATTTTATTTAGCATCCACAAGACTCTTCAAATAGATACTAAAACTCTATATAAACAGGGAAACCGAGTCACACACCAAAGTGCATAGATAGCTGAAATTCAAACCAAGGACAGCTGCAGTGTCCCCAATCCCATGAGCCCATTAGTTACATTAGTTATTTAAAAGCTAAGTAAAACAAAAGCAACTTCCCAAAGAATGTCACACACAAAAACAAAACAAAACAAAACAAAAACCAAACCTTTTTTGAAAATGGAAATGAGAAGCAGTCCTGACTTCCAAGACCCATTAGTCATGTGCTGCAAACTTCATCTTATGCAACATAAGGCATCAAGCCTGAGAATAAAGGTTCTGTATAGGAATAGAAATAGGGTGCTGGATCTGCCCCCAATTCAAACACACCTCACTAATAAAACCCAAACGCTCGCTGAATTCATAAAATGGGAGGAAACAAAACAACTGGTTAACAGAGCATACTACTTCATGCACTAAATCACAAATACGTTCCTGGCAGTTCAATCAGGCACAGCCCCATGCAGCACATAACTGATCATTCACCACAAGGCTCACATTGAGCCTTGCATCCCAAAACTGGTGCTCAACACACTATATACATTTGGTAAACTTTATAAGCAATGAAGCAAGGTCCTGATTTAGCTCCATCTCACAGAGGGTTGTGTTAAAAGCTGTGGGTGAAATGGGTGGGCTCTGCCTTGCTGTCCAGTTTGATTCAGAATGTCTTCTTTTGTGGTTCTAATGGTGTGGTTGTGTATCTTTTAAGATACTGGTGTCCATTCTTTTTCATATTGCTCTAAACTGAACAATATGTTATTTTTTTGTATAGTTAATTTACATAGCTTTCTCCAAGGTTGCTTAAGCTTCAGCCCATACATTCAGGCTCAAGCATCATCACTTGCATGTATCATCATGGTATGATCATGAAAAAGTTGAATAAAACGGGCAACAAACACAGTCCTTGACAAATACTAACACAGCTTCCATTGACCCAAATTTGCATCCCTCCAGTGATGACCCCTGGCCCTATAACATGCCTGCCTGAGAAAGCTTAATGTTGTCAATGCTGCCAGATAAAGGTAAAGGATGGACTGTTTATTCCACACGAAGGGACTCATGGGCTCCCTTCCTTAGTGACTCCCTTTCCGTTCATGATCGGAATATTAGAATAGACATCAAAACAGGAAATGATCGAGTTGATACCCCAACCCCACCACTCTCTCCCTTTACTCTGACTGAAACACACAGAATTCTTCCCTGGAATGTTCCAGGAATTCTTCCCACCCGGCTCACATAAAAGTTGACAGGTAAGAAGCCGTAACCCTCTGTGCAAACCTGATGCCATAGCATCACCATAGCAACAGTAACCCCAGAGGAAAGTGTAGATGTAACCAATCGTCTTTTTAAAATAAGAAACACAGAGCCAATGTAAAAAAGAAAGCCGAGAGGTCAGAGCTCAGAGATAAAATCTTACCTCCTGAAATGCTCCTAGCTTCCCCGAGAGAGGGAGGTACTTCCTGTGTCTCTGTTTAAATAATCTTTCTGTTCTGCCTTCTCATTGGTTGTAAACCCAACCACATGACTGCCTCATCACTGCCTGTAAGTACCGCCCTCCAGGTCTTAAAGGCGTATGTCTCCAATACTGGCTGTATCCCTGAACACACAGAAATCTACCTAGCTCTTCTAACCACCACGCTCTTGCTATGGCTCTAATAGCTCTGACCCCAGGGCAACTTTATTTATTAACATAAAATTAAAATCACATTTCAGTACAAATAAAATATCACCACATTTCCCCTTTTCTATTTTAATAAAAAGAAAAAAGGCAAAAGGTTATAACTAACAAAAGAAAAACTATATACAAAAGTACAATAACTATATACAATATATACAAGTAACAAATACCTAAACGATGTCTAGTCCATTTGTATTTGACAAATCAGAGAAAATAATTCCCTTATCTCTCTTATTTTAGTAAGTCCAAAATGTATCTAATTCACTTTTTATCCTAATTAATCTTTAACTATAACTAACTAATCTTCAACTCCCTCAGAGACCCAAGAAGGAAATAATATTAGCTAACAAAAATAAAAACAAGAAGTGCACAAAAGCAACTTCCAAAATTTTTGTGAGTTGACAGAAACAGCCAGCTGCCTGGACAGTCACCTGAGGTTTCTCCACAGTGTTGGGGCATCATCTTCAGCCTATAGGCTTATCGTATCTGACAGACTCATTTGTGAAGTAGGTTGTACACAAGGTCAACAGTTCAACCTCACATTGGGTGAGAGCAGTCCATATACCAGAAACACCTGAATTTCACTAGTGTCATGTCATGATTCAGGATTTTAAATTTTGGAAATTGTTGATGGTTTTTGAATTCAATGCTGCCAGATAAAGGTAAAGGATGGACTGTTTATTCCACACGAAGGGACTCATGGGCTCCCTTCCTTAGTGACTCCCTTTCCGTTCATGATCGGAATATTAGAATAGACATCAAAACAGGAAATGATCGAGTCGATACCCCAACCCCACCACTCTCTCCCTTTACTCTGACTGAAACATACAGAATTCTTCCCTGGAATGTTCCAGGAATTCTTCCCACCCGGCTCACATAAAAGTTGACAGGTAAGAAGCCGTAACCCTCTGTGCAAACCTGATGCCATAGCATCACCATAGCAACAGTAACCCCAGAGGAAAGAGATGCAAATTTTGTCCTGAAAATTAATCTGCAGCAGTGACAATCACTTTTCCTATCTGTGGCAAATTGTTTAAATCCAGATATGACCCTTGACAATCTCCAAGCCCATTTTCACTAAACAAAACTGCTCATCTATGGAAAGAAAACATTATTTTCCCCAACCAATCACAAATTCTCAACTTCCAGACTCCTTCAGGGGCAATATCTGTACCACACGAGACACCATTTTTGTAATTACATTGGGCAGGGAATTACGTATACATTAGTTGTTAGCTAATTTATTCTAAATTTTGATTGCACTCCTTAAATGTCTATTAGATTTCTATTGTGCTTAACAAATACTATACATCTTGAGAAAGAGTATGAGAAATAAGAAAGCAGAGATAGAAAACCCATCTAAGCTATCTTTCTAGGAAAGAAAATGTGTGTTTCTCAGCCTCTCCTGTGGCTGTCTCTCTCAGGACTCCAACGGAAGAGCAGTCTGCCAAGGAGAAAGTTTAGGCTCTGGATTCTAAGATAAACTGGATTTTGAATCCTAGCCACACTGGTTGTTAGTTTTAAAATGCTCAAGTTTCTTAGCACAATTTAATTTAGTTTTTAAATGTAAAATTTGCACTCATCAAACACTTTGTATTTTCAGTATAGTTAAGAACATTACAGAAAATGTGTATGAATTCCTTATATAATAACAATAACAAAAGACAGACCCAAGAGATTCTGTGTACTGCTCACAATACTGGAACTCCGGGATTTCACTTCCTCCTGCTGGCTCTGAGCTGTACCACCCCTCTGAATCCGGCACTTACACTTAGCATCAGGAATCTTAGTACCTAGGCTCAGGATCTCCTGAGCATGCCCAAGCTATGCCTCATAATTCTGCTTTGCCCACATTAGTGATTATTCACAGATTATTCATCTCTCCACCCCGGCCTTGAGGCTCACAGCTACCTTTCTCTATGCCTCTTTTCAATAATAAAATGGGAGGAACCCTTGACGCTGGTCAACAAATCATGTGGGGCCACACGACTTCGGTATCAAGCCAAAGGGATGTCATGGTTCACCATTTGCTGCTCTGTATTGTTTTAATCCTGTCATGGGGCTTTAGCCCAGAGCCTCAATCTTTGTCCAGCTCAGACCCCACAAGCCTCTTCTCCAGGTCTTTTCTCTCATTAAAGTTTCTCCCATTTGTGACTTGAATTCCCCTGGGCTAGTAGAGATCTTAGCAAGTTCCTTCACCAAAAGCTTTCAATGAATTATTTACTGTAGACCATTCTCTCTCTTTGATAGAGCTGGGATTCCATGAAGGAACAGTTCTGAGAAATGTAAAATGAAACATCTTCAGGCATTCTCAAGCAGTTTCCTCACAGCTAAACTAGCAGTGGATTCTTCTCAGGGGTATAATTTCATTATAGGAAGCAATTCTTTGTCACTAATAACAAATGCTATTGGCAATTGTTAATTTGCACATTGTTGGAAAAGTTGAGTATTTAGTGTGAATGCCTAATTATGAAGTTGGAGAAACTGCTTTTTATCCTATTAAAATTTATTTGGTTACAGTTAGCAAATCCCTTGAAATGTCTTCAGTTTTCAGAAGCTGGGAGATCTGAATTTCAGGTGTTAGGAGTAGTATGTGGAGAGTAAAAGGAATATAGTAACTGCTCACAAATGAAAAGGAGAATGAGATGCCATATCTATCCACATCATCTGTGTGCATTTCTATCTCTATCTATCTATCTATCTATCTATCTATCTATCTATCTATCTACCTTCCTATCAACTATTGTCTATTATCTATAGATCATCTATTTACCTACCTATCAACCATCACCTTCAATCATCTGTAGATCATGTATGTATCTATCTGTCTATCCATTACTATGTATCAGCATCTGTCTGTCCATTACTATATATCAGCTATCCACCATCTATTATCTATCATCTACCATATGTCTTCAATCTATCACCCATCTATCAATAAAGCATCTATTATCTATTCCGTATCTTAAAAATGAAACATATGTTCTATAAAAGATATTGCTAAGCCAAATTTAAACATACTAAAATATAGTTCAAGTTGAATGTATACTGGAAATGTGATATTTAATATCAGAACAGAAATTGGTGTAAATCCCACATTGTGAAACCCTCAAAAGATGAATGAAAATTCAGTAAGTTGGATATCTATTCACAGTTAGAGAAACATCTGAAAAGAAGTTTTCTCATCCTGTTAAAAACATATTTATAAAAATTTTAATGTAATAGTTAATTATGGAGTCAGGCGGTGGTGGCGCACACCTTTAATCCCAGCACTCAGGAGGCAGAGCCAGGTGGATCTCTGTGAGTTAGAGGCCAGCCTGGTCTACAGAGTGAGATGCAGGACAGGCACCAAAACTACACAAGAAATCCTGTCTTGAAAAAAAAAAACAAAAAAAAAGTTAATTATGTAAAATTGTTCCCTTAAAAATAGATGTTTATTAATGTAAACTTACTAATTTTATAAAGCCCCCCAAACAAAATAATAAATTAATGCATGAAATAAAATATATGCAATGATATAGGCTAGAATTATGAGAATTTAAAAAATATTAAAAAGATGTAAGTAATGGACAAATATATTTAATTTTTATGTAGAAAGATAAAAATATCAGTCCTTTCCAAATTGGCCTATAAATTCAGGCAAAATTCTAACAATTTTTATTTTTTTCATGGAGAACTATAAGTTGATTTTTATTATACAATTTCTAAACTAGGTGAAGTTGATGAATAAGCAAGAGAACGTTATCCAACAAAATAGACAGATTTATGAACTAAAATGGTTCTCAATATTGGTTGTTAAGCAGTGATTTCAAATAGTGCATTGATTTCTAACAGACCAACAGTACAGAGCTCAGAATCTCACCCACACACATTGGTGAACATGCTGTATTGCTGGAGGCAGTGTAAGCCAGTGGGAAAAGGTTGGTTGACCCCCTAAATGCTGGGGGAGAAACACCGAAGTTTTAAAAAGCAAAATCTTATCTCTCCCTCACACTGCAAACTGGAACAAACTCCAGCTGTATGAAGAATACAAACAAAACAAGCGTTAAGACGCTCAGCAGAGACTTCACCTTTCTCTGGGGGCCTTCCACTACCGTCGGTGTGCTAGTTGGTGCTGCCAGGTGCCATTCGCTTAACACAGCTGCTGAACTCACATCAACATTCAACTTGGCCAATGAAATCCCATTGTACTGAGTCACCATGGAGAATGAGGATCAGGTGAACATGAAGTGGTAGAGCAGGTAGTAGAATGCAGCTAAAGGTTACATCACTTAGTCAACTAAGGAAAATACTGTGAACACAGGGGTTTCTAATAAGGCAATACTGCCTGATCTGGTGGGCAGCCAATCACACACACACACACACACACACACACACACACACACACACAGAGAGAGAGAGAGAGAGAGAGAGAGAGAGAGAGAGAGAGAGAGAGAGAGAGAGAGAGAGCAGGGAGAGGGGAATGAGGACCCTCTGGTGCACTCCAGAAACAGGCAGGGATGCTTACTCAGAAGACAGCAAAGCTTGTTCCTGTTCTTTGACTATGTCCCAAGAAAGGCCATGTATCCGACATGAGAACACTGGCCTGAGGCTGGCAGCGACCATGCCAGCATGCCCAGGACCCTAGGTCCAATCTCAAGCATCCCAACCACAGAAGCCTTGGATTTGGCACCATCCTACTCTCCCATAGTAATAGATTTCCCTTAGTACTCAATTCCTTCCCCTCAATTATTTTAATTGTATATAAATTAACTGGTATCAGCATATATATTACATCTTATTTTCCAAATAGATAATGACATTATAAAAAAGCAAATGACAACAAGTTTAGGTTTTAAAAATGTATTAGGGTACAGATCATTAGGCTTCATCTTGGCATTTTCCAAACAAAATTTGTTTTTCTCATTTCTCCCTCCTTTCTCCATTCCCCTTCTCTCCCCCACTTCTCCCCTTCCCCAGAAGCCCCTTTCTGATTTTCTGTCTTTTGTGTGTCTCTTAAGTCTGCCTTGTCTCAGTACCTCTTGTTTTCCTCTCCTGGTCTACGTCACATCATACTTATACCCAATCTCACACCCTTTATTTGCATACATATAAACATTAAAAGTTAATATCTATACATGCGAGAAAAACATAAGTTTTGTCTTCTCAAGGCTGAGTCACTTCACTGGACATAATACTTTCCAGATCCATCCATTTTCCTGAAAACTCTATTTTATTTTTTTACATCTGAATAAAATGCCACTGTGTACATGTTCCATATTTCCATCATTCATTCACTCTGCTGATGAACATCCAGGTGGTTCCATTTCTGTACTATTATGAATAATGCATTTTTAAATAAAATAAGAAAGTTGCAATCAAGACACAAAATCTATCAGTTGTCATATATGTCAATAACAAACTTATAGAGAAAGAAATTTTATATAAAAAAATATTCACAATCCCTCCCCCCAATATCTAGGAATTAGCCTCACCAAGGAAGTGAAACGCTTTTTCAATGAGCAGCTTAAAACTCGGAGCAAAGAAGACATCAGTCAGTGGAGAGGTGGCCCATTCCATGCTTCTGGCTTGGCAGAATTATTATTGTGAAGTGGCCTCGCTTTCCCCAAGTCTAAAGGTTCAACAATCACCATCAAGAAGCCAATGACAATCTCCATAAAAGTAGGAAAGATAAATCGAGTTCAGAAGTCTGTTTGATGCTTATCTGTGGCTCTAGAATAGGGCAGCCCCTATTCTGTGATTTAGAATGAATGTTCGCATGAACAGGGAAGACTGGAATCTACAGGAATTAAAGGACTGAAGGAAACAGACGCAGCAGAACAAACAGCAGCTTGGCAGAGATAAAGCAGGAAGAACAGGGTCTTTCTGGTTTCACCCACTGGGGCTCTACTCAGTTTTTTAAAAAACTTTCCTATTTCGAAGTGTGATTGAATTAAATGACAGCATGATTCATATGCTGTTTTTCCCCAAACATTACATCAAATTGGAATTCTTGGTGCCAAAATCTTTATTAGAGTCCACAGTTTGGTAATAGACGGCTCTGGTGAGTGCTAGCATTCTGACTCTTCCGAGAACAGAGCAGAGGCAGCGAGCTGGCAGATTCATGGTCCAGCCATTGCATCATGCTATGTCTACCTAGGACTTGAGTAGGGGTGGTGAAGTGGGACCTTGGGGATCTCCATGCACAGGGATGTGTCCACCCAAGACTGCTTTACAGTCTGTGGATTACAAAATGAAAACACATAACCAGGCGTCTGTATTAACCACAGTTTCTCATTGCTATAATGAAATGCCCGAACAAAAGTAACCTAGGGAAGGCAGGGTTTATTTGGGTTCACAGTATAAGGATTCAATCCATCATGGTGAGGAGGCGTGGCAGCAGAAAGGGGTCTCAGAGCTGCCTCAGCCGGGAAGCAGAGACAGATACTGGTGCTCAGCTTGCCCTCTCCTTTGTATTCAGCCCAGGACCCCAGCGCATGGAATGGCCCACTTTTAGAGTGGGTCCACTCACTGCTCACTTCAATTAGCCCAATCTACAAACTCCTTCACATATATGCCAGGAAGTTTGCCTCCTAGGGGATTGTAGACCCTGGCAGACTGACAATCGATATTAACCATCACAGCATCCTTTCTTTGCAGTAACAGATTTCTTACGATCTTGCAAAAACTTGATAGTCTCTGCAAATAAAATTTTTAATTTGTTTGTATACAAATAGCTTTGTTAATGAGAAAATTTATTCGTGGAAGAAAGTTATTAAAATTTTATTATTAACGTGTGTTTTAAAATGAAATAGGAAAAGTAAATAGATTTTGTGGGGTTTTTTTTGTTTTGTTTTGTTTTGTTTTTAGTAACAAGATTCTGTACTTGGACCTGAAGACATGGCTTTGCAGTCAAGAGCACTTCCTGCTCTTACAGAGGACCCGTTTGGTTCCCAGCACCTACCTGGGGTAGCTCACAATGTTGCAACTCCAACTCCAGGGGATCAACCCTCTCTTCTAGCTTTCACACACGGAGAGACATAAACATGAATAAAAAAAATAAAATAAATCTTTGCCAAAAGATAACTATACTTCTGTATGCAAAGGCCTGTCTAGCTTCTGATAGAAGGAGATAGCTCTGTGCTCTAAGGTCAGAGGCAAGTACCCCAAGTCACAGGATTTCCATTCCTTGGAGACTTGTGAAAATCAAGATTCTAAAATGTTGTTACCTTGACCAGGAGGGTTTGATTTGCTTTGTAAAGCCCTATTTTCTTCCTAGGCTTGTATGTTTTTTGTATTTGTCTCTACCGTTAGTAATCTACTGTTATTGTAGGAAGGAATTTCCAGATTCACCTCTCACAGCCTACCTGGTGTCTTCCAGCTCCCATCTACAGCCTTTCTCCAGCCACTTGCTGGTCCGTATCTTGACACTTTCTATCCCAGAAATGTCCTCCATCCTGTCTTCTCTTCCCACACAATGCCTCCTTTACCCGGGGTGCCACCATCCCTTTTCAGAGACATTTAAAAATATTCTAAGTGAGCTGGTTTATGTCTCCAGCATGCTCATGGACCATCGACCCCATCCTTCCTCTCTAGATCTTCCTGGGATCATTCCCTTCCTGCTCACCTCTTTCTGGGGTCCCTCCATGCTTCCTGTGTACCTCTGTCTAGCCAGTGTTGCCCTTTCTGTCCTGAGGTGTTAAGTTAGCTTTCAAGTTATCCAGCTCTGTATATGACGAGAAGTACCAAATGCTCTGTGCCCTGCTAAGTCTGGATAGCACCAAGGTGACGGAGGATAAATGTGGAAGCTATGGACACTTTAGGAAAGAGATAGCCATGGGACCCCACCAAAGACCAGGGGAGCAAAGGTGTTATGAATAACAAAGCCCAGCAAAGGCTATATCCAGTGGGCAGGAAAGAGTTAAAGACACTTCCTGCTTGTCCTAAGCAGTGACATTTTATTGCAAAACCATAAAGCCTTATTCAGTTTCTATTCATTTGGGAGAGAAGATAGATTTGGGTATGTAGTGTGTTTTGGGATCGATAGCCATCTCCCTACAGCCCTGTCTGCTTGCCTTGAATCATAAGCAAAGATGCTTATTGTCTGTGAGAATGCCAGAGCCTCTTGTTATTAACACGCTGTCACCTACAACAGCTCACAAGGCAGCAGACCTCTCTCCTCCCTAGCACTCACTGTAATGATTGTCTTTTCAAACCTGATGTCATGTACAAGGCTAGACTGGCCGCTGGGCTTCAGTGCCTTGCACAGAGCCTCCTATACTGAAATGCTTGCCAACTATATCTGGAAAACAAAACTCATCATGGAGAAGACTGTTATCCACAAAACAGCAGATGGATTTAGCTCAGTTCTCTCGTGCAACAATCCGATTTTTAAACCTGTGTAAAGAATGTTTGCGAGCTGGAAGGTACAAAGGCTAAGATTTGAACTCAGGCCTGCCTGCCCTTGCTGCAGACACACTCTCAGATCCTAGGATGTTCACCTCATACTGTGGTCCACATTCTCAGAGGAAAAGTGAGAAATTGATGCAGTGAGTCCCGGGACCAGCAGGAGTGGGAAGCAGCAGACGAGCCAAAGAGACATTTTTAGCAGCACCATCTGACACCAAGAGCAGAGGCCCAAGTCACTGCCAGTTCCTATTTCACAGTGATAAGGACCCACTTAAACACCCAAGAAGGAAGCTGTGTAGACAGCCTCTGTGCACTGAGGAGAGGGGACATTGTTTAATCTTTGAATGTTCTGTTGTATTAAGATATGGAAGTGTTCAAGATGTATATTAGTTTTAAAAGGCAGAATATGTAATTACTATAATCTTGATTTGCGGAGGAAGAACATGCATCACATATGTTTTGCTGGAAGGTGCTTACACATATATTGTTTAGAAGAATTCACCAAAGCATGTTGGTGGTAATGTTATAAGCAGGAGGATCACAGGTGATTTTAATTTTCTAGTTTTGATTTTTCATGTATTCTTTAATTATTATATATTACTTTCAAATTATTACAAATAAATTTTGTCAGGAATATATAGATAAAATTATCAAAATTAGCCCAAAATATTAATAGTGAATTTTTATGCATATTAAAATACTGACTTAATTTATTTATTGATAGTAACGCTTTATTTTAAAAAGTCAGGCAATTAAGGGCTGGAGAGTGGCTTAGTGCAGCAGTTCTCAGCCTGTGGGTTCTCAGCCATTTGGGGGGTGAATGACCCTTTTACAGGGATCACATATCAGACATCCTGCATATCAGATGTTCACATTATAAGTCATAACAGTAGCAAAACTACAGTTATGAAGTAGCAACAAAAGTAATTTTATGGTTTGGGGGTCACCACAATATGAGGAACTGTACTACAGGGTCACAGCATTAAGAAGGTTGAGAACCAGTGCATTAGTGGATAACAGCAGTGGCTGCTGTGACAGAGGACCCTGGTCCAGTCTCCAGCACCCACATGGAGGCTCACATTGATCTGTAACTGCAGTTCCAGAGGATATAACACCCTCTCCTGGCCAACATGGGTACTGCATGCACTCAGTGCACATACAAACAAGCAGGGACATGCATGTACATATAAAAATATTAAAAAATAGAAATGAATAAATCTTTTTAAGAAGCCACACTATCAAAAGGCTTATAAAATTGAAGTGGAGTCAATTGGCTGTTCTTAAATATGATTTCATGACTTTGGTTTTCTTTTATTCCACATAATTATGCTCCCAAAATGATGATCTCATCAAATACAACATGTGTGTAATCATTATGTTAAATTTGGAGTTTTAGTCATGGACCTAATAACAACTTACAAATGTATAACAAACATGTTTATACCAAAGAAATGAACCCCAAATCAGTGACCAGTCAGCCTCACGATGTTGCTAAGCACTGCACTCCTTGGAGCCATGTTGGATTCATTTTCACAGTTTCTCGGCATTTGGCTGCCCTGATGTTGGCTGTATTCCCAGCTTGTATCTGGGCTCCTGCAAAGATTCAACAACGGGTGATAACACAGAGCCCTGGAAACCAGAAGACTGGAAAGAAAGCGCTTACACATGAGCCAATGTCATCACCAGCTGACCTGCTGTGTCAAGGGAAGGAGCAGAGCATCGCTCCTGCGGTGGAGCCCAGAGTGAACCACAGACACCTCGGGGAAGCTACAGCAGGTCCAGGTGTAAGGCTGGTCTAGATCTGCATCCTCTGTCTTCACTGTAATTCGTTTCCCTTGATGATGCCCCATGGATGTCTCAACGTTGAATACCACCCCCATGATATTCTCTATGGCTTCATGTCCTTTGTTTAATATTGCCTATTATTAACAGGTTGTAACATTTCCTTCAGCCTGGGCAGCTACTCCACAAGAACAACTGTTAGCCTCCTTGACCCAGGAAATCTATTCCTATATGAAAGTCCAAGACTGGACATTTCTAGAGATTTCTGATATTAACATCATGCCCGAAGAAGGCATCCAAGTAGTCCTCAGCTCTGCTAACCCTGAGTCATATACAAGGGCACAGACAGAAAGGTTTTGAAGCAGGGTCCAGGGAAGACCTTAGTCAAAGTTTAAGAGAAGTATCAATTACTATGAGCATTTTATAGATGGTAATTGACCCCAATGAAATTAAATTTACTTTACGCAACTGACAACTGATAGTTGTAGGTTTTTATTTAGACCTGTTGGAATTTAAGGCCCCATGATAAATATCCTGCCATTCTCCCCTGTTGGAAAGAGTATAACGCCCATTCTGCTGTCATTAGGAGTCTATGAGGACCTTTCTATCTGCTCACAGCTGTACAAATTATGAACCAGATACACAAGTGGCCTTTCTCAAGAATTGTGCCATTCATTTAATGAGCTAGATTATTATTGAATATACATCCAATTCAACTGGCATTCATTAGGAACCTACATTAGACACTCCTTAGTAGTTTCAGGACCAGCTCATTAATCTTCATTAATTCAGGTGCAAGCTTGAGTGCATAAGAAACTGCTAAACTTCTATAACTTCACTGTGCAGGAAAATGTTACACAGAATAATGCCTTAGCAGGCAACTCAGGGACACTTCTACGTATTTTGCCCATTTTTTAAAATTCTTTTTGTAAAAACATCTCTCTAGTTTTTAAAGAATAAACAGAGGACATAAAATGATATGTAAAACCTGCCATCTCATCCTTGGGAGGGAGAGGGGAAGAAATAGACACAGGAACTGGACAAGAATAACAAAAGGTTTGAGGTTAAAATGCTAACTTGGTAGTTAAAGCTCTTGCCACACAAGATGAGGGCCAGAATGATCCCCAGAACCCAGTAAATGTCAGGTGACATGGCAGCCTGCCTGTAATTGCAGCCTTGGAAGCCTGAGACAGGGGCTCCCCAGAGCAAGCTGACTAGGGAGACTGGCCATATAGGTGAGCTCCAGGGTTGATGGAGAAAGCCTGCCTGGATGAATACAGAAAAAGAGCAATGGAGGATGATTCCTGACATCAGTCCCAGATTTCCACATGTATGTGCACACATGCACTCACACATGTGCATGGAAACCCACATAAATGTGTGCCCACACACATGAGAAAACTTGTATAACACACACACACACACACACACACACACACACACACACAAAAAAAAATGGGAAAAAGAAAAAGGTTAAAAATATGCTTATTTGCCAACAACAGAACCTTGTGCTTTTAGCAGAAAGGGAATGCAGTGTGTCCTTGTTCTTGGCACCCAACACACTAGTCTGCCCCTTCAACTCTCCGCAGTCCTGCCCGCTGTCTGACAGTTTAGACAGAGTGGGGATCAGCCTGCCTTCCATCTCATTCCACACTGAGCAGTCCATTCTAACAGCTGTGGAGAGATAGACTTCTTTTGTGCGACAATGAGCAGGATTCTCCCAGGCTGGGGATGCAGATGGGGGTTGAATGCTTGCCCGACAAGCACAGGTCCCCGAGTTCTGTTCTCTGCACCACACGAAAAAGCAGTATCCCTAGAAAGAAGCAAGGGCTTCCTGACATGGCCACCGCAGACGCCTGGTTCTCCTGTCATGTGTGGAGAAGCCGTGAAGGGAGAGGCATGACTTCGGGATGGAGATTGGAGCAGGTTTTTTTCTTTATGATTAACTTCAAATGATCATGACATATTTATGTGTGAATGTCTACGACCTATGTTCATTTGTACCCAATTGATAGTGAATATCAATTTCTTATCATTAAAAATTCTCTTGATATATTGAGAAAAATAGGAAATCCTCAAAATGATTTGATTGGCAGGCTCTGGGAGTGCTACACTATTCAATGTTCATGCTGAAGATTTATCTGTTTGTTAGGTTTTGTATCACATTTATTTATTTAGTGTGTGTGTGTATGTATGTATGCCTCTGCAAGTGTCATGTGTGTGCTTTAGCATGTCTACTGAGGTCAGAGGTTAATTTATGGGAGTTGGTTCTCTCCTCCCAGCACGGAGGTCGAACTCAGCTCATTGGCAGAAAGTATCTTTACCCACTGAGCTTTCCCTCATCTATGTTTTTCTGTTTGTTTGGTTTTCTTTTTAAGTTGTTTTTGTTTGAGGCAGAATCTCACTTTGTAGACCAGGCTGGACTTGAATTCATAGAGGTCAGCATGCCCCTGCCTTTAAAGTGCTGGCATTAAAAGTATGTGCCGGGGTTGGGGATTTAGCTCAGTGGTAGAGTGCTTGCCTTGCAAACACAAGTTCCTGGGTTCGGTCTTCAGCTCTGGAAAAAAAAAATATGTACCACCACACCCAGCTACTTTGATTGTTTACCTTTGGTTTGGTTGGTTTTTTAGACAGGGTCTGTAGCCTAAGCAGACACTGAACTTGTGAGCCTCTTACCTTCACCTGCAGTATTGCTGGTATTATGGTTCCATGTCACAAAGCCAGACAAAGGCACTGAAGTTTCTAAAGAGCTAGGTTCAAGTGCCAGAACCCAGAACAATTTGTGGCATACAGTAGGTGTTCTCCAAATGTTTCCTAATGGCATGATACTAAGTGTTAAACAAAATGGGGAAGATTCCCTTTTTTCCTTGGAATAGGACTTGACCTCTCTGAATTCCTCCTCACTCAGGACAATGTGGGGGCCTTCTGATGCTCCTGCTCCACGGAGTGCTAGAGCTCCCTGTCTGCTCAGAGAGCTTCTAGGAAGTTCATTCTGAAATGTGGTAGTAACAGATGACTGAGGAGCGGGGCTGTTGCCCACGGATTTTGCCTTATGCACCTTTCAGTGAAGCAGCTACTATGCGAAGTGCTTTATAGTATCCATGGGAGACGAATTGTGGGTAATGATGTGTCTCCTTGTTGCTGTGACAAGACGTTCTGACCAAAAACAACTTAGAGGAGGAAATGAATTATTTGGCTTACACTTCCAGGTCACATCTATAATCTAGAGATGCTGGAGCAAGAACTTAAGTAGGAACATAAAGAAGAAACCATGGAGGAAAGTTTCTTACTGTCTTGCTCACATGCTCATGCTCAGCTAGCTTTCTTCCATAGCCAGGACCACCTTCCCAGGGAACAGTGGGATGATCACCCCCATCTCAATTATCAATCAACCAATCCCCACAGACATGTCCACAGATGTCTCTCAATTCTTCAATTGAAATTTGCTTTTCAGTGACTCTAGGCTCTATCAAAGTGACAGCTAAAACTAGCTATAACAGCTGTCTCCAGGATGTCTTCTCACAGACTGAGGTGGCTTCTCCATGGGGCTTGGATGGAAGTTCTAAGTCATGATCAAACAAAATATTTTAGTTTATATGTTGTCTACATTTTCCAAATATTTATAAAAATTTAGTCATAAAAGTCAAATAAATTTTAAAAGTAAGAAAATGCAGGGTTGGGGATTTAGCTCAGTGGTAGAGCGCTTGACTAGCAAGCACAAGGCTCTGGGTTCGAACCTCAGCTCAAAAAAAGAAAAAAAGAAAGAAAGAAAAAAAATACAAGGTAAGAGGAATAGCAGGTCAGAGTGATTTTCCTGCTACGATGGACCTTAACGTGGAACTGTGAGCCGAGGTAGACCCCTTTCACACCTACGGTGCATTTGCAGGAATATTTTCTCACAGCAACAGAAGTGAGTGTGGATTTGGTCTCCAAATCATTGCCTAGTATGTAATGCCTAAAGCACAGGCAAGAAATAGCAAGTTTCTCCCTCTCATATAGACTGTGCTGTTGTGTAACAATTGTACATTTAACAGCATTTTCCAAAAAAATAATTAAAAACAATCATATAAAGTAATTCCCAGACATTTACCTCCATAGTAATCCTACTGAGATATATCTGAAGAATTGGTATAATAGAGTTTGGTTATACCATACAAACAAAACAATTCTAAAATATGGAGTATAAATTGAAAGTATGCTAACCCTTGAACCCTGACTTATTCTAGCTACAAAATTGTTAATGGAGCCTATTTTTTTAAGTCTGTTTAATTCACTAGGAGATGATTTTGCAAAATAATTTTGCCTAGCACACTTAATAATTAATAAGTGTAGAAGAAATATGCAAACTTTTTATTTTAAAATATTGATAATTTTAAAGGCAAGGAACTTTCCTCCAACATTTGTTCTTAGTTGATCATTTTTAAATGTCTGGGGCATTAAAAGCAAAAAGTGTGAAGAAGATTCCGGTAAATGCTTTTAATTTTATTCTGAGTCATTGGAAAAGTTTTAAAGCTTTATCTTACCATTTCTGAGTTTAAAAGAGTCATTTTTTTTTTTTTTGTAATAAGGATGATTGATGGATGGGGTGAGTAAGAGGCTGGAGAGGGAAAGCAGAGCTTTATTACAAAGCATTTGTTGTCTTCCTGAGAGAGGACAGAGGTCTGGAATGAGGAGGTAATGGCAGGCTTGAGAGAGGAAGGACATGTAGAATTTAGAGCGAAAACCAACAGAACTTGCTATGGGCTTGCAAGGGACCCTGTAGGTTGGCAACTCACAGGTTTTCTGTTTTGTGTCATTTTATTTTGTTTCATCTTGTGTTTTGATTAGAACTGAATGGATAATAGTCACATTGACTCAATTAAGCAGCTTGGCAAGCAGATTGGGGACATTAGCATTTCTAGGGCCCAGTTATCAGATGTTTCACTTGCTTTCAAGTAGTCTACAGGGTGTAAAATGCTGGGGCTTAAGGGAGAGAGCAGCACTAAACATCCATTCGGATTAATTGGTCAATGGCATTGAATTCCATACGACTGCAAGAGATGGAGACAGTGAATAGAAAGACAACACTTGCTCCATCCAGATGCTGCTGTCATTCAGGATCATGCAGAGGAGGAAGGGCTGATAAAGAGACCAAGAGGTGGCATCCAGGGCAAGGGAGGAGACCTAGGAGAATAAAGAATAGCAGGAGTCGAGAGAAGAGAGAGTTCCAGAATATTCACTGAAGTCACAGTCTCAACTGCACTTACTCTATTCTTCTTGTTTTGTGTTTTTCTGTTTGGAGTAAAATTTTGTTATGAAGCACAGTCTAGCCTCAAACACACAAACTCCAGGCTGACAGAATACCTGTTAGCCTATACCAGATGTGTGCCATTTATAGCAAGGACAAACAGTTTTAAGACATAAACAATAACAATTACTGTAAAGAAATAAAGTAAGGAAGAAAAGTAAATAATCTGAGTAATGATTCAGGGAAATTCAATTCTTTTCATTACTAAGGAATAATAATGAACCCTCAACTCTCCAGTTATATAAGCTCTGTACCCAAAACTCAACTGTGGCAGTTACTTTTGTATTGCTATGACAAGACACCATGGCCAATAAAACTTAAAAAAGAAAATGTTGAATTTGGGGCTTAAGTTTCCAGAGGGTTAGAGTCCATGACCATCACGGCAGGGAGCTTGGCGGCAGGCAGGTAGGCATGGTGCTAGAGCTGTAGCTGAGAGACTACATCTTGATCCACAATCATGAGGCAGAGTCAACAGGAAATGGTGTGGGCATTTGAAGCCCCAAAGCCTCCTCCAGTGACACATCTCCTCCAACAAGGCCACATCTCCTCCTAATCCTTCCCAAACAGATCCACCAACTGTGGACCAAATATTTAAATATATGAATCTATAGGGGTAGGTGGCATTCTCATCAAACCACTGCATCAACCAATGGCAGATGGAAAATACTTGGGAGGAGGAGACTGGATTTGTATCAAGTGTGTATCTTTTTTGTTATTCTTCTCATCATGCCTTTGGCATCATGGTCCTAAAAGCAGTTAAATACAGCATATATTTCTACTCATGCATTTTTCATAACACCATAGCTTGGTTATTTTTTTTTTTGTAAAATGTTGATTCATAGGTATTGTAATTGGGGGTTTCTATTGCTGTAATGAAACACCATGACCAAAAGTCAAGTTGGGGGGAAGAAAGGGTTTTTTTGGCTTGTACCTCCATATCACTGTTCATCAACAAAGGAAGTCAGGATAGGTACTCAAACAGTGCAGGAACCTGGACACATGAGTGCATGTAGGGGCTATAGAGGGGCACCATTTACTGGATTGCTCATCATGGCTTGCTCAACCTACTTTCTTATAGAACCCAGGACCACAAGCTAAGGGATGGCACCACCCACGATGGGCTGGGCCCTCCTCCATCAGTCATCAATTAAGAAAAGGCCCTACAGGATTGCCTACAGATTGATCTTATGGAGGCATTTCCTCAGTTGAAGTTCCCTCCTCTCAGATGACTTTAGCTTATGTAAAGTTGACATAAACCTATCCAGTAAATAGGGTTAGAGAAGTCTTCCCAAACAGGTATATTTCTTCAACATTTTCAGAGTTACCATTGGTATTATCTCTGAGTACCATGTTGGAAAAACTCTTAACTACTGAGACTGTTTAAAGTCCCGGGGAACATGCCATGGGGTACCAGGACATTGTGGTAAATAACTGTAGAAATGCAGTTTCTAATTATTTTGCTGATGCTTACAAAGTATCTAAAGCTTCAGAAACAAACTGTAAAAATAAATATTAAAATAGCATGTCTGTGATTTGTTTTAAAATATTCCAGAGAGAAGCTGAGGCTGGACAGATGGCTTGGTGGTTAAAAGCATTGAGTGCAGAAGAACTAGGTTTGGTTCTCAGTACCCACTTGGTGGATTGTATCCATAAGTAGCTCCATTTCCAGAGAATCAGTGCCCCATTCTGGCTTTCACAAGCACTGCATATATATGGTACGCGTACTTACATGCAGGCAAATGTTCATACATACAAAATAAAAACAGAAAACCTTTAAAACAGTAATAATTCAGAGGTTGTGATATGAAATCAGTGTATACAAGATTAAAGACTGGAGGCTGGTGAGATTGCTCAGCAAGTAAAGATGATTGTCATGTGACCTTAATGTCCCAAGTTCAATCCGTGGGATCCAGGAGGTGGAAGAAGAGACTCTGTGAAGTTATTCTCCAACTTCAACCTGAGTGTCGTGGCCCAAGCACCCAGTAATTTAAAATTAATTAAAAAGATTAAGCATTAGTTACTCCATATCACTGTGAACCAATTCTATCATTCCTGTGACATAAGTCCATGTTTAAATTTTTTTGTAACTACCAAAGTTCACATATCACCTTCTTTAAGTGAGTGAATAATCCTTATAGTTTTCCTTCCTTGGGCCTGATATGACTAATTAAGAACCATATATTACATTTAATTTGATAAGTTAAACTACTACTAATAAAGTCTAATCATATAACTGTTATGAACTTAACACTTTTATTTCTGATATTTTCCCTCAGGTAGAATTTTTTTTTCACAAATATCATCTAAGCAAGCTTTCTCCTTACTGTTCTTAAGAGCTCAAAGCATGAAAATACATTATATTATTCCATCTGTAGTTTGCCAATATGTCTCAATGTAGGCTCATGTTTTCCTATAACTATCTTTTAATTCTAAACTTTACATAATTATATATTTACATTTGAAAAATACTGTAAATGTTTATAAGGAATTTTGTAGAATCGCTGTGTTATTTCCATTAATCCAGGTATCTTCTCTTTTCTCAACGCAAATAATTCTAATATGGTTTTCATGCTCATATAAACTCAGGGGCCTTTCAAGCATCATGTTAGTTTTATTTAATTTTAAACATTCAGGGTCAGACTTAAAAAGATGCCAGTCCACATCCCATCCCCCAAGCAGGAATGCATGGTTCATTTTCTTATTAAAGACATTTTTCTTGCTATGCTTCTCTTATTGTTTTTCATGCCCTCTAACCTTAATATGGAGCTGATAACTAGTTAATGGCTTCAGTAAGATAAGATAGGACACAGGCATGTTATTAGAGCTTTGAGGTGTTCCCATGGGCATCATAAAGAATTCATAAATGTTTACCCCTTTTAAAACTTAATTGAAGGACATATATCAAAACTGGAGTTACTCTGCATGTAAACTCATTTTTAAATATATATATATATGTGTATATATATATATACATATATATATATATACATATGTATATATATATATTTCTTTAATCCCCTTTAAACTAGGAGCATTGTCTAGCCCTTTCCTTTCTTATCCTGCACAATGTTAACACTTTCAGGACCCTGAATTGTGATCTTCGCAGACGTTCCCATCCTTTATTCAGATGTGTCTGTCTGCTCATGCGCAGAGTCACACTGGACATTTTCAGCAGAGCTTCCACACAAGTTCTGTGGTGTCCTTGTGAGTGTGTTGTCATTCTGAACCTATGCTGGTGATACTGAAGATCACTCAATTGCAACGGCATCTTAACTTGTTTATAATTAATAATCAGCCTGCTGGTTAATGTTCTGTTCTCCAACACACTTTGACCCAAACGGTTTAATGACTTCTTGTTGCTCATAGTGTTGGGCACTGAACTTGATCATTAGACAAATGCTCTCCCACTGAGCTATACCCAGCCTCTCTGGAGAGTCACAGCTCTGAAATAGGTGTTGATAGGCCGGTTGTGATTTCCCACTTCTGTTAGAACGTCTGTTTGTTTGATTGGCATTCAAGCCTACAGCTCTCTGGTTTATTTTTAGTATGGTGGCATTGTTATGGACTTGTGAATTCCTCTGCCCTTCAATATGTTATGATTGAATTTTCACCATTCCTGAGCTCTCCAGCCGTCCCCTAGCCTCTGAGTAATTCCCAAGTGTCTGCAGCAAGGTACAGACTTTCTTTGTACTATCTTTGTCACAGCCCTGGAATCCAGACCTTTCTCTAAGGAGCCCTAGGTCCTCTACAGGTCACCTTTGTGCGACCAGAATGTATCACAGCCATATGTAAAATTGTTGAAGAATAAATTAATAGTGTGACACTATGCTTGGGTATTGCTGAGCAAGCCATCATTGCTTCAATCTATTCCTTAGTTCTGCTGCTATTTTCACATGTAGGGTTATGTTCAAGCTCACAAAATTGTAAACATTATGTGCTAGCTTTATCAATTACAACTAAAAAAAAAAGCTTGAAAAAGAAAGGGATGATAAGATGGAGGAGAAGGAGGAAGGAGAAGGAGCTGGGCGGTGGTGGTGTTGGTGGTGTTGGTGGTGTTGGTGGTGTTGGTGGTGGTGGTGGTGGTGGTGGTGGTGGTGGTGGTGGTGGTGCACGCCTTTAATCCCAGCACTTGGGAGGCAGAGCCAGGTGGATCTCTGTGAGTTCAAGGCCAGCCTGGTCTACAGAGCAAGATCCAGGACGGGCACCAAAACTACACTGAGAGACTCTGTTTTGGAAAAAAAAAAAAAAAAAAAAAAAAGAGGAGGAGGAGGAAGGCAGTGGAGGAGGGAGAAAAGAGAAAGGGAGGAGGGGCCATCCACTACCTTGCCCCCATCATGAGTATTTGGATTTACCATGGGTCTTATATAAACCCAGGAAAACTAAAAAGACTTTCAGCCATATTTGGCTTGAACACATAAAGTACATGGCATATGGTATTTCAATATAAATATTAACTCCCTGTTGTACTTCCTTTTTCATAATGAAGAACTTGAAATAAATGATCCTCATCACCTGATATGAAAACCCAGACAATTCATCTTTAAGTGTTAAAATATAACAGGGCAAACTTTGAAAGATCGTAGCTGACTCCTGATGCAGAATGGCATCTTTTTTTTTTTTTTTTGTTTTTTTGTTTTTTTGTTTTTCGAGACAGGGTTTCTCTGTGTAGCTTTGCGCCTTTCCTGGAACTCACTTGGTAGCCCAGGCTGGCCTCGAACTCACAGAGATCCGCCTGGCTCTGCCTCCCGAGTGCTGGGATTAAAGGCGTGCGCCACCACCGCCCGGCGCCAGAATGGCATCTTAAACTTGTCAGGCATACAGGATGGAAGCTCCTGCTAGATAAGATTCTGAAGAAGGGACAGTTAAACAGTAGAGGATGGTGATTGTTGGTAGTTGGAAGTTTTATTGAGAGTAACAGTGAAAACAGTGAAACACAGGCTGCCCCGGTTTGGAGATGGTGTGGTGTTCTGACTTGATACTAAAATTGACCTCTACCACAAATTACCACCATGTAGAATTGAGTTCTCCTCAGAATTAAGAGTACACTTACACACTTTCAAATTGCCCAGGTGTTTTAGGGTTTTTAAAAATGTTTTATTATTAAATTATGATTGGAATAAGAGGTCATGTTAATAACAGTGTCACAGTTATGTGATAGAAGAAAATCCCACAGTGCTGTCCAGTGAGCAGGCACATGAAGACACAGAAAGACCTGGATTGGCCTCCATTCCTGCCTTACCAAGGCCCATTTTATGCTTTAAAATCTTGCTAGTTTAGGTATGAACTATCTTAAACAGCATGCCTCTTTGGCTCTTTTGTTTATATGAATCCTAAGATGCCAGGGTGACATCTGGTGGTCACAGACACATCCTCATGTAAGATTTCTACCAATCATGAACTAGTTGAAAAATCTTGAAAGAATTTATGCTTTACCTAGGTTATAGATGATGCTTAACTGACAATATCAGCTATGAAGGTGGAGTCTCATAAGTGAGAAACCAGATCTTAAACAGAATAAGAGCCCGTTCTAAAGAAAAGGTGTGACTGCAGGAAAAGGTGTGCGCTTTGCTAGTCAAAGAACAGTGCATGACAGAGATCATGTCACAACTCTAACAGGTAGTGAAAAAGTGCTCAGGGAATAAATTTCATTTATTACCTAAATATAAAGAAGACACAGAAATGAACAAAAATAAAAATTATCTCTCTGTGTTCATAAAACTGCCAACAGCTGAGTGTGACTGGAGTAGGAAACGCAGGGTGAGAATGTGGAAAAAAAAGTCTGTGCCAGGAGACTGAGGCTGGGCAATGAAAAGAACCTTCCAAACTGACAATGGTGCTTAGAAACTTCTTTTTTATAAGGGGGATGGAGCCTTCCTAGGACTTTAAGCAGAAAAGTCACACAACCCACCAGTGACAGAAAATCAGGCAGCAGAAAGAGGAGGGGATGAGTTGGAGGAAGAAAGGATCTAAAAATAGTACTCATATATGAAATTCTTAAAGAAAAAGAAGAAGAAAGGAGGAGGAGGAGGAGCTGGACCACATGGCACAGCTCATCTCAAAGGAAAAGACAGGAAATCATACAAAAGAAAACAACCTCTTAAAAAAAAAATCAAAGGCTTAGTTAGATGTCAGGCAGCCAAGAGAGTCGAAAGTGTTTTCAATGGGAACACATTACAAGATTTATTTTCTTCTTAATTCCTCTACAAATATACTTCATTTCCTACAAAGAAGAATTTGAAATCATCAAGAAAAAGTATAAAATAAAAACTTAACACTGGAGTTTCCTTTTCTGGGCTAAAGAAAAAGTATGCCTAGTATTGTTTCTCCCTCAAGTGGAGATGCAGAGGAACTGCACAGGCAACGAGAACTTTCTTCTTCTCTGATGGGCAAAATACACTGTTGTATGGAGGAACAAAGTGAAACCAGAAAGAGAGACAACCAGCCGGTCACACATGCACTGAGTGGCAGGGCCCCCAGCAAGGCAGTATCTCCTCCAGACTTCAGTGCCATCCTTTCAACGTAGACCGTAAAAAGGTCTTCTAAGGTGTAACTTGGAGACCTGCAGAATTCCCATGTCAACCCCTGTTTTGTTTTGCTTTAAAAAACAGAAGTTGTGATCTGGGCTCATCAATTAGATCTGGCATTTCAATTTAGTTAATTTTGAGAGAAGGTTTAGAGATAAAAAATACAAACTTTGGGACCAAACTTCCTGAATATGAATCCTGACTTAGCTTAAACAAGTTTGCAATTCAGAATTCAGTTTTTCTGCTGACAAGCAGGAATGATAAGACTCATTTCCCCTAAAGGTTGTAAAGAATAAACAAATTAGTGTTGTAAAAATTTTTCTAAAATAGTTAAATAATTAAGTGTCTCTAAAATAGAAATGAAGAAGGAATAGGGGACAGGCGCCATCTAAGTCGTGTTTTTACTTCTTCCTGGTAGTAGTGGATAAATCAGGCTTCCCCAGATTAAAATTTTAAAATATTTAAGGAAACTTACTGGAAACCAGGAAACAGCAGAAACTGGATGGACACCTACTCTGGAAAAACAGGAATTGCACTCTTCAGTCTGATTGAGGGATTGTTATCTCTTTGCCTGGAGACAGTCACTCTTCTAGATAGCGGATAATCCCAGTGGAGCGAAGCAGGAAATGTCAGTTTTCAACATCTGACCAAAAAGGAAAAAAAAAAAAAAGAAAGAAAAGAAGAACAGGTGGAAAGCAGCAGGACAGCTTAGAAAGGAAGGAGTCACTAGGGCGTTGTCACACACACACACACACAAGTATGCAGGTACGTGACCAATGCTGGACAGAATGTTGGCTTGATCATCAACCCAAACTCATGGAAAAGGTCCACAGAGGAACCAGGAAAGCTTGAGTTATAAACTACACGTCTGAAGGAAAATGTGAGCTGTTCACTGCAGGGCCATTGACTGCAATAAAAGTCACCCTCCACATGTCTAATTTGTATCATTCTGAATGTCAGGGATGCAACTCACAACTCAGGAGACAAGCAAAAAGCCAGTGTGTGGCCTGTCTCAAAAAAAGGAAGCTTTGGACAATCCACCTACATTATTGACCAATGGGACACCATCATGACCTCAACAGTTTCTGACACCACTCTTCTTATTTACCACAAACTTGACAGTGCCAGCAACACAAATGTATTCTCTCATTCTCCTATGAACAAGAAATTTGAAATCAGTTTCACCAGGGGTGTGGGTTGGGAATGGAAGGGAGAAGCTTGGCTGCATCACAGTCCACCTTGCCTCTCCCAGCTCCTGGCAAGATAGCAATCCTTCACCTGTTTCCAGCTTCTGCCTCTCCATTATCACCTGCTCTCTGCTTGAGATCTGCTTCTCCTCCTTCTCAGGTCACTGTGTGTGGTTACTTTGCAAATGCTCCACCCACTATGCGTCTCCACTGACCCTCAACTTGGCGTCACCTTCTGTCATTTTTTTTTCTTTCCCCCCATGACAAAATATATAATTCCTCTTATCAATGAATAATATTCTATTGTCCTTACTTATCACTGTGTGTAGTAATCTCTCACCTACAAATGTGTCTTGGTTGTGGTCAGTTTGGGGTGATTAAGGTAAAGTATCTCTTCTTCTTCTTCTTCTCCTCCTCCTCCTCCTCCTCCTCTTCCTCTTCTTCTTCTTAACCAGGTTTAAATGAGCTGAGCTGTGGTTTTTGAGCCATCTAGCCAATGCCAGGCTGTGATCTGGCCCCGCGACATACCCACTGTAGCACAAATTTCAAAAAGGTCTTATTAATGAAAACAAACCCAGGGCCAGGTATTGGGGTGAATGCTGGAAGATCAGAGAGACAGAACAGGCCACAGCTAACCCATTATGTCCCATTTGTGTGATACCACCCTCTTCTTATGGCCCCTAGACAGCTTGTCCTTTCGATTCTCGCCTGAAATGTCCCATCCCTGGGCCTTCTGATGGCACATGTTACCATGCAGGGATCTCTGCATTCCACCATCTCTCCCCACCGTTGCTGTTGGACCTGGGTTTCCTGTAACACATTTAGAAGGGCTTTGTGCAGGAGGGGCTACAACTTGTTTCTTAATGTTGTATCTTTTGTGATGTCCAGAATCTAACCCAACACCCAGCCCACAGTGCACTTACAGTAAGTATTATACTTTAACCAAGAGCTGCCTGTGTGTTCCTTGTGTGTACGTGTAAAAACATTATGATTCAGACATTTGGACAGTTTGAATTTCTAAGGCAACCAAGAGATAACTAGATTGCATAAAATATGTGAGAAAACTTTCTTTTCCCTTTTTCTTCCTTTTATTTTTTCTGAGGAAAAGACAACAGCCTCCCTCCCTTTACCCTAGTCATAATACACTGAGTCTGATTTCTATGTGATTTTACAAATACCAGAAAAAACCCACTCCCACAGAAGGATTTGAAATATGAGAAATGGCATCTAATGAGAATCAGAATTTCCAGCCTGAGAAGAGGCGTGGCCAGAGTGGAGAAGCAACCCTGAATCTGAGCTTCAGGGTCCATCTACCAGCTCTGGCACTGGCTGAGAATGGGGTGCCTCTGGTGTTCTCTCTCCTTTAAGAAAAGCATGATGAACACACTGTGGGGTCATGGGCCCTAAAGCTAAATACCAAGAGAAGCTTCAGACTTTTTGACAACCAAAAATGGACCTGGGTGATGCCTATGAGGCCCCACACTTCCTGAGGAGTGATTGACAGTTAATGGTTGCCTGAGGAGGAGTCACATTTTCTTCAGTGCTGTAGCCACCAGTGAGTGCCCATGCTCTAGCAAAAAAAGCCTCAGTCCTTGGATGGGGGGGGGGGCGAGAGAGGGGGGAGAACAAGGGAATCCATGGCTGATATGCAAAATTAAATTTAATAAATAAATTTAAAAAATGAAAAAAAAAACCTAAGCTAATGCATAGCTTTAAAAAAATAAAAAAAAAAGTGTACATGAATTAAAAATAATGCCTCAGACTCGCAGGCAATTCATGCAATCAATCTTAACTAAAGTCAATAGGTTAAAAAAAAAAGTCATAAAAGGAGGGAGATGAGCTGAGACAAAGAAAGGGTTCAGGAGAGGGAAGGGTTAAGGGTGGGTAATGCAGGGTGAATATAGTGAGTGTGTGTGAGTGTGTGTGTGTGTGTGTGTGTGTGTGTGTGTGTGTGTGTGTGTGTTTGTAAAAAATAAAGTTAAAAAATTAACACTTCCAGAAGCCGTCCCAAATAACATGTTCATGACCCTGGGGGTGGTATTTACCACCCCTGGTGAGGAACTGCTGGCTGATGTGTGCCAAGTCTATTGTTACCCTGTCAAGGTGCAGAAGAGAGAGAGAGCTTCTTGATGCATATGATACTATAAAACTACCATGGTATTTATGCTTTTTTTTTTTTTTTTAAAAAAGATTTATTTATTTACTATGTATACAGTGCTTTGCCTGTATGCCAGAAGAGGCCACTAGACCCCATTATAGACAGCTGTGAGCCACCATGTGGTTGCTGGGAATTGAACTCAGGACTTCTGGAAGAGCAGCCAGTGCTCTTCACTTCTCAGACATCTCTCCAGCCCGAAGAGTAATTTTTTGTTTGTTTGTTTTTGTTTTTGTTTTTGTTTTTCGAGACTGGGTTTCTCTGTGTAGCTTTGGTGCCTTTCCTGGATTTCACTCTGTAGCCCAGGCTGGCCTCAAACTCACAGAGATCTGCCTGCCTCTGCCTCCTGAGTGCTAGGATTAAAGGCGTGAGCCACTACCATCCAGCAGTATTTGTTCTTATAAGGAGAAACTAGGAGGACAAAACAGTCAGACTCTCCTTCTAAATGAGAGTTCCTCTTGTGAGTCTGGCTACTGCAGATGAGGTTTCATCACTGTTCTATTTTCAGGGAGAGGGTGGGGATTGAACCTAAGTTCAATCCAAGTTCTAGTTTATGCCAAACAACTACTGCACACTACCCACAGAACCTCATTTTGATTCTTAACTTCAGTTTAGACATTGACATTTTGGTGCCCCTGCACTATATCTCCAATGGCCTCAAATTACTGTCACAAGTTAGTATGGATAGAAAAAAACCAAACAAACCTGAAACTAGGTTTTGGTAATTAAGGTATTTAACTTTTTACCTCGAAGAAAGAGAAAATTGTGTGATACGGGAACAGGCAGGCGGAAGAAAAACATCCATTTACAGAAAATGATACACAGTGATCAGAATGTGCACTGGCTAAAAATGCTCCAGTATTCTTCTAAGAGATTAAGAAATCTTCAATACAACTGTCCTGTCCTGTGCCAGGTAATGAAGAATAAACAATAAAAAATAAGAAACGGATGGGGGGCAGGATTGGGAGTGCATAAAATGAGGTTAACCAAAGAGAAATTCTGATGTGTACACTCTCACTGTGGAAGGAAGCAGACAACTTAGCATGCAGGTCACTGTTGAGCTGTTAAAGAGTGTACGTTGCCATTTTTCAGTACCTAAAATGTAGTAGGCAGGTGCTAAATATTTGATGAGCAAATAATGAAAGCCTAAAGATGTCTTGGTAATTGTAGTAGGTATGCACAACCCAAGGGGTAACCCTTCAAAACCACTGTCTTCTCCACATAGGCTTATGAGCCAAATTGGGCCAGCAAGCTGCCTCTGATGAAATGGGATTCAGGAAGGACAGAGGCAGGAGAAGGGATGCTCTCAGGGAAATAACGAGTTAGAGGGAAAGCAACCGGAAGCACGTCATTGGCAAGGCATCACTGGCATCAGCTATTTGACAAGTCTATCAGCAACCAGAGTGATGGGGAAGGAGTTCTGCCACCGTGTGGTAACCGTGGAGATCGGGATTGCTGTCACTGTCGCCTCAGCTTCCCCACATGGACCACACTGGCGTGTCTTCACAGATGTGGAATCCTGCAGATCAATACACCAGTATAACCTTGGGGCTGGGCAAATGCAGCTGGGAACAAGAAGCACAGATACCACTTCATCCCTTGCCCACCTCTGACATCCATGCTCCACCTTCTCCTACTCCATGAGCAGACCTTGCACTGCTAATTAGAGGCCGTCAGTAAACCTCTTCGGGGTGCAGGGGCTCACTGTCTCTGTGCCTGGCTTTTATCTTGAAAAAGTAAAATAATATTTACAGAAAACTAAGACTTCGCACAGGTTTTATATGCATTGCCGTGCTTAGAAATAACTCATGGGCTGGAGAGATTGCTCAGTGGTTAAGAGCACTGACTGGTCTTCCAGAGGTCCTGAGTTCAATTCCCACAACCACATGGTGGTTCACAACCACTTGCAATTAGATCTGGTGCCCTCTTGTGGCCTGCAAGTACACATGCAGGCAGAACACTGTATACCTTTAAACAAAACAAAACAAAACAAAACAAAACAAAACAAAAAACCGCATATATAGTTACTTTTTCAAGTGCCATCCTGAGTTAGCATCATGTTTTCTATCTTATTTTTCTCCCTTAAGGATATCAGTCAGAGATGTGGTATGCCATACATACTTTAGATGCATAACTCTAAGGCTTTGGACCAATCTCCTCACCTCAAGCCCCCTTTCCTTATTTTTAAAGTAGGAGTTCCAAGGATTTACAGAGTTTGGTGTATGTCAGGCTCTCCTCCAAACACTCTACCCTGCACTGGTTAATCCTTAAAACCTTTCCAAGAGCTATGCACCTTTTCCTGGCAGTTTCATAGAAGAAGAGAGCAGCATCCCAGACCATTTAAAAGCCTTGCCCCAAACTGCAGGACTTTTAAGTGGACTAGGGGGATTCCAACCAGGGCATTGAAAGAAACGACTAAAGCTTTGGATTCAAGTAACCAAGGGTATCATGGCTTCATAGTTTCTTATTTGTGGTGAGTTACTTATCTCTTTCAAACTCTCCCATTTTCTTACCATTAAAATAAGATGATAAGGCACAATCCTCAGAGCTGTCATGAGAATTCCGTGCACTGTACTGGGGAGCTGAGACAAGGAGACCAGCACCTGTGTTCAACATCACGTTGTCTGGTTCCTTCATTTCCACCCAGAACCAATCTTGCAGATGCACCCCGCATTTGGTTTAACTGAATGAGAGCAAGTGTGTCTGCATTAGACACCTGAGACCATGCTGGTGTTCATGGTACATGCTGCCACCAGAAGTCATGTTGAGTCCTTAGTCTGTGCTACCACAGGGACCATGTTGAGGTCTGTGTTTCTTGCTGCCCCCAGAGGCCATGTGAATGTCCATAGTTTATCTGGAATCCGTGTGGAAATCCATGACCATTGCTGCCACTGGCTGTTATGGGAAAGAGTGCTTCTTCTGCAGTGGTATTGATGGCAGCAGACTCATAGTTGAGAATGAGAGACATTGAAGGAGTCTGTAACAACACCCCACCTATCTCTCTCCCTCTCCCTCCACCCCCACCAAAAAGAAAGAAAGAAAGAGAGAAATAGAGAAAGAGAGAAAGGAACAAAGGAAGGAACAAAGGAAGGAAGAATCTAAACAGGAAGCCACTGAAGAGAGCCTTTAAAAATTGTGACAGGGAAACTGAAGTGTAGCTCTTTCAGTTGATGGCTTCTGGGAAAGGACTCAATTATCTTTAAGGAGCTAGCCACTGGGAGTTTGACCATGCTCCATGTACAGTTCCCAGCACCCAGGTCAGGTGATTCTCAACCTCCCATAACTCCAGCTCCAGGCAATTTAACACACACCCTCTTTAGGACTCAGAGAGCACTCGCATGCACAGGAACACACACACACACACACACACACACACACACACACACACACACACACACACACGGTGGCAGGGGAGAGAGATTATATATACATAAGTGTAAAATTGTGGGTTAAAAAGTAACAAAGAAAAAGAAAAACAAACACAGCTCTTTCCTGTTGTGGAATATTAATTTAAGATGAGTTACATTCATTTATGCTGTGGAACATTTGTTTGATGATGCAAAGATGTGTTACATGTATTGGATTAAATAAAATTAACTTAGGGTCAGGAGGCCCCTCCCCCCTGCATCAAAACTGAGCAAGGTATCCCACCATAGAGAATGTGCTCCAAAAAGCTAGTTCATGTACCCGGGGTAAGTCCTGGCCCACTGCCGGGGCCCCACAAACAGATCAAGCCACACAACTGTCATCCACATTCAGAGGACCTAATTCCCCAGCTGCCAGTCCAGAGTCCCTGAGCTCCCATGAGCTCGGGCAGGGCAGCTGTCTCTATGGATTTCCCCATCATGATCTTGACCCCTCTTGCTCCTATAATCCCTCCCCCCTCTCTTCATCTGAACTCCAGGAGCTCGACTCAGTGCTTGGCTGTGGGTCTCCACATCCAGTAACTGATGACAGCAGATATAGCTGGAGTTCTTAAGTGGGAACTGAGCAGAAGGATGCCCTGTTTGGGGGGAGAAGCGAGCTAGGAGAGGAGGTTAGCTATTTGTTATTCAGTCTCTCTGAGCAGAGTTTTAGCTCAACCTTTGAGTCCTGAGTTCTAGAGAGGGATAGAGATCTAGATAAAGTTTCTGTCCATAGCAGTGACAGGGCCAGTGCCTGAGGGACTAAAATTCCTGCCTGGCTGCAGCCAGTGCAACTGCCAATTAGGACAGCAGATGCTTAAGGGGCAGCTACCGAAGTTAATGAAAAACAACACTTCCCCAAGTCAGGAAGAAGCAGAGGACATAGAATCCCAAGTGACAACCTTAGCACCTTGCTTCCTGTCTTTCGTCCCGCTAATATTTTTTTTAAATGCAGTATCTTAGTTAGGTTTTCTATTGCTGTTATAAAGCAACATGTCCAAAAGAAACCAGGAGGCAGGAACCAAAGCAGAGACCATGGGCAAATGCTGCCTACTGGTGTGTTCACCATGGCTTGCTCAGAGTGTTCTCTTATACACCCAAAGACTCCCCACATTTGACACCAACCACAGCAAGTTGGGTCATCCAAGACCAATATCAATCAAGAAAATGCATACAGCCTTGCCTACAGGCCAGTTTGTTGGGAGCATTTTCTCATTTGAGTTTTTCTGTTCCCAAATAATTCTAGCTTGTGTCAAGTTGTCATAAAACTGGCCACCACACACAGCTATAATTGCCACCACATTTTACATATTATATCTCTATGCTGCTACTGAGGAGATAACTCAATTTTCTACTGTCAAGTAAAGGCTCTGAACAAGGTAGCTGCTTTCCTACAGCACTCATGAGCCTCACTCATATTCATGACTGCTCTGTTACAATTTCCATGGAATACATGATGTATGGTTATACACAGATGCATGTGTATTTTACTGATATAGTATGTATTATGTAATATTTCAAAAAGGAGAGGACCATACCAAATGCATCACTGCATCATCTGATTTCTTTTTACTTAGTAATGTATCCTGTGTATCAATTTTGTGATGCCACAATTACCCATCTATAAGTTAACTCACCTCCTAGATCCAGAGACCTAACCAAATCATTAATTATCATGAAAACAGCTGACAGGTCCTGGAGAGAAGGCTCAGTAGTTAAGAACACTAGCTCTCCAGTGAGGACCTGTGTTCAGATCCCAGTATTTATACAAGCTGGGCATCAGGGAGGTGGAGAAAGGAATTCTGGGCCTTACTGGTGTTCATCCTAGCTGAGATGTCAGCCTAGATGAGATGTAAGCCCCATGTTCAGGCAGAGACTGTGCCACAAAGGAATAGGCAGACATTGATAGAGAAAGAGACCCGGTGCCCTCTTGTGGCTGCCACATATATACAAGAATACATACCTGCACACACATATATGCAAACACATACACATACACACAGAGATATAAAATAATAAATATATCAATCATAAAAAATACTACAAATGAATTGTTGGTCAAAGCACACATGCAGTTTTGGGACATTTAGTGTGTATCCATATAATCTAAAAGTGAAGTGTTGATGTTCCATTAAATGAGGAGATACAAGAATAGATGTACTCTCTCTGATCCCCTAGACCCAATCCCCCTGTCTCATCCCCAGCTCTGCAACAGGACACCAGCTGCAGCCTTCCTTCTGTCCTATGTGCAACTCCTGTGGATCCCATAATCCATCCTCTCCTAAGTTCCCTTCCCTCCAGACTCCGTTTCTTCATCCCAGCCCCTAGCCCCAGCAGTTATTCCCTTCTAACCCAATGGGCACTCTTTCCAGGGGAAAAAGTAGGCTGAAGGCAGACCCATACCTCTTCTACTGCTCCTGTGATCCACACCCCCCAATATCTCTGACCCCATCCCCAATGGATCACAAATACCTTCTCCTCCAACCTCCCTTCCTTCATCTCATCCTACTGCCCCAGCCTCCAACACCACTAGGCATCCCTGTGAACAAACCAGCTAAGCAATAAAACAGGCAACACAGAGCCCTCACACTCTCTGAAAATCCAGAAGAATCCGGAACCAAGGAACAAAACACCCACTGAAAAAAAAATCAGCACGTAGACCTATAATCATCCCAAACCCGGATGCTTGGATGCCAGTGTAAAAACACAATCAATAAGAGACTGAGCAACATGTCTCCACTAGAACCTAGCTATCTTACCACAGCAGGCCCTGACTATTCCAACATAGCTGAAGTACAAGAAAAAGACTGTAAAACCAGCTCCATAAAGATGATAGAGGTGCTTAAAGAGGAAACGAATAAATCCCTTAAAGAAATCCAGAAAAACACACAAAAAAAGTTTAAGTAAAGAAATAAAATAGTTCAAGACCTGAAAATGGACATAGAAGAAATAATAATAATAAACAAACACAAACAGAAAAATCTGGAAATGAAAAATTTGGGAATTCAAACAGAAACTATAGAGACAAGCTTCACCAACAGAATACAAGATATGAAAGAGAATCTCAGGCAATGAGATACAATAGAAAAAAATAGATACATCATTGATAAATCTTTAAAGAAAAGAAAATGTTAAATGTAAAAAAATTACTGACACAAAACAACCAAGAAATCTGGGATGCTATGGAAAGACCAAACCTAAGAATGTTAGGAATAGAAGAATGAGAAGAATCCCACCTCAAAGGCCTAGAAAATATTTTCAATAAAATCATAGAAGAAAAATTTCCTAACCTAAGTAAAGACATATTTAAAAGGTACAAGAAGTTTATAGAACACCAAATAGATTGGACCAGAAAAGAAAGTCTCTTCATGATATAGAAATCAAAACACTAAATATACAGAACAAAGAAAGAATGTTAAAAACTGCATGGTGAAAAGACCAAGCAACACATAAAGGCAGATCTATTAGAATTAAGCCAAACTTCTCAATGGAGACTCCAAAAGCCTGAAGGGCCTGGGCAGATGTGCTACAGACTTTAAAAGGCCACAGATGTCAGCCCAGACTACTAGACCCAGCAAAACTTTCAATCACCATAGATGGAGAAAACAAGATATTCTATGATGAAGCAAAATTCGTACAATATCTATTTACAAATCCAGCCCTACAGAACATGCTTGAAGAAAAATTCCAACCTTAGGAGGCTAAGTACACCCATGAAAACACAGAAAATCATCTCACACCAGCAAAATCAAGAGAAGGGAAGCACACACACACACCACACACACACACACACACACACACACACACACACACACACCAACAACAACAACAACAACAAAATCAAGATACATAAACCCTCATCAAAAAAATAACTAAAACAGTGAGAGAATATCCAAATTAACAAAATCAGAAATAAAAAGGGGGATATAACAACAGACACAGAGGAAATCCAGAAAATCATAAGAACATACTTTAAAAACCCATACTCCACCAATTTGGAAAATCTAAAAGAAATGGACAATTTTCTCAATAGGTACCATTTATCAAAGTTAAATCAAGATCAGATAAACAATTAAAATAGACCTATAGTCCCTAGAGAAATAGAAACACATTAAATGTCTCCCAATTTTAAAAAAAAATTGTCTAGGGCCAGTTGGTTTTAGCACAGAATTCTAACAGACTTTCATAGAAGAGTTAACACCAATATTCCTCAAATTATTCCACAAATAGAAACAGAAGGAACATCACCCAAATCATTTTATGAGACCACAGTTACCCTGATAACCAATCCACCTAAAAACTCAACAAAGAAAGAAAATTTCAGACCAATTTTCCTATGAACATAGATACAAAAATAATAAAATATTTGCAAACCAAATTCAAGAACATATAAAAAAATCATCCCTCATTCCAGAGATGCAGGGATGGTTCAATATACAAAAATCAGTAAATGTAGTCCATCATATAAACAAACTGAAACAAAACAAAACCAACAACACATGATCAGCTCATGAGATGCAAAAAAAGGCCTTTGACAAAATCCAAATACCCTTTCATGATAAAAGTCCTGGAGTGATTAGGAATACAAGGGACATACTTAAATATAATAAAGGTAATTTACAGCGAACCTATAGCCAACATCAATTTAAATGTAGAGAAACTCAAAGCAATTCTACTAAAATCAGAAATAAGACAAGCTTGTCCATTTTCTTCATACTTATTCAATATAGTACTTTAAGTCTTAACTAGAGCAATAAGACAACTGACTCAGAGACTTAATATAAATTATAAATGCTCAGCCAATAGCTCAGGCTTCTTACTAACTAGCTTTTACAGCTTAACCACCCATTTCTATTAATCTATGTGCTGTCCCAAAGCTTGTGGCTTTTATCTTTATCCCATTTTGTGTGTCTTGTTCTCTGACTTGCTGGTGACTTCTCTGACTCTGGCCTTTCTCATCCCATCATTCTCAGTTTGGTTTTCTTACATAACTTTATCCTGTCTGGCTACTGACCAGTCAGCTTGTTTATTAAACCAAATCATAGCCACACATATTCACACAGTATACAGAAGGATTTTTCTATAGCACAGCAAAGTAGCTGAATTCAAGATCAACACACAAAAATCAGTAGCCTTTCTATGTACAAATGACAAACAGACTGGGAAACAACACCTTTCACAATAGCCTCAAAAAGTACAAAATATTTTGGGATGACTTGAACTGAACAAGTGAAAGACTTCTATAATAAAAATCTTAAGATTCTAAAGAAGATCACAGAAAATGGAACAATCACCCATGTTCATGTATTGGTAGGGTAATATATTAAAATGGCCATCCTACCAAAAGCAATCTACATATTCAATGCAACTCTCACCAAAATTCCAACACTGTTCTTCACAGTCCTTGAAAGAACAATTCTCAACTTCATACAGAAAAATCCTGATAAATAAAAGAACTGCTAGAGGTCTTACCACTCCCGATTTCAAGTTGTACACAGAGCTATAATAATAAAAACAGCGTGGTATTGGCATAAAATCAGACACCTTGATCAATGGAATCCAACTGAAGACTCAGATATAAATTCACACACATCTATGGACAACTGATTTTTTTATAAAGAACTCAGAAATACACACTGGAAAAAAGATAGCATCTTCAACAAATGGTGCTGGTCAAATTGGACATTTGTATGTTGAAGAATGCAAATAGATATTTATCACCCTGAACAAAATTTAACTTCAAGTGAATCAAAGACCTCAACATAAAACCAGATAGACTGAGCCTGATAGAAGAGAAAGTGGGGAATAGCCTTGAACACACACTAGATGACTTTCTGAACAGACACTGAACACAGGCACTAAGATTAATAATTAATAAATGGGACCCCATGAAATGAAAAGCTTCTGTGTAGCAAAGGACACTACCATTAGGACAAAGTAGAAGCCTACAGAATGGGAAAAGTTTTTTTTTTTTACTAACTCCACATGCAGTAGAGAACTAATATTTAAAATATATAGAGCTCAAATAACTAGATATCAAAAAATCAAATAATCCAATTTAAAAATGGAATACAGATCTAAACAGAGAATTCTCAATAGAGGAATACCAAATGGCTGAGAAACACTAAAAAAAATGTTCAACATCCTTAGCCATCAGGGAAATGCAAATCAAAACTACTTTGAGATTCTATCTTATGTCTCTCAGCATGGCTAAGGTCAATAACACAAGGGACAGGTCATGCTGAGGTGAGGTGGATGTGAAGCAAGGGGAACACTCTACCATTGCTGGTGGAAGTATCAACTTGTATAACCATGATGGAAATCAATATGGAGGTTTCATAGAAAGTTGGAAATGGATCTACCTTAAGATCCAGCCTACTACTCTTGAGCATATAACCAAAGACTGCTCCATCCTACCACAAGGACACTTGCTCAACCATGTTCATTGTGACTTTATTCATAATAAGCAGAAAATGGAAACCACCTAGATAGCCCACAAGAGAAGAATGGATAAAGAAATTGTGGTATATTTACACAATTGAGTATTACTCAGCTGGTAAAATATTTGATATCATGAAATTTGCAATCAAATGAGAGGAACTAGAAAAAAATTAACCTGAGTGAAGTAACCCAGACCCAGAAAGAGAAATACAGTATTATTTGCTTACACATGTACATAACAGTTAGGTAAATGATAACCAAGCTACAATCCCAGAGAGCTTAGGTAAAGAGGAAGAGGAATTTGGGGGGGGGGGACACATGGATCTCCCTGGGAGAGGGAAATAGAATAGATTTTAAGCATGGACTTGGGGCACATGGGGATGGGAGCAGGTGGATCAGGTATCTAGGGAGATGGGGTGGAGGGTGAGAGTAAAGGGAGAAATGGCTGGAATTGGGGATACTTGGGGGTGGGTGTATGGAAATCTAGTGCAGTAGAAACTTTCTGAAATGTATGAAGGTGATCCTAATGAGGATTCCTAGTAATGGGGGATACAGAATCTCAACTGGCCTTCTCTTACAGCCAGGTGAGATTTTCATTGCTGGGACTGGGTTGCATTCAATTGAATTGTTGGCCAAGTGTATCACATGGAAATGCTCAAACAACCCAGGCTGTTGCTAAGACAAAGGGTTGCTCTCCAAAACCCAACAGTGGAGCCCCATTGCTGAGGACAACACACACACAACTCATTGAACATGGAGAAGTCAAGCTGGTACCTGTATAGAGCCCTCACACATATATTAGTCTATTTGGTGCAGGAATGTATTCTGCAGGGTATGAAAGAGAAACATGGACATCAACCCAGCCACAAAACATTTGACCTACAATCTGTCCTGCCTGCAAAATATACTAGGGAAATGATGGCACAGAACTTTTGGGAGTAGCCAACCAATGTCTGATTTGACAAATGTCTGATTTGACTTAGTCCTCTATCAGATGTGGAGTTGGTATAAATCCCACTCAAGGAGAGGGAACCCACACCGACACTGGGTGACCAAAAAATAGAGACTAGACAGCCCAAAGACCTAGGATAAAACCAAACACTACTGGTCTTTAAAAAGAAGTATCAATAAAATGATTCCTAATGATATTCTGCTATACTCATTAATCAGTGCTTATCCAGTCATCATCAGAGAGGCTTCTTCTGGCAGCATATGGTAACAGATGCAGAGACCCACAGCCAGACATTATGTGGAGAGAGAGTCTAAATGGGAGTTCTCCATTAAATCCCTCCCCTCAGTGCTTAGAGGATCCCAAGGAAGAGGAGGTGGATAGATTGTAAAAACCAGAGGATATGGAGGACACCAAGAGAACAAAGCCCTCTGAATCAACTAAGCAAAGCTCATATGAACTCACAGAGACTGAAGCAGCAAGTACAGGGCTACATGAGTCTGTACCAGGCCCTCTGTGTATATTTCATAGCTATTAGCTTAGTATGCCTATGGGACTCTGACTCTTGTGCCTGTTCTTGGGACTTTTTCCTCCTGTGGAGTTGCCATGTCCAACTTTGATGTGTTAGTTTTTGCTTCATCATATTATATTTTAATTTATCATGTTTGATTATCTCTTAGAAGCCTTCTTTTTCTTTTCTTTTTTTTTGCCTTTATTTTCTAATGGGAGACAGAAAGGGAGTAGAAGGGGAAGGGAGGTGGGGCAGAACTATAAGGAGTAGAGGGGGGACTATAGTCAGGATATATTTGTATGAGAAAAAAATCTATTTTCAATAAAAGTGGGTAGGGAGAATTGGATGCTTCCTGGGAGTGTTACCAGCAAGAAATTGATGTCATTTTGTTATGTTTTGGTTTGACAGTTGAAATAAACCTCAGCTAAGGTCTGTTTTAATTTAGCATTTCTTTGACTCTTCATGCTATCAAGTGAGTTTTTGGATGTATTATCCTCAGTGGAATGACTGCTTTTTTTTCTCTTTAAAATTGGGATGTTAGTTTTAATATTATTTTTAATATTAGTATTGACAATGAACATATAAATACATATTATTTATTGTTCAAGTTGGTAATACCAATGTTAATGTTGCTTAATAGTTAGCATTTAATGTTTAGTTTATTGTAAGACTTCCTTTGTTTATCATATATTTTGCAACAATAGCTACTGTGCTGGGTTTTTTTTTTTTTCAGCAATACAACTGAGTGTGGCTAAATCTATGTTTACAATTTCTGTGAAATACTTCCAGTTTTAGGTCTGGACCCATGCTCCCCACTGATGGCCTATGATCCAGGTTTTCCTTGGCAGCAGCAGATTGCTACCAAACTGCTTTTTAGTTGTTCATTATTTTAAATGCCAACTATTTTATGGCCTTGGGTTCAGGGGTTGCCTGGGGCCAATAAGGCAGGTCTTCTGGTGCTGTGGCTTTGCTTGGACTCTGTCCAGGACATCATCAGGTGGCTGCCCAGACTGGACTCATTGAGAAGCTTGAAGCAGATGTTGATTTTCTTCTCCTATAGAATCTGGAACTGCTTTATGATTGCTAAACTGTGAGCACCGAGGCCAGGGTGGAGGATATTTCTCTTGAACGCTATTGGGAGTCCTGCCATGCTGTGCAAGAAATCTTACTATTAGGCTCCAGAAGAAATCACATGGGAAAGTCACATAGGAAAGAGAGGCCCTGAGTTCTACTACTAGGTGGTATTAAAAATAATGGACAACTAAAATGCAGTTTAGTGTTGGGAATATAGCATGAAGGTCCTTGTGCCCACAGATCTCCAGAGAAACCAGGAATATTAAGCACACAAGGCTGTCTTTCCAATGTGAAAGATGGAAAACCTGTTCTTCCATCCAGAAAGCTGAGAATTGGAAGTGATTAACAGCCTGGTGACCTGTGTTATCTGTTGGGCCAGGCCATATCAAGCTCTTACAACCAAGACCAGAAGTGGCTAGTAATCTAAATGACTTCCACAACCAAGACCAGAAGTAGTTAATAAACTAAAGTACCTCTATGCTATCTGTATGTCAGAGACCAGGCCAGATCCTTAGGTCTTAAAGCTAGTACAGGTAGCATATTTCTAGAATCCATCTTCTTGGAAGAAATGACATATAACCTGAGTTGAGTTTCAGTGTAATTATGCTTCCTTGTGCAACAGGCTTGTATCACACCAGGAAACTTTTTTCCAAATTAGCTGGACTAAAATACATTGGGAATAAACTGCCTGATATCAGACTCCCCAAATGTTATTAGACTCTCTGAAGTCTGATTCAGGCTGATGAAGTCAATCTGCATGGAGGTTTCATTCTTATCTCTTCTTGTGTTTCATTTCCCTGTATAACACCTGTAGGGACCCCCTCAGTTTAGTTACTACCTACTGTTGCCATGGAAAACTTGAGTCATAGGGCACTGATGGGGGACATGGATCCAGAGCTATGAGTGGAAGGAGCTCACAGAGATTGTAAATGTCGATTTAGCAATGCTTGTGGGAGGCCATCTCTCACCTTTTAAAGGTGAGGAGAGAGGGATAAGAAATTTTTAGATAGAAAAACAGGGAAGAGGAGAAAGACAGAAACACAGGATAGCTTCAGGAGGGCCTGGATCAAAATCCAATGGTCCTTTCTGCCTCTTCAAAGGGGTATTTTATAACAATGCCAAGGGGCAAGACAAAAGACCTCCCCCTTGCTAGATCAAAGCACACCACACAGCTAAGTGTAGACCCTTCCAAACACCTGGTAACAAAGCCTGTGGTCAAATCAACCCTTTATGCAGCCCTGCTGGGTAAAGCAAGCTCAGATTCTAGAACCCTGAGTAAGATCTTACTGGAAAACCTCTGTGGGTCGCCACACACACTCAGTGGAGTGGAGTAGTAGTTGAGCAGACTGAAAAGTCAGAAGAGAAGTTGCATGAGGAGATGAGATGAGACCAATGGGAGTCCATGAGGTATTTGTGCTCTGAGGAGTTGGTAATGGAAGAATGTTGATCTGATCTGTGGAGCAGACTGGATTCATAGATCAGTGGAAGACAACCCAGAAAAGCAAGTCTCTCAGATCATGTCCAAGTCTCAGCCCTGCTGCTGTGATAACATATATATCTGACCAAAAACAACTTAGGGGAGAAGAGGTTTATTTGAGCTCACAGTTCCAGGTGACAGTCCATCATGGCAGGTAAGTCAAGGCAGGAAGTTAAAATAGCTGGTCATATCACACCCACAGTCAAGAGCAGAGGAGTCAAAAATGTATCAGTGCTCACTGCTCAGCTCCTTTTCTCAACTCTACACAGACTAAGGCCCCAAACCAGAAACGGTGCCACCCACTTTCAGGCCGTGTCTCTCTACATCAGTCAAGGCAATCAAGACAATCCCTCACAGGCATGCCCACAAGCCAACCTGCTGTAGACAGTTCCTTACTGAGAGTGTCTTCCAAGGTGATTCTAGGTTGTGTTGGTCGAGTGGACAAATAAATTAACCATCACAGATGACAACTAGGATTTGTCTTGAAATGATGACATCATTAACAATTGCTAGAAAACTCCGCTGAGTCAAATGTAAAGGGTTTTTGATTCAGGTCCTCTCTTATCTGTGTACCTGCCCTTCTCATGAGACCAGTTGAGAGAATATTCTAAGAGTCTGCTGCTGAAACTGTCCAAACATTAGGCCTGCTGCGGTCATAAATCCGTGTGAGCACTGGAATTGATTTTCTCAGGTTCACTGATCGAGAACTAGGTCCCATCTATACATCTAGGTCCCTGCTCCTTGACCCTTTCTGGAACAGTAATATAATTAGCTTCTGGAAATGAACTTCCCTTCATGTCAAAGTGTGCTAGAATCTATGGGGTAGTTTTTCTTCTGAAAACTCCCAGTTGCTACTACTGAAGGAAGCAAGGCTGTCGTTCAAACAGACAGCAAAGAAGTCACAGCCACTGCAGTCATGACTACATCTGGGCTGTCCATCTTCTTGAATTGTCCCCAATAATTATTCTGTTCCATGATATGAATTTGGAGCAGGAGGGGGGGTAACTATATTTGATTACTATTGTGGTAATAGTCAAATTATCTAGTGTTCACCTTTATTAGGACTCATTTAAAACTATATTGACTTGCCAGGTGGTGTTGGCACATGCCTTTAATCCCAGCACTTAGGAGGCAGAGGAAGGCAGATCTCTGTGAGTTCAAGGCCAGTCTGGTCTAGAGAGGGAGTTCCAGGACAGCCTCCAAAGCTACACAGAGAAACCCTGTCTTGAAAAACATATATATGTATACACACACAGTGTGTGTGTGTGTGTGGTGTGTGTGTGTGTGTGTGTGTGTGTTGTCATTTTTATTTCAATGTAGGAATGTCTACAACATGAAGAAGTGCATTTGACTTTAAAATCAAGTACTAGAAAGATAGTGTGTCTAAATGTTACTACCTAAAATATTATATCATAGGGCTACTCAATTGCTCTGCTATAGTCAAGAACCTACCATCATTTTTAAAAGCCTGACTTACACAGGCTTAGAACTTCTTAAAAGGCAGTTGAAGGATCTTCAGTCCTACGGTCCATTAAAGAACATTCCCCCACATGTGCTCATGCACACACACACACACACACACACACACACACACACACACACACACACAGAGTTAAGTAGTTTTTACTCCCAAACATGCTTGTACAAATCTGTGTCTATCAAAACATCAACTCCTCCAGCTACTAAGGAGGATGAGGTAGGAGGCTCATGAATTCAAGGCTGGCTGGGTAATTTATCATGAGTGCTCCAGAGTAAAAAGTAAAGATGGGGCTGGGGACATGGGCAATAGACAAGTGCCTACCAAGCATGCATTGAGCCCTGGGTTCTATTCTTAGTGCAGCACAAATCAGCAACAGCAAATACTAAGTGTTGATATGAGGACTGAACAAGAAACTGGTGACATGATCTGTCTTTACTGAGACCATGTGGTAAGGTTGAACAAGGGTCAGGGACCTGTGAGGTTGATATTTGAACTCAGTTTCCTCATGGTAAGACACACAACCATAAATAAAACAGTAAATTTCCTGAGGCTTTAGTACATAAAAGCAACTTAGGAGAGGAAAGGGTTAAATTCATCATACCCTTCCAGGTCCCAGTTCACCACTGAGAAGTCGGGGTAGGAACGTTCCACACAGACCTGGAGCAGGAACCATGGAGGGAACCTTTCCTGCTGGCTTGCTCTCAGGCTCTTGCTCAGTAGTCAATACCCACCTGGATCGGGGATGGTGCCACCCACAGTGGAGATGATATACAACTCAAGGGCCTCCCCATATCTGTCATCAGTCAAGATAATCTGGACAATCCCTTAATTAAGACTCCATCAGAGGACTCTAGGCTGTGATGAGTTGACCGCTGAAGTTAACTGGCTAGTAATGAAAGTGTTTAAATGGAATGCAAACAAAGGTTGAGCCATGAAAGTCACAGCCACTGAAAACAACAGAGGGATTGTTGTAGAATATTGTTTTAAGGTGTGTTACTTTTGTTTATGCTCTGGAACATTTGTTTAATGATGATGCAAAGATGTGTTTGATTAAATAAAATTCACCTGCAGTCAGGAGACTGAGTCAGCCACTAGCTGACAGGATGTGGTAGGGAGGAGCGAGGTGGAGAAGCATTTTTAAGGAGGGTATCATTAAACAAACGTTCCAGAGCATAAACAAAAGTAACACACTTTAAAACAGTATTCTACAACAAGCCCTCTGTTGCTTTCAGTTGCTGTGACATCCATGGCTCAACCTTTGTTTGCATTCCGTTTAAATACTTTAGTTACTGCCCTAGTTAACTTCAGTTGGAATGTTAAATCAAAAGGGCATTTCTTGTCATAGGGAACCTGAGGAATAGGGTCTTCATTCTCATTTCCAAGTTCCTTCAGGATAAGGAACTCTGTCAGCCATCACAGGGCTTTTGGCCCTTGTGCCTCTGCTAATTACTGTTGGCTCTTATGTTATTGATGTCTTCACTAAATGATGATTCCTATCTGGGTACCCTGAATCAAACCCATGGCACACTTGCACATGGCAAAAACTAAATAAGAGGAGGCTCACTTTGCCATTGATATCCTGGTCCATTATATCCTGGTCCAATTAGTCTGCAAAATAATCTACTACCCTGATGATAAAGTCTTTTACCAAAAAGAAACATCTCCAAGATTGGAGATGATATACAACTCAAGGATGGAATCAAAAGACCAAGTAGTCGCCATAACAGGCTGTCAGTCGTCTCTCAGAGATCAGACTTCAATTTTAGTTTCCTGAGACTTGAGCAAGCAGTTTCTGGGAGGGTTAACAAAAGACACAGTCCTTGCAGTAGCTCCCTTTCTGCATGTACTCTGATTTGACTGTTCAAGGTTCAGCCAGTTGTTTACTGTCTGGGACCCCTCACCAACTTAGAGCTATGTGCATGGGTCAATGTGAATGTGCGAGGCCAGCTAGCCTCCATGACAGCTCAAGGACAGAGCCTGGGACTTGTCCAGGCCTGCCCCAAAATGATAACTGTAACCTCCAACTAGTAAATTCAAAGGTTACATACCCTCACCCAATTATATGATGCAAAGGCTTGTAACCACCCGGCTTTTGGTTTTTCTCTTTAAAAATCCATCACTCTAGGCTGGGGATTTAGCTCAGTGGTAGAGTGCTTGCCTAGCAAGCACAAGGCCCTGGGTTCCATCCTCAGGTTAAATAAAAGAAGAAGAAGAAAAGAAGAAAAAAAATCCATCATTCTAAGAGCTCAAGGCTGTCCTCTACCCTCTGTGTCGGAGTGTTGGACAAGGGCCAAGCCCATGCTTGCTGTGTGTTTTGCATCGGATATTGGCTCTGTGGTGGTCTTGCTTGGGAGTCTCATGACTCGGCCACAAGAAGTTGAGAATATATACATACATCCCACCCACCAAAGACCACAGTTTACTTGAATCTGGCATCAAAGGACCTTGGTAAGAAAGTTTTTCTGTCTTAGAAAGCTACAAGTTATAAAAGTATGATATGTTTCCCCAATAGATTGCCCCAAGAGTCTGAGATCCTGAACCCAAACCACAGATATCTGACAATCTCATGGTAAATTTTAAGTAGCACTAACTTTGTAATTTTTGTGCATATGTGTGAGATGTCACTGTTATAAGTTCTATTTTTTTCTTTTACTTTAAATAATGCCAAGTACATGTATTACTTTGAGTTTTCACTGTTTTAGTGTTCCATCAAATGTCTATCAAATATTTCTTGAAAAGTCACATACTAATTGGTGTCATTTTTTTCTCCTGCCTTCCTCTTCCTCTCCTGGGTAGACTGCTACTGTCTGGTTTTGATCATACATCTCAGACTGGGTTTTTCCTTCACCATATTCTCACAGAGATTCCCTGCATATTATGTTGTCCTCTTTTTCATGGATTTATTTGTTTTTTTTAAAGGTCCTTCTTGATTGCCTTAGAAAAACATGTGGGTGATTTTCTTAAATATTTGAGAAGAAAATGTGTTATAATTGGTTGATAATTTAGCTGCATATAGAATTCTGTTCTGAATATTCAATTTCCTTCAAAATTGTGTGTGCATTAATATTCCTGTCTAGCATTCTGTGTGGCTGCAGTAATGGCCTTCGACTGCTGGTGACCCATAGTCTTCTCTTTTTTTGTGACCCTTAGTCTTTCTTCTCTCTCTGGAACAGTTTTAGAAGCTGTTCTTTATCCCTGGAACTCTGTAACTTCACAATAATGTATATGTGGTGTGATTTTATTTTTGTTTAAAGATTTTTCATTTATTTATTTTTGAAAAAGTTTTAATTATATTTATTCATGAATATGTTTATTACAGGTGGATGGGAGGGGTGTGCTATGGACTGATCGATCATGAAGCTAAGCAGATGGCTTGTTAGAATCGGTTCTCTTCTCCCACAGTGTGGGTCCCATAGATCAAAGTCATGTGAGGATTGGTGGCACATGCCCTACTCACTGAGACATCTTGCCATCCCTATTTATTTCATTCTTAATGACAATAAGTGGCAAAGTAAAAGCTGACTGCTTGTGTTCATTTCCCCACATTTTATTTGTAATTTTATTTAGAACTGTGAATTTTTTTGTTTGTTGAGACATAATATTCATATATCTATATGGAACAGATTATGACAATTCCACAAATGTATATAAGATGGATAAATCAAAGTAATACACATTTCTTCTCTACATATATTGTTCATTTTCATATGCTGGGAGCTTGGTGCTCCTCTAGGCATGTTAAAATATCTCATAGACTGTTTTTCCCAACAGTTCCTCCACTAGGCTAAAGAACCCCAGATCTATAAAACATTAGAGTTAGGCAACTGCTGGGAGCCAGGATCCATAACCAGTCCTTGGTCTCAATGCTAAGGTAGAAAATTGTCAATGAAAGTGAACACGTGCCTAGGATCCTTCAAAACGTGACAAAGTAGCTCTTCCCTGAAGAGGGGCCACCCCCTTCCAGGCATGTTTGTAGCTCTGCAGAAGCCAGATCCCATTATTACAGTGTCTACTGACTCATGGTTACTATTTAAATGGGGGAGGGGAGAACAGAGGCAGAGTTAGAGGAGACAGGGGTAGAGACTGAGACTCCATGTCTATCTGCCCTCTGTACAAACAGAATTATGTCAGTCGTTTTCATGTCTCATGTGTGCATGTGGCTGGAACTTCACAAAGGACTCCCTTGCTAGCTAAATGATCACCTGCCTAAAGCTTGTGTGGTTTATTTATAGTCACTTAGCTAATGGCAGGCTAGAATGCACAGGCCACTGGTCTGACTCTTCCTGAATTCCAAGTATTTTCAGCTTTTAGGCAAGGAAGGATCTGCACAAACAGACTGAGTTTAACTCAAGGCTCAAGAGTTGCAAATGGTTCCAACGATATGGGATAGAGGTCGCACAAAGCAGGCGTGTTTTCTCCTGCCTGTAAAATGTCATCTTGCTATGGCATCCCTTAAAGTTGACCTTGCCTCACTGGTGTGCTGGGTTTTCTTTTGTGGAGTTGATATTTCATGGTGAGAAACATAGTCTATTCTCCCTGTTCAGTTCTACACAGTTACATGAAAGTTCCTTCAGGTTCAAGGTTCTCCTCAAAGTGCACACACAGTGAAGTCTGTCTCTTTGGGAATGTAGCTCTTTGGGGATTGGTGGCAGATAGATAGTCATGTGACTAGACGTACATTAAAAGTACAGAAGAGTCCTGCTATCACAGTTAGTCCACATCTGTGCCAACCACTGGCCTGTTCCGTGTCACTGCCATCTTTTCTTCTCAGAATAACACAGAAATGGAATCAGATAGTGTGTCGCCTTCTAGGTCTGGCTGGTTTCATTTCTGAAGGGCGTATGAGGTCCAGGCAAGTTTCTGTTGTGTACCAGTAACTTGTTCCTGTTTATTGCTAGGCACCATTCCAGCCCGCAGACACACTAGAGTTGGTTTATTTGCCTGCTAGAGTTGTTTCCTGTAATGAATTAAATTACTGTAGGAGGGTGGAGAGATCACTCAGTGGTTAATTGCACTGTCTGCTTCCAGAGGACCCAGGTTAAATTCCCAGCATAGTGGCTCACAACTGTCTGTAACTTAAAATCCTGTAGTCTCCACAGGTACCTGAACACACACACACACACACACACACACACACACACACAAATAAATAAATATAAAAATAAAAAAAATAATCTTAAAGAAAAGGAAACAAGTGTATTCCACACTCAAAGAAAAGAAGGGCTTCAGACTCCCCTGAAGGAGAGTCAAGGAACCTTTGGACACATATGAAGCCAGCATGTTATATTTTTTCAAAACTTGGCCAAAATTACTCCCTTGGGCAATATTTCCAGGCATTTCTGTATTATAAAACACTAGAAAGAAAATTACCACTTACCCAGATATATTTAATTGTGAGCTTAAAGACAAGAGCTTACACTCAACAGTATCTTACCATCAAAGCAACACACGTAGCCTGCTCTGAAATCCTTGTCCTTGCAACTCACTTTCCTGCACCCAGTAGTTTTGCTGTGAATGGATTATAGAATAAACCATTATGATATTGCTAACCTCACTGATAGAGTGGGCAGAAAGGGAGGGGTTATCTTTGTAACTCGGGATACTTCTTAAAGAACATAACTGTGTTTAGAGCCATGCCTGGGGGCGCACCCATGGAATCCTGACATCCTGAGAGGGAAGAGTACTGTGTGCTGAGACACTCTCTCAAAAGAAAAATAGAGACAAACTTGAACATATTGAAGGGGCAAACAGGTAGCATAAAAGTTCCCTGGCATTCAATTTCAACTTTAAAATAATAAATTATTGGGGTTAGAGAGATGTCTCCCAGTGAAGTGCACTGGCTGCTCTTTTAGAGGGCCTGGGTTAAGTTCCCAGCACCCACATGGCAGCTCACAAAAATCTGTAACTCTAGTCCTAGGGGATCCAATGCCCCCTTCTGGTCTCCACAGGCACTGCACACACGGGGTGCGCAGACATGCATGCAGTTGAAATAACTGTACACATACAACAATACATTTTCAAATAATAATTTAAAAAATTATCATTGAGAAAGGAGTTAGGGGGCTGAGAAAACTTCCTTTGGGGGGAGTTAATAGTCATTTATCATATCATATTGTGAGACATCTTCAACTCCTGGGCCGAGAAGGAGAGAATTCCACAAAATCACCAAGAGAGATGAATAGGGAGACAGAGCAACATCAAATGGTGATCACCCCGACTTAGCAATTCTGCTGCTGAAATCTCTTCTAAGAAAATATTCAGCATAGCATATTTTATGTAAAAACTAGAAGCAAATACCCAGCAAGTAGAAGCAGTCATACTACAATCTCTGAGTTTAGCAGACAGGAAGGATGAGGGTGACAGAGACAGCCCAGGTACAAAGTAACCGTCTTACCAAGTTACAATGAAAAGAATATAAATGACAGCTGTATAATAAATACTACAATTGTGTGGAAAGATGTTTTGGCAAAGAGAGAAGCAGGAAATATTACAATATGTGCAGATAAACATGGCTCTTTCTGGTTGGCATAATTTGGAATATATTTTCTCTCCTTCCTCGTCTGTGTATTTCTTTTAATGTATTGACCCCTAGAAAATCAATTTTCACTCGGGCCAGTGAGCTGGCTCAGCAGGTAAAGATTGCTTGCTGCCCATCCTGACCACTTGACTCCAATCTACAGGACCCATATAGTGTATGGGGAGAACTGACTCCTGAAAGTCATCCTCTGACCTCTGACCTCTATACACACACACACACACACACACACACACACACACACACACACACACACACACACACACACACAATTGATAAATGTAGCACCAATATATTTATGCTAAAAATACACCCAATGTTTCTCAGAGAATTTAGGGAAATCTTGAAATGCTGTCTATATGAGAGAGAAATAATATTGTTAATCATGTGCTTTGTGGTTCAGAATTCACAGAGCTGTGTTCGAGTTATTATAGTATCTTGAACATGGAACCAGAAAGCAGGAGAAAAGAGGAGGGCATGTTATGGCTAGAAACACAGTCCCAACTGTGTCATGAACAGAGACTAGTATACAGCCCAGGGCATGATCGAACAACCTTATTCATAGGGGAGGCTTTCCCAAAGGGCGGGAAGGGAGAGCCCTTCTCCCACAAATAGGGCCTGGGCACTGCTTTGAGCCCACTAACCGTAGAGGTGATGGTAGATGATTTATGTGCAAATACTAAATGAGACAGTTTGTTCAATTGGTTGCTAACTACTGAGAAAATGTTGACCCTGAGATCTCTCGAATGTTGTTTTTTTTTTTTTTTTTTGCTTGGGGTGTGTGTGTGTGTGTGTGTGTTGTTGTTTGAGACAGGGTTTTTCTGTGTAGTTTTGGTACCTGTCCTGGATCTTGCTCTGTAGACCAGGGCAGCCGGGTGGTGGTGGCGGCGGCGGCGGCGGCGGCGGCAGCGGTGCCGTACGCCTTTAATCCCAGCACTCAGGAGGCAGAGCCAGGTGGATCTCTGTGAGTTCGAGGCCAGCCTGGGCGACCAAGTGAGCGCCAGCAAAGGCTACACAGAGAAATCCTGTCTTGAAAAACCAAAAAAAAAAAAAAAACCAAACAAACAAACAAACAAAAAACCTAAACAGGCTGAGCTTGGTGGTGGTGAAGCCTGTGATCCCAGTGCTTGGGAGATCCAGACAAGAGGGACCTGAGTTTGAAGTTTGAAGCCAGACTGTGCTACTGAAGGAGATCCTGTTTCAAATGAATGGGAAAGAACAAGAAGCTATATTTTTACAATACTTCCTTTCCTCCCTGGCCCCTTTTGTTTTGTTTTTTTCTTTCTTTCTTTCTTTCTTTCTTTCTTTCTTTCTTTCTTTCTTTCTTTCTTTCTTTCTTTCTTTCTTTCTTTCTTTCTTTCTTTCTTTCTTTCTTTCCTTTTTTTTTTTTTCCGAGACAGGGTTTCTCTCTGTGTAGTTTTGGTACTTGTCCTGGATCTCGCTCTGTAGATCAGGCTGGCCTCGAACTCACAGAGATCCACCTGGCTCTGCCTCCCGAGTGCTGGGGTTAAAGGCGTGTGCCACCATCACCCAGCTTGGCCCCTGTTCTTGGTGGTTCTAAAAACATCTCGGCCCTAAGCACTGGACCTGGTGGAGTAAGACCCAGAAGAGGACGTTGTGTAAAACACTAAGTTGCTTTGCCAGATCCCTGACCAGAGCAACTAAGTCCCAAGTTGTTCCCACATGCCAGGGCCTCTGTGAAAACTAGAGCTCAAGGCTCTGCACAGCTTGAAGAGAGGCTCAGGGATGAGGCCCATGTGGAATTCCTAACTTTGATGTATACTTAGAGGTCAGAACTAATGAAGGAAGGTTATTGAGACTCTGGCGAGGGGAGGCTGGGGCCCTCGGTAGTGGGTGACTGGCTACCTACATGGCTTTCTTCAGCAAGCTTTCAGGTATCCACCGTGGGCTCCATGTCCGGTCTTTCACAGGGCCACCGTGTGGCAGAGGATGCCAAGTACGGGCAGAGGAAGTAAGCGGTGGTCACTGTTCCGATGCAAAAGGAGGAATTCTGTGGATGGATTGGGGGACAGCATTGCCCGGGAGGGGAAGTGAGGCGGCTGCTGCTGGACCCAGAATAGGAAACTAGTAAGGCGCAGAGAATGCCAGATCTGAGACAGGAAGAGGGAGGCCTTTCCTAGGAGATCTACAACCTTGGAATCAGTCCTCCTGGACAGGACACCACGTCCTGAGCAGTGAGAACCAGCACTATTGAGAAGGGAGGGGCTGAAATCTCTGCCTATTGGCAGGGGGGGTCTCCTAATCCAGAGACCTCATGATTTGAAGGGTAAAACAACTGGGGGATGAGAGGACAGCAGAGGACCCTCCCGTTTTTACAACCCACTCAGTTGATCAAAGTGCTTGATCGATCTCCTAGCCAAGGCTCAGAGGGTTGCTAGATAGGAGACTGAATGTTACTTTCTCTCTTTGCCCCTCCCATCCTTCATGGTGTGTGTGTGTGTGTGTGTGTGTGTGTGTGTGTGTGAGCTAGACAACCTCAGGTGATTTTTGAGACAAGGTATCTCTCTTTTTTTTTTTTTTTTTTTTTTTTTTTTTTTTTTTTTTTTGGTTTTTCGAGACAGGGTTTCTCTGCATAGTTTTGCGCCTTTTCCTGGAGCTCACTTGGTAGCCCAGGCTGGCCTCGAACTCACAGCGATCCGCCTGGCTCTGCCTCCCGAGTGCTGGGATTAAAGGCGTGCGCCACCACCGCCCGGCGAGACAAGGTATCTCATAGCCTGGAGCCCAGGGATTCAGCCAGGCTGCTGGCCCCAGGGATTAGCCTGTCTGCACCTCCCCAGAATTGGGACTATAAGTGCCTAGGCCTCCAAACCAGACATTTTTACTGGGTTCAGGACCCCATATTTGTGAGGTCAGCATTTTATTAGCTGAGCTTTTCCTTAGCCCAGTTAGCAGTCTAAACAGTGCTATCCAGCGCTCCAGGCTCACGGGAGGACCTCTCCGAGGAACTCCCCCCAACCCCTTACCAAAGTTCTTGGTGCTCTGGCACCTGGTCTCCTTGGATTTCAGCTGCAGAGTCCCTGGAAGGACTGGCCCTGGTCAGCTGCAGGGAGCTCCCCGCTGGGAAGCAGGCAGGACTGGAGCCAGCTGGGTCAGCCTCGGCCTGGGCGGGGCAGGCAGGTGGAGGCGGATCCGACTGGAACTCTCCCAGCCCGGCCCTGTCACCTGTGGGCTTGGCGCAACTCTGGGGCAGGCGCCTGCTCCTCCCTCTCTGGAAATCTGAGCATCTGTAGGGTGGGCCTGGGACAGCCGCACTTAGCCGTCCCCACGTGGGGTTCTGCTGAGAACCTGCTCCTGGATACTTTGGGGCACTTGCTTTTCCGGTGCAGAAAGTTTCTAGGACTTTACAGCTAGCTCCGCAGCAGGGAGAAGGACCCCGTGGCGGTGATCTCCTGTTGGCTGTGACAGCTGAAGACTGCTGCGGACGCAGGACTAAGGAAAGTTCCTGCTCCCACCTGTGGCCAAGACAGCTCTAAAGAAGATCTGCTCAGTCAAGACTGGTCTCTTGTGAGTTTGGACGGGGGAAAGGCTGAATCCTACGGGGTGGCAGGGGCATGCCTGTTTTAAGAAAATCTGGGTAAGGTGACCTGCTAGCAAGACGCCCTCCAGGGTAGTGATTCCCGTCCAGCCGCCTTCATTCCTTCCGGCTCGTTTTGTGTACAGATAACAATGGTCTGCACAGAGCCTGCCTCTGCCTTAAACCCTTTCTTCCTCCTCCTGGAGGTCATCTGTCCCAGGAGTTCAAGGTCAGCTATTGGACACTAGGACAGCTTGGGGAATATTTTCACCTCATGCAAATGTTTAAGAATCTTTCGCCTCCCCTTTCTATCTGGCCTCTGACCTGGCCCCTGTTCACGTATAGGGTTTTCAGTTGTTCTGTCTTCCCTAACTCTTTTCCTCCCCACCTTTAAATTATATTTTCTCTACACATATTTTATTAATTCTCTGGGAATTTCACATATGCATACAATATATTTGGATGCTATTAACTTCTATTCCTTCCCCTAACTCCACCCAAATCCACCCCACCATGGCACGTGCCCTTCCCAACTTCAAGCCTTTGGGTTCTTTGTTTTGTTTTGTTTTGTTTTTAATAATCCACAAAGTACAGTTTATGCTGCCTATACACACGTGTTGGGGCCATCCACAGAAGCTTGGCCACACCCTTAAAACTGCCTCTCCCTGGCCCAGAAGTCATCAGCTGTTGGTAGCTTCTCCCGAGGGGTGGGGGCAGGTGAGCCCCTCCTCTTGCCTTCCAGAAATCTCAGTAAGCTGCTCATTTTCTTGGAAGTGCTAACAGGTACTTGGAGTTCTTTTTCTTCTTTCATTTTTTTTACATCATTTGTTCCTTCGTTTCTTTAAGTTTCTTCCATACTAGCAGCCTCTAAAAAAGGCGAAGGAAGTGGCCCTCCATTCTGTGACACTCTAAAACGAGACTAATTTTAAAAATCACAGGAATTGGTCTTCTGTGCTGAGTCCAATATAGCTACTCCTTTGGGGGATAGATATTTGTAAATTGCAACTTCTTTCTCAAGACAACGTTTGCTGCCAAGCTTCTCCATATATAAAGGCTCTTCCATTGTCTCTACCCAAGGGGGGCAGGAGAAATCTGGGGCCCTCGTGCAGAGTCTCACCTTGAAAGTATTGGTATCAGGACATCCCAGGGTTTCAAGACTGTTTCATTCAGATAGCCCAAATCTTGACAATTTGCTTATTTTTATTATTTAATAATAATAATGTTGCTTCTACTCACTCATAGTGGCAGCCCCTGTAACCACGCTGTCTGCACATTGTCGGTGGCACTTCTCTGGGTCTTTTTCTTTTAAATGTAGGTTTTGTGTTTTTGTTTTTGTTTTTTAGCTGGTTGTTAAGATTCCTGAACCCTGCTCTCCACTAGGCAGAATCAAAGGCCAGAGGTTATGGTGAAAGCCTGGTGGAAAGGATTTAACTGTGTTCTGAGCATTAGTTCTAGCTCAGTCCTGAAGTCCCATTAAGTCCTTTCCCATGTTGATTCTGGGGTCTTCAAAAGTCCTTAACATGGGGGGGGGGGGGGGGGGACGGCGGGTTCTTTTAAGTTTCAGAATAAAGACTTCTCAGGAAGGGTACTTGAACTCTTCTTAGCATGCACATGTCCCGGGCTCAGGGAGCGCTCTGCAGAATTTGGACTGTGGACTTTCCTCTTGGTTCCAGAAGGCATTCTGGCATTCTGGACATCTCTGCAGCTGACTGAGGGCATGGGGTCTAGGACTGATGGGACCTTAGACAAATTACTTTTATTCTCCATGTAGCATTTCCTTCTGGCTAGAGAGGATAATATTCCCTAGGATGTTTTGCAGACCAGTGCAGGATATAATACAAACAGTGCAGGGCCTGCAATGAATAGTTATTCAACAAACAGAGCAATTTCTTCATTGTTCGTCTTCTTATAATTTTTTTCATTCTTGGAGATTTATTGTTTGCTTTGTTTTGACACAAGGTCTCCTGTAGCCAAGGCTAGCCTCAAATTCTCTTGTGTTGCTGAGGGTGACCTTGAACTCCTGATCTTTCTGTCACCATAACTTGTCTTAATAAAAGAAAACTTTTACTAAGGTAAAACCTATCTCAAAATAAATATCAGATCCTATACATACATGTTCAACATTTAAGCAAGCACAGGATGAAGGAGTCCTAGTTCACAGTTGGTGAATGAAATGAGTTGTGAGCCCCGAGAGCAGACGTGATCTTAGACAGTTTTACGACATAGTTGAATGCAGATCCACAGGCAAGGGTGTTTTCCCCATCTGCGTTTTGCTCTGTGTGTGTATAGACCTCAGAGTCGCATTCGTAGGATGAATATCCACACACTGACCTGTCTGGGGAAGATGGAGAACAGGGAAGCGAGTCTCCATTCACACTTGTTCACAGCTAATACATGATACTCTCCGACTTCCAGACATCTTCTCTGTTGACTACAGTTAGACCTGCCCAATGATTGCACTCTGGATTTTGCCATCCTCAAATGTAAAATGGGGAGTCCCGCTACTTTAGAATCTCTCCTGTAAGGGTGTTCCCTTCCCGAGGCTGTAGGAAGACTAAGTTATGCACACAGCACTTTCCTGTGGGGTGAAGTGTCATCACTGTGTCCTGCCCGAGAGCACTTGCTCTGACTAGACACCGTGAGACACCAGGCTGTGCTTCTTCAGTCCAGGCAGAACTTAGGACTCTCCTTCACATCATAACAAGCAGACCAACACAGATTGGAAAGATGGCTCGGTGGTTAGGAGTACTTACAGTTCTTCCAAAGGATCAGAGTTCAGTTCCCAGCACACAAGTCAGACAGCTCGTACCTGCCTATAACTCCAGCTCCAGAGGATTCCACACTCTCTTCAGGGACACTCATACACATATGGCATATACATATACGTATATGTAAAATGTATTTTAAAAGCAGGTCAATAAACAACTTAGCTGGTATAATTTGGAATAAAATCCAAAGTTATAGGTACTGCTCTTGCTACTACTGTCCTTGTTCTCCAAACACTACAGCCTGATTGGGAAGAAGGCCCTCCCACTCTGCATGTGTTCTCTTTGCAGAGAACTATCTGCATTCCTACATGAGCCTGATGGGACCTTTAGTCCGACCTCCACTCATCACTTCCTTCTGAGCTATTTAAGTGAATGTTGGGGCGAGGGATGTCAGGGAAGAGGTACTGATAGGAAGATAGATTCATTATTTTGGATGAAATAATGAATTTACTATTTATTCTCAAAATGCTAACTGAACATTTTGAGAGGAAATTCATATGGGATTTTACCCCTTGATTTCTCTTTGGGATTGTTAGCTTTAAAAGTCCTTTTAAATACAGAGGGCTTTTCCTTTAAATTCTAACTTGAGTATGCATGAGTTAGTTCCACATTTCCCAAGCTTTGTGCAAGTTGGCTGAATAAATTAATTCCTAGAGGTTGCCTCTTTCTGCCTCTTATGACTACATGATTTCAAATAAAAGAGTTTTGTTGCAATGCCCTGCAAGGCGTAGAAAAATTATATCTACCATGTAGGTACCAGTAGACAGAAAAGGGAATTTAATTACGTTAGGTTTTGTTCATTGTGGAGAAAAATTGTTCTGTAGGGTCCAGATCAACCCTGTTGGTTACTGCCATCCTAGATCAGGCCGGTTTCCGTTCTCATCAGACCATGATTATCTGGCACAAGAAATGAGGTGAGAATTATTCTTTGGGGGTATTTGCTCCCTTTGTTCATTTTCTTTGATCAATTAACTTGAACATTTGTTCGCTGTACCGATATCCATAAGGGCCAGACAGAATCAAGCCGAGACTGAGACAAGCTGCTTAGCTTACATGTAAACGTCACTAGAGCCCTAGTCTGGATTCTGATTCCTGAGCTCCTCCTGAGGGGTTTCATCAGGTGGGAAACCCTGGAATCTTCATTTGAACAGAGCTCTAAGGCAATGCTGAGCCCATGGAAACTGTTGTGGTGTGTGTGGTGTGGTGCACATGCAAGTATGTGTATGTGTTTGTGTGTATACAGGCATGCATGTGGCACACTTGCAATTGTGTGCACATGTGTGCAGAGCCCGGAAGTTGACATCAAGTGTCTTTATCTCTCTCCCCATCTTACATTTTGAGGCAGGGGTTCTCACTGAGATCAGACCTCACTAATTATCTAGTATGGCTGGGTAGGTTCTTCCTTAATTTGAAGCTTTTTTTCTATTTTTAATAGCAAAGGAAGTCTCATTTAAAACAGTTTTCTCTAAACACTTGCAGATGAAGGTCCTTAGGCTACCAAGAATTAACATAGATGGATGAGTTCAGACTAGGAAAGGAGGACTTAGTTTAGTCATGAACTATTTTATTAGGTTGTTCCGCATTTTCTCTCAATTCTGGATATAAATTCCCAGCTGAGTATTTCAGTATTTGATTTCCCCCACAACATGTACACGCCGAGAATCCTCCTCGTTCCCCATCCAGGCAGGGCAGACTCACCCTCTTTCTGGCTCTCTCTCTATCTTATGGAAAGCAGGCTGCAGCCGTTATCCCTCAGGGTCCACAGGTTCCATGATCTGTAGACACCTCAGGAGGAGGATGCTTCACCTCAGTGTTTGGGAGACTGATGCACCAGGCACTTCCGAAGGGTGTATCGGGGTCAATCAGCACCCACATTCTATAGGACTATCCAATCCAAACAGCTTGCTTTTTGTAACACACTTTGTGGTTTTCTCCTTTTAGCTGAGAGAAACTTTAAATACTTCTCCACACCTGCTTTCACGAAACACAGTGTATTCAATTGTAATCATTACTTCAGAGTTGAGAAGGGACTTTCTTAATCACTGTGTTCTTCTCATCTTTCCATTCAGCTTAAGAGAAACAGAAACTGTCTCTAAGCAGCCCACCACACCCTGGGTACAGAGGTAATTACTTGTCCTGTTGTCCCAGAAGGGCGGGGTTTGGAGAATCCTGTTTTCCTGCACTTCAGTTTTCTATTGAAAATAAACTCTGACAGGCAGAGCTGCAGCCATTTTTTTTTTCTTTTCTTTTTTCCCCCCAGTGACAGCGAATCAGAATGACCCTTGAATTGCTAATGTCTGTCACCTGGAGAAGGAGCAAATTATTTTCTGGCCTCTGTGTTGCTGTGTTTAGAACATGTGTTCTGAGTACCTGCTTTTTTCCACTGCCTCTTTTGCCAGCCGAGGCGCAACACAAACTATTTTAATTAATACCGTGTCACCAAAAGGGATTGAGGTAGCCAATTGAATTCTGCCAAGATGGAGTCTTTTGATGAAAACATATCTTTATTGATTGAGGATGGAAAAAAAAATCATTCTTAAAATGAAATCCAGAGGAAAAAAAAATCACGTCCCTCAGAGAAAATTTCTGAGTGGCAGGCCGAGATTAACATCATAAAATTGAATTTGTGCTTCAAGCCTTTGATGTAACCAGCAGCTGGGAGATGGTGCTGCCCTAGCCGCGTGCCCTCTGATTATTGTGGAGAATGAAATAAGGGTTTCTGGTGTCCCTCCTCCAAGAAATACAAACGAGCTATTACTAGGTAGTTTCTTGCTAGTTAAAATGGGTTGGATCGATTCGAGGCCTCTTAGGCCCTCATTGGCCCATGAACCGTAGGAGCTGAGCATTTATTTAGGCCCCAGGGACAGAATTTGTGGCTGTTGCTAGAGAGTGACTTCTTCGGTCAGTAGGAACGTAGCAGAGCAAGGGGTTCCTCCTTGCCAGGGACTGCTTTGGAATAGGTTAGAAAGCGCACAGGCCGGGTCTGCTGGCCTAAGGTACCAGGAGTCCCAGGACTCCTAACTGAGGGCATGCCCCGTGAGGAAATCGTCTCTGAGTTACAATCTTAGAATGCAGGATCACACTCTTTCAACAGGTTTTCTCCAGTTTTTGTTAGTCCTGGTGCTTTGAGTGAGCCACTGCCCACACCTTTGACTCTGAGTGTGCAATTAATAGATTTTGTAGATTAAGTAACAAAAGTCCCTTTGCAGATTCACCCTCAGGCTGAAGAGTGGCTCAAATCCCAGTCACCCTGTGGCTGCTGAGCTTAGGATGTATTTGTTTTGTGCTGTTTCCTCTTCTTCAGGGTACAGGCTTGCTCGTGTGGACTGTAAACAGGAGATGATGATGTCTCAACCTTCACTCTCCAGCCCTTTGAAAGATGGGATGGGCCGTGAGGTCAGACAGACATAGGATATAATTATTCCTCACCAAGGAATTCAGATTTGCCAAGCCTTTTTTCCCTGAAGAACACAACATACTAAATGGCAGGTATGCGATGAAATAGGAAAGGTGGAAAACGTCCAGTCCAGTGTCGAAGTGATAGCTCCTATCTAAGTTAGCATGTGTAAGGGAGGTCTGTAAAGGTTTCCTTGTGACCAAGGAGGAGAGGAAAAGCCAACTGAAGGATGGGTGTGTTTCAAAAGATGGGGAAATGGGAAGAGCCAAGGCCAAGGAGATTGTGTGTCCTAAAGAGATGGCATGAGGAAAACAAGAAGAAAATAGAGCTATCTGGCCTGTGACGGCAATCCCACAGAGGTAAGAATGACAGCTAAAGGCACCTGCTGCTAAGGTGGAGAATCCGAGTTCAATCCCCAGGACCCACTCGATGGAAGGAGAGAGTCAACCCCCATAAGTTGTCCTCTGACTTTACATGTATGTGCACGCACGCGCACACACACACACACACAAACACACACACACAGATGTAATTTTTAAAAAGAGCTGGGTGTGGCCAGAGCACTTGTAACTAGCTCTGGGAAGGCAGAGACTGGCAGAACCCTGGGGCTAGACCCTCAGCTGTATTAGCCTATCAGTGAACTCTGTGTCAGCAAGAGACTTGGTCTCAAGGCAACAGGCTTATGGCACCTGAGGAATGGTAGCTGAGGTTGTCCTCTGGCCCCCACAGGGAAGTGTATACAAATGGATGAACACTCACAGGGACACTCATCCGGGATTCATTTGTTTCTAATCCTATATCTCCACACTGCCCACCCTCCCCCAAGCACCCTGGTAGGTATAAGGTGTAGATATAAGCATTCAGTGCAGGACATGGGCTTAAAGGCTTCCAAGGTCCCTGGTCCTGGCCATTGCACTGACAGAAAGCAGCAGAATCAGAGTGTTAGGACAATTCTCTAAACAGACTTGCTCCCCTGTAGGTGACCCCTCTGCCTTCCGCCTTCTCTGAGGGAAGAAGGGATGAGCTCAAATGGCAGTGGATTCACATTCATTACTGGTTTGTGTGGAACTGGGAGTCAAGGCTGGAAGGGACAACTGAGCCTTGGAAAAACGTATTTGTCCAGGAAGAGCCAAGGGGTGAGAGACTAGCTCCTGACCACTTCGGGAAAGATGCCTTTCTCAGTGAGAGCCCTACCTGTGGGTGCTTATGCCTGCTGATACCCACATTGGCTCTCTAGCTGCTGTTATGGTTTCTAGAAGGCCTGTGCTTTAGCAACCTGGGCTGGACTCAGTGGTAGAGGTACAGGCTTTGTGACAGCCAGATAAGGTGGAAATGATTCTCAGCAGGTTATGTAAGATTCAGGCTTTGAACGCGGCTGTTGTCCTTCTGTGCAAGACCCTTCTACCCCCACCACCCCCATGCCACGTTTGTCTCCCCACAGGCTCCTGCATTTGCTTAAACATGGTGTCTGTCCCCCCAGGAAGATTCGGGGCACCTGAGTCTTCAGACACAGGCAAGCTCCGGGTGGTTTGGACTCTTAATCTCTCTTGTGGAAATCCCTACAGTGCAGCAAAGTCTGAGCACACTGAGGTTGTGCAGTAAGTCCTTAGAGCAGTCAGTTGAAGAGAAAAAGAGTGAGATCCAATAAGGGAGGCATCGAGGTGGCAGGAAAGGAAACTTGGTGCAAAGACAGGGAAGTTATTATAGGAGATCAGCATGGCACACTTAGGAAAAAATAAAATGGGGCAAAACTGGAGTATTGAAGTGATAATTGGACGCTAATGTGGTAAATGGCTTCGCTTGTTAAAGGACAGAAAGAATCTGAAACAAAGGCACATGGGAAATCCTTTATGTTGGTAGAATTTCAACACTATTTTTTTTTTTTTTTTACATTTTTTAGAAGTATTGTGTATATGTGTGTGTGGGTATACTCATGAAAGTGCAGGTTCCCAGGGAGTCCAGAAGTGGCCATTGGATCCCTAGGAACTAAATTACAGGCTGTGTTGAGCTGGTTCAATGTAGGTGATGGGAATAGAACTTGGGTCCTCTGCAAGAGCAGTACCTACTCTTAACATCTGAGTTGTTTACCCCCAAGTAGGGCTTTAAAGAGACAGAGGGAGCTCAGGACAGTGGCCAAAGATTACGTGTTCTTGTAATCCCAGCACTTGGGAGGTGGAGGCAGAAGGATCTGAAGTTGATTCATCCTCAGCTAGGTTGATAGTTGGAGGGCAGCCTGAGTTATGAGAAACATTGTTTCAAAAAACTAGGGTGAAGTGAAAGCTGAAGAGAAAGATCTCACTGTGACAGTGTGTTGTGGCCACGTGATCCAGCAGCACACAACAAACATATATGTTAGTGGGTGCTGTTTTACTGGGCATTTTCAAAACTAAAACCAGCACGATTCTGTGAACACTTATGAGTCCTAAGGATATGCTTATGTACTGCAGTTTATTCCTTTTTATTTTATAAGCACAAGTTAATTTCACACAGAGTTGTGGAGTTAAGGGAAGCAGGCTGACGTGGTGCTGACCCGACTGTGGCGTTGGGCAGGAGCACGCGGGAGTAGGGGATCCCATCGCCAAACAGGAGCCAGAGATTTAGTCTAACACAGATTAATTTCCTATTTTCCATGTGTTAACCTAAGCAAATATACTAGGCAAGTTGTTTTCCATACTGTCCTTGGAAATGAGAAAAACATATGACTCAACACTGAAATGGGTCTGTAGAATTCACACACACAAAACCAACCGCTTTGCCAACAACACAAACACTTATTTAAAGTTAACCACCGGGTGACTCAGTAGCAAGGACATTGAGAGCTGAGAGTTTGTTTTTCCCCTTTCCCTGTTCTGTGCAGCCCAGCCCAACAATTGCACAAATAGAGTATTTGTTTGATTTAATTAAGAATGGACATAGGGCTGGAGGGATGGCTCAGGGTTTGAGAGCACTTAATGCTTATCCAAAGGACCTAGGTTTGGTTCCAATACCCATATCCATTGGCTTACAACTAACTCCCTGTAACTCCAACTGCAGGAGATCTGACACCTCCTCAGGCCTCCATGGGTACTGCACTCATGTATATACCCCCCCCACACACACACGATTTAAAAATTATGAAATAGATATTTTAAAAATGGACTAAAGAGTGCTAGATAGTTTTAGGTTAAAAAAAATGGCTTTCAGTATAAATATTTGGATAGTTAAATGTAGCACAATTTAAAACCAAAAAAAAAAAAAAAAAAATCCCTGACCTGAAAAAACAAAATTCTTTTAAGGCCTAACCCTGAGGTTTTAAATGTGGGGACTGTCATTCTCTGAACTGTTCCCAGGTTGAGTAGACATGAAAGTGCGTGTCACTCCCCAGAAGTTCTTCTGAGCGTCTAACGTTTCCTTTCCCACGCTAACACCCGTCTCTCTAACAATGCCTGCACAGAACATACTTGGCTGTTGTTTAGTTTTGCTAGTGCTGTGGCTACACAGCTTAGCAAGCAGGCGGTGAAGTGTGCAGGTAATACTTCATAAAAAACCTGTAACTCAACAGGCAGAGCTGGAAACTGTGCTGGAAACTTCATCCATCCAACAACTGGGAGACACTTTCTTGGTTGGTTGGTTGGTTTTATTACATGTTCTGGATCATGAGTATGGGAAGTGCAGAGGTTAATCTGCATATCTCCTTCACTGATAGTACCTGCTAAGGTAATTGCTGAAAAATAGATCTTTTTCCCTCTGACTATTTTTTTTAAAGATTTATTTATTTATTATGTATACAGTATTCTGCCTGCATGTGTCCCTGCAGGCCAGAAGAGGGTACCAGATCTCATTACAGATGGTTGTGAGCCACCATGTGGTTGCTGGGAATTGAACTCAGGACCTCTGGAAGAGCAGTCAGTGCTCTTAACTGCTGAGCCGTCTCTCCAGCCCTCAGACTATTTTTTATTCTCATTATGGTTTTGACTCCCCTTATTCCTCTCAATTCCTCCTCCCTTCCTCTCCCATCTAGACCCATACCTGTTCTGTCTCTCTCTAAAAACCAAACAGACAGGTGGGACACACACACACACACACACACACACACACACACACACACACACACCACACGGAGGAGAGGAGGGAGGTAAGACTTCGGTACGGATGTAATATATGAGAGAAGGATAGGTAAATAAATTTTAAAAACAAACATACATCTAAGGACTAATAATAAAATAGAAGATAAGATAAAACAAGCACAAATTGGAATAGGACAAAACAACCAACCAACCAACCACAAAAAAGAGCCAAAAAAAAAAAAGCACAAGAAGCACGTAGAGATGCAGAGACACATGTGTTCACACACACAGGAATATCATAAAATCACAAAACCAGAAGCCATACTATATACCCAAAGGATCTGTAAGACAAAAAACAAAAAAACAAAACAAAAAACCCTGACAACATTATGAGACAAAGTTTGTTTTCTGTTGGTCATCAACTGCTGGACATGGAGCCTACCCTTAAGAGTGGTTTGTTTCCCCATTGAGACCCCCTGGGAGAAAACTAGTTTTTCATTTGCAGCTGGAGAGAGCTTCTGGGTTAGGGATGGAGACATGGTCATGTGTGCATTTTTTCCTTCAGCTCTAGGACCCCATCTGGTGCACACCTGTACTGGCCCTGTACATGTTGCCATCATTTCTGTGAGTTCACATGTATGCCAGCACTATTGTGTCTAGAGGGCCTTGATTCCTTGGTGTCCTTCATCCCGCATGGCTCTTACACTCTTTCTACCTCCTTATCTGTAGAGTTCCTTGAGGGGAGGAATTTGAGGGAAACATTCCTTTAAGGCTGAGTGTCCCAAGGTCTCTCACTTTCTGCATATTGTCTGGCTGTGGGTCTCTGCATTTGTTCCCATCTGCTGCAGAAGGAATCATCTCTGACGAAGGCTGAGCAAGGCACAGATCTGAGTATAAAAGAATGTCATTAGGGATCATTTTATTGCTATGTTCCTGTAGCAGAACACTAGTATTTGGTTTTCCCTTAGCTCCCTAGACTAACTACTCTCAGGTTATTGACCACCCAAACAATGTTGGGTATGGGTTCCATTTTACGGAGTGGACCTTAACTCAAATCAGATGTTGGTTGGTTACTCCCACAAGCTTTGTGCCAGTATTACACCACTGTATCTTGTAGGCAGGCCATCACTATAGATGGAAGAGTTTGTAGCTGGGTTGATGTTTATCTTTCACCTTTGGTAGCGTGCATAATACCTTCCAGTTCTGTGAACACTAGTCCATAGGGGTGAAGGTTCCAGGTAGGCACCAGCTCAACTTTTCCATGTTCTATGAGTTGTGTAGGTGTTGTCTTCAGTAATGGGGCCTAACCATCAGTTTGTGGAGAGCCATCAATAGCCTTGGCAACATCCTGGGTTATTTATGGGTACCTATGGGATCCTTTTGGCCAAGAAATCCATTAGATGTAACCTATTTTCAATGCTGTAAGCTTTGTTTGGTTAAGAGATTCCCGGGTGGGACTCTGATTCCACTGTTGTGGGGATTTAGCTCAGTGGTAGAGCACTTGCCTAGCAAGCACAAGGCCCTGGGTTTGGTCCTCAGCTCCAAAAAAAAGGGAAGCTTCTACTGTATTAGGTTTCCATACAGCTCACTCAGATGGCTTCTAGTTTTAGTTGTCCCTCTCTGTATTCATTTTTGTCTCCCTCTTCCCTCCCCTTCCATGTTTATCCTTCCATCCCAGCCCACCCCTATTCCACCCATAAATATCGATTGTCTTTCCCCTTCCTAGGGAGATCCATCTCTCTCCCCCAGCCCCTTACTCTATACCTAACCACTGTGGGTATATGGAGTATAGCCTGCTTATCAATGAATTAAAAGCTAACGTCTACGTTTATACAAATATGCACCATATTTGTCTTTGGGAATTAGAATTACTTCACTTCAGGATGATTTTTTCCCTATTTCTATCCATTTACCTGTAAATGTAAACTTTTTCATGGTGGAATACTGTGTAAATGTGTAAATGTATTCCATGATGTAAATGTACCACACTTTCTTTATCTATTCATCCACTGATGGACACCTAGGTTGTTTCCAATTTTGGCTATTATGAATAGAGCAGCAATGAACATGCTTGAGCAAGTGTCTCTGTGGTAGAATGAAGCATCCTTTGGGAATGTGTTCAAGAGTGGTACACCTGGATTTTGAGGTAGATTGATTCCCATCTTTTTGAGGAACCACCACATTGATTTCCATAGTGGCTGTGCAAGTTTTGCACTCCCACCAGCAATGGATGAGTGTTCCAATTACTCCACATCCTCACCAGCATGAACTGTCATTTATTTTTATTGATCTTGGCCATTCTGATTTGTGTAAGGTGAAATCTCAAAGTAAATTTGATTTTCGTTTCCCTGATAGCTAAGGATGTTGGCCATTTCTTTATGAGTTTCTCATCCATTTGAGTTCCCTCTTGAGAATTTTCTGTTTAGATCTGCAGCCCATTTTTAAATGGGTTATTTGTTTTCTTTATATACAGTTTTTTGAGTTCTTTATATATTTTGGATATTAGCCCTCTATCAGATGTGTAGCTGGCAAAAATTTTTCCCACTCTGTAAGCTGTCACTTTGTCTGAATGATGGTGTCCTTTGCTGTCTAGAAGCTTTTCAGTTTCATGAGGTTCTATTTACTAATTATTAATCTTAGTGCCTATGCTAATGGTGTTTTGTTCAGATTTCTCCTGCCAATGAGTTCAAGGCTATTTCCCCACTTTCTTTTCTATCGGATTCACTGTATCTGGCCCTATGTTGAGGTCTTTGATCCATTTGGAATTGAGTTTTGTGCAGGGTGATTAAGATGGACCTATTTGCATTCTTCTACATGCATTCACCCAATTTGATAAGCACCATTTGTTGAAAATACTTTCTTTCTGGCTTTTTTTTTTTTTTTTTTTTTTTTTTTTTTTTTTTTTTTTTTTTGGTTTTTAGAGACAGGGTTTCTCTGTGTAGCTTTGCACCTTTCCTGGAACCCACTTGGTAGCCCAGGCTGGCCTCGAACTCACAGAGATCTGCCTGGCTCTGCCTCCCGAGTGCTGGGATTAAAGGCGTGAACCACCACCACCTGGCCTCTGGCTCTTTTTAAATCAAAAATTAGGTGTCCATAGGTGTGTGAATTTATTTCTGGGTCTTCAATTCTATTCCATTGATGCTCTTTTTTTTTTTTCTTTTTCTTTATCTTTTTTTTTTTTTTTTTTTTTGGTTTTTCGAGACAGAGTTTCTCTGTGTAGTTTTGGTGCTTGTCCTGGATCTCACTCTGTAGACCAGGCTGGCCTTGAACTCACAGAGATCTAACTGGCTCTGCCTCCCAAGTGCTGGAATTAAAGGTGTGTCCTACCACCACCCAGCTCTCTCTCTCTTTTACTTTTGTGCCAATACTATGCTGTTTTTATTACTGTAACTCTCTAGTACAATTTGAGATCAGGGATGGTGATACCTCTAGTCATTCTTTTATTGTTCAGAAGTATTGTAAGTATCCTGTTTGCGTGTGTGTGTGTGTGTGTGTGTGTGTGTGTGTGTGTGTGTGTGTGTTTGTATTTCCATGTGAAGCTGAAAAATGTCCTTTCAGGTTCTATGAAGAATTTTAAAAGTCTGCATTTTGATGATGGTTGTATTGAATCTGCAGATTGCTTTTGGTAGGATGACCATTTTTACTATGTTAATCCTACCAATCCATGAGTATGGGAGATGGTTTCATCTTCTGAGATCTTCTTCAGTGTCTTAAAGTTTTTATCACAGAAGCCTTTCTTTCAATTGCTTTGTTCAAGTTACCCCAAGATATTTTTGAGGCTATTGTGAAAGGTGTTGTTTTCCAAGCTGTTTGTCATTTGTATATAGAAAGCCTACTGATTTTCATGTGTTAATTTTGTATCCAGCTACTTTGCTGAAAGTGTTTATCAGCTATAGGAGTTCCCTGGTGAAATTTTTATGGCCACTGGTGTATGCTACCATATCATCTACAAATAACAATACTTTGATTGACTTCTTCCCTTTCTATTTGTGTCTCCTTGGTCTCCTTCAGTTGTCTTATTGCTCTAGCTAAGAATTCAAGTACTATATTGAATAAGTATGGAGAGAATGGACAACCTTGTCTTGTTCTTGCTTCAGTGGAAATGCTTTGAGTTTCTCTCCACTTAAGTTGATGTTGGCTATGGGCTTGCTGTAAATTGACTTGATTGTGTCCTAAAGTTTTCTAAGTAGCAGCTAACAACTCACTGGTATTGATGAGGAACTTTGCTTTAATGGTGGCTAAGGGTTAATTTGGCTCCCAAGGGTAGAAGACAAGATCATGCTTCTGAGGATGGAACACGGGAGTTTGTGTGTGTGTGTGTGTGTTTTATTCTTATTTGCATTAGCTAGCCTTCATCTAAGTAGATGTGTTTATTATTGTTGTTTTGCTTTTTCTACGGAGTGATCTTATTCAAGAAATCTTTGGCTTTGGGAACCGCTGTAAGCAGGCAAATTTTGGAAGAGTCACTTCTGTGGGGACCATGCCAAACACACAGAATGCCTCAGGTTCCCTCAGCTCTGGGCTGCTTCATACATCTGTGGTTCAGGTTGCTGTGACAGGGACCATGCACAGGACAGGAGATGTGTGGAAGCTCTGTCTTTCTGGTGCTCTCCTTAAATTGCTTTCGTTTCATTTTCCGGTAGAGAACTGGACTTTGCCACCACCCAGCCAGCTGTGTGAAGTGCCAGCCTGTTTATTTCTGCTTAACATTTGTCCTTTTGAAGTTCATGAAGGCAATTTGTGCACAATAACCAGACTTATTAATTTTTTAGATAAAATTAGTATATTATAATTAACTTACAAACAAAAACATCTCACTGATAAAGAGAACCACTCAGACACTTACTTGTCCAGTTCTAAAGTCTGTACAAATCAAATAAAATGGCCTTTCTTGACTTCTTGGGGGTATTGCTTAGGGTTTTACACTTTCACTAACCATTTCTGTTTTATTCACTTATCCATCACAAAACGTGAAAAAATATGATTAAAACTAGAAAAAAGTTATTAGTTTTATATCCTCTTTTGTGATTCTTGTGAACCAGACTCATTTAACGAATGCAATTCAATGAATTTTAACACTGAAATTCCATTAATCTCCACCTAAACTCAAAATCTATAAACAAAACTCTCTTTGACCTTAAGATGACCAAGTTTATCTTTTTTGGAAAAAAAAAAAAAAGCAAAATGGAAAGACTCTTGAAGTGGTTCAAGTTGGTCCCTTTCAGTGTCTGTGAGTTTAGAAGGACACAATATTCTTCTTCTTCACTTAGCAGAGACTCACAGAAGGCACACTGATCCAATCTGAGATGAAGCTGGCAACAGTAATCGATACATTCTTTCCTCATAGGTGTTTTCCTTTGGTCAGCCAGCTATTATGAAAATTCATACCTTGTACCACAGGATTTTCTCTGGCATTTTCTCTTGTCTGTCCTCAGCCAAAAGGTCTAGACTGGTCTGTCTGTGGGTCTGGGTGTGACCCCCAGACAAAGCTATTTATGATTAAGTTAGCCCCAGTGTCCACTACACACTAGTGGCAGAGCCGAGTGCCCATCATGCTTATCACTTGGCCGACCTCAGATAGGTCAGAAAGGTGAGGAGAAATTCTGAGGGAAGGTGATAAAGGTAGGTAGGAGGAGAGCTGCAATGGTGTCATTCCTTGGGACGGTAGAATAATCCAAATAACAAAGGAGTTTTCCTGGGTTGATCAGTAAGACTTTCTGGTAGGAAAGTCTGTGTCATGTGTGTTCTAGGAAACTTGGTTTTGGTTCTGGCTCAGCTGCTCTTTGCTTGAGTTCCCAGAGCTTTGATTGCCTCATCTGTAGAAAAGGAAGAGGTGCTTGTGACTTCCAGCACTGTTGTCATTAGTTTAAGATGATCAGAGGCCATCCGAACTTAAGCAACACTTATACTTTAACTTTAAACAAACAGTAACCTATAAGCATGTTCCACATAAAGAAGCGGTAAAAAATTTTTAGTGTAAGCACTTTCAGGGGTTTAAATATGTCACCTGACTGCTTAGTTTTAAGTGTCCACTTGCTACAACCTAGAATCACCTGAGAAGAAGCTTCAACTGAGAAACTCTCTAGATCAGTTTGGCCTATAGACATGTTTGTAGGGGATTGTCTTGATCATGAATTTGTGAAGAAGGGTCCAATCCACTGTGGGTGGCATCATCCCCTAGAAAGGGCATCCTGAGCTATATGAGACAGGAGAAGGCTCGATGAGAACAACCTGGCAGCAAACAATATGAGTGTATTTGTTTCGCTTTGTTCTTGACTGTGGCTTTGACTTGCCCTCAGGGATGAACTGTAATCTGGAATGGTAAGCCAAAAAGATGATTTTCTCCCACATGTTGCTTTTGGCTAGGATGTTTGTTTGTTTGTTTTGTTTTTTGAGACAGGGTTTCACTGTAGCTTTGGAGTCTGTCCTGGACTAGCTCTGTACACCAGGCTGGCCTCGAACTCACAGAAATCCGCCTGGCTCTGCCTCCTGAGTGCTGGGATTAAAGGCGTGTGCCACCACCACCCGCCTTGCTAGGATGTTTTATCGCAGCAAGAAAACTGACATTAGAACACAACGCTTCCATGAATAGCAGTGCCCAGATAGTAAAAGTAAACACAGGGCCTCTCCTACTGGCCAAGCTACTGCTAGACAGTTATATATAGTACATCCTCCAGTCATAGAGAAAATCGTAATGACCCCTCGCCTCTGTCATTCATTCAGTGGATGAATGAGCACTAATGAACGAGGTAGACTACAGTAGACAATGAATATTCTATATAGAAATAATTAACCTGGTATCAATTTTCGATGGTAAATTTCCCCAATTTTGTAGATGAGAAAAACAACGCTTCAAGATTAGTTTCTCACCACTAAGTTAGAGGAGGAAGAGACCAAGACGGATGGATATACCATTCTAGTATATCTTCTTCTTTTTCTTTCTCAAGAAAGCTTGTTTTCATTGAAAATGATAAAAATGATGTGTAGCACGAGTTGTTAGAAGGGTCTTGTTATTAAAATCAAACCTGAGGCCAGGTTTTGGGGTGAATGCTGGAAGATCAGAGAAGCAGAACAAGCCACAGCTACCTCACCTCACCAGTTCCTCAGCTGATCCTGTTTCCTCAGACTGGAAGCCTCTGAGTCCTCATCCAGAATGAATCCCAGCTGAACTGTGCTGCTCAAAAACCTAAAAGCTTAACCAGCTCTAGTTCCTGGTCCTCATGCCTTAAATACCTTTCTGCTTTCTGCCATCACTTCCTGGGATTAAAGGTGTGAGTCACTATGCCTGGCGGTTTCCAGTGTGGCCTTGAACTCACAGAAATTCAGATGGATTTCTGCCTCTGGAATGCTAGGATTAAAGGTGTGAGTGCCACCATTTTCTGGCTTCTATGTCTGTCTAGTGGCTGTTCTGTTCTCTGACCCTAGATAAATTTATTAGGGTGCACGATATATTGGGGAACACAATATCACCACAATGATGATGTCCTAGATACACACCTGTTAACACTTCTGTCCTTTTTGGTGAAACACAGGCAGAGGGCCTGAAATGATCCATCTCCCTTGAATGTACCCTCCCAGGCCAAGAAGGCTCCTTCCTAGAGAAGACATATCAATTCTGCTCTACTTCTTCACTAGCATGATGAGCATTTATTTCCATAACTTTATCTTTTATTTGTGTGTGTGTGTGTCAGAGAGAGAGAGAGAGAGAGAGAGAGAGAGAGAGAGAGAGAGAGAGAGATTGAGATTGAGTTCACACATGTTTGCTGATGCACAGAGACCAGGAGAGAGAGAGCAGGGTGTCAGATCCCCTGGATCTGAGAGGCACAGGTGATTTTGAGCTGCCCAACTTGGGTGCTAGGAAACTGGGTCCTAGTGCTTAAGCCATCTTTCTAGCCTGCAACGTCCACATTTTAAAGTCTCTTCCCCACTGTCTAGATTGAATATCATCACTTAAGAAATGTTTAGCCAATGTCACCTCTGCCAGGCAAGGTGCTAGGGTGAGGGTGGAGCAGGGACTCACAGCTTCCCAGGTGTGTCCTGCCTGGTAACAGAGATGCCGGCTTTGCAAGGTGATTGGGAGGCACCCATTGTTAGAATAAGCAGAGCACTGCAACTTAAGTTTTACAGTATGTTTAACTTGAAGTCAAACTGAGCTCATGCTGTGAGTTCATGCAGCTGTCTTCAGCGATCAGCATAACTGTGTGACCAGGAGGCTGGATTCTTAGAAGCAGATAGAGCTTCTCAAACCCTGCAATGGCTTGAGCCATATATATTTTCTGTCTCTGGTCATGTTTTACTTTAATTACTTGTGGTGGTTTGAATAGGTATGATCCCCATGGACTCATATTTTTGAATGCTTGGCCTGTAGGGAGTGAGTGACACTTTAGAAGATGGGGCCTTGTTGGAGTTAGCATGACCTTGTTGGAGGAAGTGTAACTGTGTGGGAGGGTTTTGAGATCTCATATACTCAAGCTACACCCAGTGTGAGAGACAGTTCATTTTCTGCTGCCTGTAGATCAAAATGTAGAACCCTCAGCTCCTTCTCCAGCACCATGTCCAATTGCATATTGTCACCTCCACATCCCACCATGATGATGATGGACTAAACCTCTGAAACTTGTAGGCCAGCCCCAATTAAATGTTTTCCTTCATAAGAGTTGCTGTGGTCATGGTGTCTCTTCACAGGGATAGAAACCCAAACTAAGACATTAATGCTTTCCATTCTTTAAATACATAGATTGGAGAGTTTTGATTACTTTCCCAACCTTGTCTCCACCTTTCCTGGGTGTTACCTGGCAGGCACGCTGCTGGGAAGCTGCTCTTCATGAATATCAGATTAGAGATCTATTGCTGGAATCCAGGGAGCAGTTCTATAGATCTGGCTGTAAAGATAGGCATGCCTCCATCTGCAGAAGTCACCTGAGATGCTAATCCTGGACACCAAGCTGCCTCTACTACTTAAGAGTATTAAAAAGAAATGCTCAAAAAGAGAGAGTCATGGTGATCTCATTGCACAGGACTGAAGCAGAGGTAGAAAGACATGGACAAGGAATGTGAAAACACACTCCTTGAATTGGTTTCTCATTACCAGTAGATGATAGGAGAAAATGCAGAAAGATATGGGGCAGGTTTCCAAACAGGACCAATAGGGATGAGTGGGGTGAGGGGAGGACCCAAGGACTCCCACCTTTATGCCCCTTTCAGCCTGAAGGGATGGAGCCATTTTTATTTATTTATTTTTCCCCTTTCTCTGTGGCTTGGTCTTCTGGCTTTCCCTGAGGTTCAGTTATTTGTTGGTTTCAGGGAATGAGCTGCAGTCTCCTGGATGACCATCATTACAGGACTTTTCACAGAAAGTCAAAATTGTCCCAATTCATGATTTGAATGGTTCAAAACCATTTGCAAATAACAGTCTCCAAATCACCTCTTATTCAAGAGGAAAATGCTGATAATATAAAAGTGAATGAGTTCGGCTTTATTAAGCACAAAAACAACATTTTGCTCTTGGTTGATATGTACCTGACTTACAATGTGTGTTTAAATATGTAATTTTAGAGATAAAATTTAACACTGTTTTTACTTCATATATGCTGTGTTTGTTTTTAGATCTAATTAAGTTATATCAAATTCAGCATGATAATAGGCCCTCAACTATTAAGCCTAAGATATTTTAGGTTTATTTATTTTATTTTTATATGTATGAGTGTTTTGCCTACATGTATGTATGTGTACGGTGTGTGTGCCCGGTACCCGCTGAGGTCAGAAAAGAACATCTGACCCCCTGGAACTGGGTTAAGGATGGCCGTGAGCCATGAGATAGGTGCTTACAATTATGCAGCACAGGTCCTCTGGAAAAGCGACCAGTGCTCTTAAACGTTGAGCTCTCTCTCTGGTGCCCGGACTAAAACAGTTTCTTTTTAAAGCTTCCTCAGCATGCCACTGAGACACGACACAATTCTGTGTCTATCCACGCATACCAATGTGTATATGAGAGGTTTCCTGGGACTCCAGACCAGTGAGGACGGGAGCTAACTTCAAAAGGAAGGTTGATAGAGTGCCAGGCACTTTCTGCATGTCATGGCAGCTAAGCCACGCTCTCTTAGTATTTCCATGTGCTCAGTACATTTGTTACATGTTAAAGCCTCTTTGGGAAAACAGTGGTGTTTGTGTGGTGTGTGTGTGTGTGTGTGTGTGTGTGTGTGTGTGTGTGTGTGTGTGTGTGTGTGTGTGTGTTGTGTATAACTCTGTAACTATGGGGTTCTTCATTTCTATGAACCCTCTGCCCACCAACTGTGAGCATTCCGGAGACCTCCCTGAGATAGATAAGCCATGGTGTCTGGGTAAGTTGCAGTGTTGGAGAGGAAGTCCAGGTCAGTGTTCATCAGTGAAGGAAACCATGACAAGAACTCCAGCAGGAGCAGAGCCAGGAAGCGTGAAGAACAGGGTTTTCTATCTTCCTCTCCAGGGCTTGGGAAGTGTGATTTCTTGTACAACACAGAACTGCCTGGCCAGGGATAGTACTGCCCACAGGGGACTGGGCCCTCCCATATTAACCAATCAGGACAACCCCCCATACATGTCCACAGGCCAATCCGGTCTGGTTAATCTTTCAGTTATTTGAACTGATTGCACCCAAGGTATCATGAATGCAATGTAAGCTCTCTACTAGAGAGCTATAACTTCAAACCTTAGATTCTAAAAAGAAAAAAAAAAATGAGAGTTTACTGAGAAATCCAGGCTGGGATTTAACTTGTGTCTTCTCAAGTCTTTTTTTTTTTAAGGTTTTAATGTCTTTGTCATTTTAATAATTTCCAACAGTTTAATTGTTCATTTTATGGTGAGTTTTAGATTAGTTATTTATTATTAGTCCCCAGGGTACTTAAGCCCTCTGATTGCTCATGGTTTATTATTTTCATGGCTATGTTATAACTTTTTATTGTAAATTTACGTATGATTGTGTTAATATTTCCATAAGAATTCTGTTCAGACTTGGTTGTAACAGTATCTTCCAGAATGCCCCACCCAAAGCAAATAAAACAAGACAAAAATAACCCAACTTTAATGAAGTATAATTGACATGCAAAATATTTGAATGAATATATAGTAAATATATCCATTTAAAGCATAGGTTTTGTTATATGTACATACTCATAAACCCACATCAGAGATGTGATGATGAACATGTTCATCCCCCTCAAAGCTGTCAACATTTGGGGCCTGCAGAGATTATTCATCAGTTAGGGGACCACAGTGCTCTCACAGAGGATCAGCATTTCATCCCCTGCACCCTCATCAGGCAGCTCACAACCACCTGTAACTCTAGTTCCAAGGGATCTGATGCCCTCCTTTGGCCTCAAAGAGACTGCACTCCTGTGCACAGATGTACATAACTACAAATAAAATAAAACTTAAATTAGAAAAAAGCTCTCTCTGTTCCCTTTTGGGTCCTCAGACTCTCCAGTTGCGTCTTCCTGTCCGTGTGGCCTCACTGCTCTGCTCTGTGCTTCCAGTTACTATGTACTAACATGAACTTCCCAGTATTTCCCCCAGAGGATCATGAACAATGGTTCATAAGATATAGGTACTTGTTATTTTCAAATAATTTGTTTGGGGATTCATGTGGGTCAACGGGCCATTTATTTTGTTGAGGAATTGTATGATATGCCTCTGTTTGTTTATCTGGTTACCTATTAATTGGCATTTGGCTTACGGTTTTTAGCTATTGTGAGTGAGGCTGTACATACAGCACAATCATCCTATAAGCACGCACTTTTTTTCTCCTAGTGAGTAAGAAGTCAAGTAGATTGGCTGGGTCATGGAGTAAATATACATCTGGCTGGCTTTGCAGGAAATGGCTACAGTGGTTTCCATCATAGGTTCTCAAACACAGCTGATCTAGAACTCACTGTGTGGCCCACATCAACCTTGAGCTTGTACCAATAACCCTCCTCAGCTCTCCATTGCTGGAATTACAGATGTGCGTTTCACCAAATTTAAGAAAGATAACCACATACATTTTTTTCCCCACAGTTTCTCTGTATCTGGGATTCGTCCAGCATGAGAAGTGCTCTCCAGGCTGTGGCCCTCTGGGGAAGAAAAGCTCCTCCCCACAGCATCACGGCTATCATGATCACAGATGACCAGCAAACAATAGTGACTGGAAGTCAGGAGGGTCAGCTCTGCCTCTGGAGTCTCTCACCTGAACTGAAGGTATGTAAAGGCCACAGGTTTTCAACCTGCAGTGGTCACTCTGCTCCTCAGACCTACAGTCATGGCGGAAGGTGTTCACAGGACAACTCAAGATGCTATGTGCAAATCATGAGTAGTGTTCATCTCTGCCACCAGCTAGGTATTACCACCCTTTAAGCTGCACCGAGTTTTACTATTCTCTATGCTGAATTATATGTGTAAGTAAGTGAACTATGGACATTTAAGTAGAGTTCTAAAGAATTATGGCCCATTAATATAAACAAAAGGCACTCCTAAAAGCCACTATTAACTAAATGAGTAATATCTTAATTATCTGGACATTTCTGACGGGCTAGCCTTCTTGCTATTCTTGGAGTCTGTGCTTTGCTCTGATTTTTTTACAGACCACATCAAAACCTCCCCACTCAATTTACTGTCGTTGCCCTCCGATTTCAGAACCTGACCTCACCTAGTATTGGACCCATCGATTAGCAATTAATTGTTTCTGTCCCAAGTCATAAACATTTAACATATCGGAATAGATGTTTGCTTAACTCTAGCCATCTCTAGACCCAATTTGAACAATTAAACTAATGATGTACTTAAAGTGTACTGCCCTCATTAAGAAGCCTTTTAAAGATCAAAACTATTTTTAGCCTTTAAAGTCTGTCACTTTTAAACCTAAATTAACAATTAATTGTAATTCTATTTTATAGTGTAATTAATTAGCACCTCCTATCCCCAACCCTTCTGCTATCGGACTGCCAAGAGCTGCACAAGAGACCAGCTCAGCTCAGTGTTTATGAACACTTTTGAAAGGACTGGGTGGTACTACAGAGGATGTGCTTCAGAAATGTTGCTCATATATATATATCCAAAAATGTATGTTTTCTATTATCGTTTAAACTCTGACTCCTAAATGGCCTATAATCTCTTGCTAATCTTTTTAAACCTTTTTTTTTTTTTTTTTAATATTGCTTTCTGGCCGAAGTGGCTGCCTAGCAATGCACAGCTCACCAAAAGCTTAAGAAATTTGAGTTCCTGGCCTTCTCTTTCTACTTTGTGTTTCTGATATTCATCCAGTGTTTGGTCACCGAGTATTCTGAGTGCATACCAACAGTTACCTTGAATGAGTTCATATCTGAAGGAGGACGCGTGTGCTGGTGGCCCAGGAGGTTGCAGTATAGGAAAGGCCAGACTTGGCTAATTAGGTCACCCTGTGAGGATCCTAAGTAGCAGTAACCGGCAGCATGGTGTCTCCTTGGAAAATTCTGTCATGTTCCTTTTAGGAGTAAGTTGTCTTCTTAGGGTTAGAGCAGTGATTCTTTACAGGAGGCTGGTTTACCACCTAAGGGACATTTGGTGATATTTTCAGACATTTTTGGTTGTCAAAATTGGAACTAGGGAGATACTACTGATATTTAGTGGTTCCTGTTAATGTCATTTATTTATTTATTTATTTATTTATTTATTTATTTATTTATTTATTTATTTATTTATTTATGTTTTATATATATGAGTATCTTGCCTGCATGTATGTAAGTGTACCACATGCATTCAGTGGCCATAGAAGCCAGCAGAGGGTACCAGATCCCTAGAACTTGATAAAACTCGAGTTATAGACATTTCTGACCTGCCATATGGGCACTGGGAACCGAACCCAGGTCCTCTGCAAGCAACCAGTGCTCTTAACCACTGAGTCAACCCTCCAAGCCTAAAGCATTTTTTTTTTTTTTTTTTGGTTTTTCAAGACAGGTTTTCTCTGTGTAGCTTTGCGCCTTTCCTGGAACTCACCTTGGAGACCAGGTTGGCCTCAAACTCACAGAGATCTGCCTGGCTCTGCTTCCTAAGTGCTGGGATTAAAGGTGTACACCACCACCGCCCAGCTCCTGTTAATGTCTTAAAGTACTTGTGACTATCTAGAACAAAAGACTTCCCAACCAAAAGCCCGTTATGCCAATAGTGAGGAACTCAGCATTACAAATGTGGAGTGGAATGAGACTCACATCAGCAAGGTGGGGGAAGCAGGTTATTTAATTTACAGAAACACCCTGCACCTGCAGGAAGGGATAGAGAGCCCTGCCGCTGGACTCAGCTGTGAACTAGGGTCAAAGAGACATGAGCTAGAAGAGGAGGTGAGGTTTGGCCATGGAGATGTTCTGATGCCCAGGAGAGGGATTTTTGAATCTTCTGGGCAAGGGGAGCCTGTGGGGTGATCTAAGCCGGGGACGGGATGAGCCTTGTGTTCTGGATGTTCACTATAAGGATGCTGTAACATGAATCTTAATCGGGCTTATTAATTAAACAAACAAACAAAACAACAACAACAACAACAAAAACAGTGCCACATGTTGGGGTAAAAGCTAAAGATCAGAGAGGCAGATCAGCAAGCCATTAGTTCTTACCCCTACAAATTCCTCTGCCAAAAAGAGTGAGTTCCTGTTACTTGGAGCCTTGTATACCTTTCTCTGCCCAGACATTGCTTCCTGGGAGTAAAGGCGTGTGTGTTTCCCAGTATTGGAATTAAAGGTATGTGCCACCACTGCCTGACTCTGTTTCCAGTGTGGCCTTGAACTTACAGAGATCCCAATGGATCTCTGCCTCCTGAGTGATAGGATTAAGGGTGTGTGCCACCACTGTCTGGCTTCATATCTAATCTAGTGGCTGTCTCTGCCCTCTGATCCTCAAGGCAAGCTTTATTAGGGTATACAATGTATCACTACAGGATGCCATGGAAAAACAGCCACACGAATAAAATAGTGGGTGGAACAAATACAATACTTCATGTCTTTATGATTTTGACTGCTGTGTATGTCAACTGAGTGGTATTACTCAGAGCTTATCTTTTGAAGCCATGGTCTTCATGGCAGAGAGCATGGCAGCAGGCAAGCAGGCATGGCACTGGAGCAGCAGAGGAGAGCTTACATCTGATTCACAGGATGTGGAAAGAAAATGAGACTGGGTCTAGCGTGGACTTTTGAAACTTCAAAGCCCAACCCCCAGTAACACACTTCCTCCAACAAGACCACACCTCCTAGTCCTTCCCAAACAGTTCTTCTCACTGGGGATCAAGCATTCAAACATGTGAGATTATGAGGACTATTTCGTTCAAACCATCTCAGAAAAGTAATGATATTTGCTCCACAGTGGATTTTCTCTCGGGGTAGAGTGTGTGTGATGTATCTGGAGCTGCTGTGGTTTTTAATCCAATGGAAAGAGATGACACTCAAGTGGTTGTGTATCCAAGTGTGATATCTGGGTACAAGGATGTATTGTTTTCTGAGTCAGAACCTTCTGGATTTTCCAGGAAAAATTTAAAGTTAGAATTTAGTATGTGATGTTAATAAAGCAGAAGACTTTTTTGGTATAACCATTTTAGTATGACAAGAGATATTTTAAAATAATTCTGATTGTGGTAGAAATAAAGGAAACCATGATATTGGATAGATATGTTTGGTTAGCAGCTCATATATATGTTTACATAGTTTAGGGGGGAAAAGTGGGTAGTGATCCATGTGGAATACAGATATTTTATTATCCAGAAGGGATTTTTTTCAAATTACTTTTGGATCCATTATGTTTATTCTTCATTTAAGGTGACGTTATGCATTTTCTTTAGAAATTTTTTTTTATTTTTTAAAAGTGTGTGTGTGTGTGTGTGTGTGTGTGTGTGTGTGTGTGTGTGTGTGTATGTATGTATGTGTGTTTCTGTGAGTATGCACACATGAGTGCAGGTGCTCATAGAGGTCACTAGGGAATGTATGGTCCCCTGAAGCTTAGTGCTTCACTCACTCCCACGTGAGTGCTGGGAGCCAAATTCAGACCCTTTTCAAGGATGATTAATTGCTGAACCATCTCTCAGCCCCATGGTTTCTACTCCGTAGTTTTAATTTCCAGAGTCTTTTTTTTTTTTTTTTTTTTTTTACAAAATGGAAACATACTTTTTATTTCACACATGAGATAATAAAAGAAAAAGCACTTCGGGCTACACTTTGAAAACGCTCATATGAAAGCAACACATTGACATTGTAAATAAGCATTTGGTTGATTTTCTTGTGCAGAAAAGTTCATTTTATTATTTTTGAGGGAGTCAAATTAGGTATTTACAAATTCATTCCTTTATTTTTAAAAGTAGTTTAAAATTGGCAGCTAAAGTATAATTTGATAGCAAGACAAAGCCACACATACTGAAGGTACCTGAGTAGAAGATACAAAGTTTTTCATCCCTCTCACACGCTCACCCGCCATCTAGTGGAACTTTTATTGCTGTGATAAATAACATGACCAAAACAACTTGGGGAAGGAAAGTGATGATTTGGTTTATACTTCTAGGTAACAGTTCATTACTGAGGAAAGTCAGGAGGCAGGAACTCAGAGGCCACAGAGGAACGCTGCTTACTGGCTTGCTTCCCATGGCTTGCTACTTGCTTTCTCATATGGCCCAGGTCTAGGGATACACCTAGGGGCAGTTCCAACAACAACAGTCTGGGCCCTATTACCTCAGTCACCAATCAAGGAAGTGCCCTTCAGACATGCCTACGGGTCAACCTGATCTATGCAAATTTCAGTTGAGGTTCCTAGGTGACCATATGGGCTTGTGTCCAGTTAACAACTGATGTTGGCTCTCACATCATGTCACTCTGGAGTGGTCTATTGGGCACATCAGTGGATTTAGAACTCATGATTACCGACTTCCATGCTTCATATTATAGCTAATTCCTTCTTAGCACCCCTGGATGGGCATTCTGTGGGCTTTGGCAGATGTATACTGACATATGTTTACAATTGGTCATGTGATACAGGGACAGTTCCTTGTTCTAGAAACCCCTTGTGCCCTACAGTCTCCTGTTTTCCCAAAGCCTTGATGGGCACCAATGTTTTTAAATCCCTAGTTCTGTCTTGTCTCAAATGTCACAGAGTTGGAGTCATACAGTAGTGAGCTTTCTACAGAGTTGGAGTCATACAGTAGTGAGCTTTCCACAAAGTTGGAGTCATACAGTAGTGGGCTTCCCAGGGTTCTTCTTTCCCCTAAGCAATACATATGCATGGGTTTCCACTGTCTGTGCAGTTTAGCCGCTCATTCCTTTTCAGAGTCAGCTGATAGCTAACTCTTTGCCTACAGTCCTGTTATTTATGTTCTACTGAAGGGCAGCTTGGTCGTGTTCCCATTTTTAATAATTCTGAGCCAAACTGATACAAATGTGCACAGGTTTTTGTGTGGACACTGCTTTTCAGTTTGTGTGAGAGGATACCAACAAATGTCATTTCTGGATTGAGGACAACCTTCAACGTTTGATCCTCCTGCCTCAGCCAATCAAGTGCTGGAGTTACAGGTGTTCAATACCACACACCTGGCAGGAAATCCTCGTTTCCACCGGCTGGGGTCATCTGGGAAATTTCTGTGCATGAGAAGCACAGGTGCTGACTTATGTATTCAGAACTGAAATGTTGAGGAACTGGTCTAATGCTCATCTAAGTTTCATGATGGAGCCCAAACAAGCAAACGCAAAGTTGAGATCAACACATCCCTTCATCTCCAGGTTTCCTAGGTTGTGGATTTTGATGGGTTACGTATTAGCTTTCCTGAAACTTGTGTACATAAAAAAAAAAAAAACCTTAGCATAGTTAAAAGTTGTTTATTATTATTATTCTTGGAAGTTTATAGAGTTGTTCAAAAACCTCACTTTTAGCATTTTCAGATTTCAGCTAAAGAACTTCTTTTTGGACATTCAGCTTCGGTGACGTGTTTGGCAAGAGCAAGAGACTTCTCCAAACAGCCCTACATCGTGAGTGCGGCTGAGAACGGGTGAGTGATGTCATCATTTAGCTCATCTCCGGTACTGTCCTTTGTTAAACACTAAGAACATGCACTGGGGAGCAGAGGGGAAACGGACCCACGGCCAAAGTGCTTGCTACTCAAATGTGAGTTCCTGTGTGTGCATCTGCCACAGCCATGAACAGAGCTAGAACTCCACAGCTGAGGGGTGTGACAGGAGAGCCTGAGGCATGGGCCAGTCAGTCGAGCCAAATTGATGAGCTCCAGATTCCACAGGAGACCATGAGAGAGCAATCTAGACAAACACTCAGTGTCAACCTCTGGCATCTGGGGATTTCACACCTGTAATGAACACCTGTAACTCCAGCACTTGTTAGGCTGAGGCAGGAGAGTCACACGTTGAAGGTCATCCTCAATCCAGGACTGACATTTGTTGCTATTCTCCCACACCAACTGGAAAGTAGCATCCACACAAAAACCTACACACAATTGTACCCCCACTCTCCTTGTACACCCACACACACGTGTGCACACACAAACGCAAAGATATTGACAATAAAGTGGAGCGTGATTGAGGAAAATAACCAGTGTGTCCCTCTGTCCTCCACACATATAAAAAAAGAAAGCACAAAATAAGGCATTTGAACTAAGCTTGGGTAAAATATTAATCTCAATTAAATAATAGGACCAAGCTTTAAAATTAAATTGCAGTGATTGTCAGACAATTGGAAAAAAAAAAAAAAGATCAAATAAAACATGGAAGAAAGTGAAGTTGGGAAAGATGGCTATAAAAAAATAAGTAATGTAAGTGCTTTTTTCAAAAAAGAAAATGGATGGAAAATATGTGCTAACAAAATGAAGTTGTATGGTAGTATTAATATTTTATATTAATAAACATACAGAGTTAATACAACATGGTTAATTAAACTTAAAGGCGAAAAGTCTTGTTATTGATAGAGAGGATTTCCACTTGTTAAGAGAAATTCTGGTTACCAGTTTACCAGTGGATGCAAAATAGGCAAGTGGCAAAACTCAGAACAGAGATTTGCCAGGACACAGGTCCTAAAGACTGAGTGCATCTCAGAGACGTGCCGAGGCTTGGTGCAGATTTCTGGGTCCTAACCCTACAGATAAGAGTTCAGCATGGGTAACCTAGAGTCCTGTAACTTGCATTTCTAGTACAATCTTAGGCTATCCTTCTAGTCCTACGTCCTAGCCACTGTATTTGGAGTCTCCTGTACCACTTGGGGACAGCTAGGGAAGTGTGAGACTCAGATTACTAAGTTGGAAATCTTACATGTGGAGAAACCATTTACTGGCAGAGAACCAATGAGGGAAGAGGGTAGTTCACAAGGCTTGTGAACTCCCTCCACACAGATGGAAGCATCTGCAGGCTGGTAGGTATGGGTGAGCCCTGATGGAGAAATCATAGCATAAGGACAGCTATCTATCTATCTATCTATCTATCTATCTATCTATCTATCTATCTATCTATCTATCCATATATACATGTATACATGTATAGACACATATAGACACATATATACATACATGCCTCTATACACACACACACACACACACACACACACACACACACACACACGAAGACCCAGGAGTAGATAACACTTAGAAAGAGTAGGAAACAGAAGATAAGAGAGATACAATAAGAGAGTCCAGATCTGGGGCTGGAGTGATCACTCAGCAGTGAAGAATGTGTCTGCTTTTCCAGATGACTCAAGTTCAGATCCCAGCACTCACATGGCTGCTTACAACTGCCTGGAACTTCAACTCCAGAGGACCTGACACACTGCTCTGGCTTCTATGGGCATTATGCTCACATGTGCATATACATTACATGCCCCCCCCCACATACGCATAAATAAAAATAAAATTATCTTTAAAAACTGATTACTAGAGATACCAGCTTAAAAATAAACTTAACTTCAAAGCATATCAGCTTACTGAGAGTGTTTAAAAACCATGTATGCCAGTATCCACTAGCAGCCACGAGTGAGGCTCACTGGGGTCACTGTTTGAATACCTTCAGATGCTTGTCGGTGTAGGAAAGAGTCGAGACCACAGTGCTAAACTACATGTCTGTGTCATTTTATGCTGTGGGCTGCTTAGAATTCAGTTTCTTTACCTTTGATTTATATATCCTTCATTTCCTCTTAGGTACATTATATAGTTGTTGTATTTCTGGGATATATTCTTTTAATTTCTGTCTTTTCTTTCCATCATTTCCCCCCTGCGTGCACACAAATGCATAGGCGTATGTGTTTGTGGACACACAGATTTTCCCTCCTGTTTTGTAGAATTACATGCTTTTCCAGGTTACCTTTGAAACCCCTCTGGGATGCAGTTAGTTAAAAACAGAAGGAAGACCTGTGAATATTTTCTTCAGATTCTAGGGCACGCCCTCTCTACCTCATATTCAAGGCATTTTGGAATGAACCTCCTTTGTTGTGGAGACCTGTGCCCGGCAAGGCGGCCGAGGCACCTCCGCTCTCTGCCCACTAGATGTCAGTAGTGTGTTCCTAGTGGCAACAAGGTGGTCGCTGGGACGTGGTTGATAGTGGGGAACAAAAATCACCCCAGTTTGAGAATCGCTGTTCCCTAGGTCTTTATTAGAAAAACAACCCCCGAAAATCATCAAATGCATGCAATATTTAACATCATTAGTCTCAACCATATATTGTTAATTTTTACCTCAACTGCAGCGTTTCCCACAACACCCATAAAGCTTGTTTTTTTCTTCTATATAATTGTTTTTGCTTCTGTATTGAAATTTCCCAAACCAAAGACTATTATGCAATTCTGATTTGGCTGTCCTTGATCTTCTGAACAGAAGTCACCCAGGTTTAAACTATCTACCTGGTGTATTTCATAGCTTCATTGTACAGACTGTGTCTATGTCTTCAGAGCATGCATTAGAACAGAGTTCTCAAAAACGATGGGGACTTTCCAAATATTGTGTCAAGGTTTGTTTATTTCAGGATTTTGAATCAGGAAAAAAAAAAATCAAAGAAAGAATCTGGATCAATGATAGACTGACAGTGGCCTCTTGGTGGTGCTGTTTGTTTTCACGAGAGAGAAAGGGTTGGGTACGGGGAGTACACACACACAGAGATTTGATGGGTTATCCTTCCCAGAATATGTAGTTTAAGCTCATTGAAATAAGTTTTGAATGATGCTGTTTCCGCGGAGAGACTGTCGTACCATCCCTTGTGAAGGCCCACAATGGCTGAATTCTCACAATTTGCTCTTAGCCAGAGTGGCCCTAAAGCAAAGCTTGCAGGCTGTAGGCAGGGCGTCATTACCCAAACAAAATGATAGAGCTACGGTGTGTCAACCCTGCTAATGACCGCAGCAGTTTCTTGCCCAGTAATCTGTAACAAAAAGCCACATGAACGATCAGGTTGCGCCTAAGTGCATCACTAAAGAAAAACTTGGCGGCACAAAAATTATCCCAGCCAATTGTGTGGAAATGGCAGAGAATAACACGGAGTTCTCTGTTCCAGGGAGATGTGCGTGTGGAATGTGAGCAGTGGTCAGTGTGTGGAGAGGGCCACCCTTCCTTACAGGCACACGGCAATCTGTGTAAGTGCACCCCTTCAGAACATTTGAGATGCCCAAACAATAACTTGTACATAGTATTTTCTATCTGAGCACTTAAGATCTTTGGAGAATATTCTTTTCTTGAATTTTCCTTTTTTTGTTTTGTTTTGTTTTCTTCCACGATGGAAAAGTATCACCAATAATCAGCTATTATTTTGGCCTTTCTCTCAGTCTAAAGATATTAGTCAACAACATTTGTTCTTGGTTATTTCATTTCTGTATCTTGTCTTTAAAAACGATTTTCATATTGTTTTACATTTCCTAAACAACACAAGGTACCCCCATGTACACGGGAAGATTCACCTTTAACAATATGCTATGTTATAAAACATGACGCCTTTTCTGGGTCTGGAGAGATGGCTCAGGGGTGAAGAGCATTGGCTACTCTTCCAGAGGACCTGAATTTGGTTCCCAGCATCCAAATCCTGCCTCTAACTCCAGTTCCAGGGGGGGCTAATGTCCTCTGCTGGCCTCTGCCGACAGTGCACTCATGGCCACCTACCCCACGCCCCACTGATGCACACGGACAAATTAAAATTGTAAAAATAAAATCTTAGAAAAAAGAAAAGCTTGTGCCACATTTTTCAGTCTTAACCAGTTCTTTTGGTGGATTTCTTGTTTTCTGGTTTGTTTTTTTATTTGTGAAAGAAAAAGAGACCTAGTTATAATTTTTATGATCACTTTCCAATCCAGGAGCTTTCTGTTTCCCTAGTGTTGGAGGTTGAACCCAGGGTCTCAAACATACCGGACAACTAATTTCCACTGAGCTCTGTCTCAGCCATACTTTGTTTCTTAAAGTAGTTTCTGGATTTTGATGGACAGATTAGGAATAGAGGAGTAATTTCACCACCTCTTTGCTATTGAGAGTATGTTTTCATATTTTCCCACTGTTTGTGCTGCTGGTGCCTCACATGGTAATAACTCTCACACCCTTCCTTCTTCTCCTGGACCAGAACCCAGTACAGAGTGCAGGGAAGGTAGAATGTATAATCTGCGCTTTAATAGAAAATACTTCCAAAATGTGTTTGGTATACGATTATCTCCAATCTTCTTTAAATGCTTTCATTTCTTACTAGGTTTTAGCAGTACTTACTGGGGTAGAAAGCCTAGATTGTTACTGTTTAGCTCTAAATAACACTACAGAAATAATGTAACTATCACTGTTTCATGATTTGTAGCATTTCTTTTGAAAGGTCTCCACTTTACTCTGGGGAATGAGATTTCGGGGGTTGGGGCGGTGGTGGGTGGTGAAGCAAAGCTGAAAAATCAACATGGCAGGAGTATGGGGCTCATAAAGAGAATCAGAGGTGTTATCTACTCCAGAGGTTTTGTTGAGTACAGCTGAAAGGAATCCAGAGAAGTCTTTACACAGCTAGAAAAGTGTCAATGCTAGCCATCTTTGAGATGCTGTTCTTGGAATTCCTTCCCATAGTATTACCACTGCTCCTTCCGGATGACTGGCGAAGGTTGGCTGCTGTGCTGTGGGGAATATCGAGACGTCCTCATCCTTGATGCTGGAACCCTGGCTTTCCTGCACACCTTTTCCTCTTCGCAGTCCCCCGACTGGATGAAATGCATGTGCATCGTTCACTCTGTGAGAATTCAAGGTAACCGTGGGCGTCTCAGGACTCTTAAGACTGTGCAGCAGCTGGTTTGAGATGCTGTTGAAATTGTCAAGCCAGAGCTGAGAACGCTGCTGGTGTTCACCTCGTCCTGGGGACAGCTCTTGGAGCCGTGTCAGGGGAAACCCAGATTCCCTCCACCAGTGGGTCAAGTTATTAGGAAGCCAGCAGGAGGTGAAGACAAGCAAGCGAACGAGAAGCTGTTTCTATGACCGAGAAGCTGTTTCTATGACCCAGTTCTCAGTTCGGCTTACTGAGACGACAGGACGACAGGCATTTGGGTTGATCGTTTATTCTTTTTTTCCCTTCCCTCTCCTTCTCACCTACCCACTCCTTTACATCCTGTCCCTTCATCCTCCCCTTCTCTCTCTTTTCTTGGCTTTCTGTTTTTTCTTTTTTTCTTTTTTTGTGAAGCAGCAGGACACCTTTTCTGGATATACTACTGAAATTCAGATTCTATACCCAGTAATGCTTGAGTAAAGTGGAAGTTGATTCTACAGTCCCATCTGAAATGGGCTCAGCATCACCAGCATCTGCCATGTGCCATGGCTCTTCTTTTAGCTGTATTCTGCATGTTCACAGGGAGTTAGAACATGGAATGAAATCATTCCCTTTAATTCAACAAAAATCAAAGCTAAATATATCCTGCCGACCCAGCCCTGTGAAATCCTTGAGTGACTATGAGGTAATGTGACAGCATCGGGGTCCACTGGCTAACAGCTCATATGTTCTTTTCACAGAGGATTCTCTCTTGGTCGTGTCTGTAACTGGTGAGCTCAAAGTATGGGACCTCTCCTCGTCCATCAACAGCGTTCAGGTTGGCTTGGAAACCACTCATTTTTCCATTATTTCAACGACTATTCATTGAAAATTTCAAACTATGAGGGTGATGCATGTTCACAGCTGAAGGCTTATATGATATCTTTCCAAGGGTGGGCATTGAGGCAGGTGAATTGCACCCTTCCAACCATGACTCCATACATAATGTAAATAGATTTATTTACACACACACACACACACACACACACACACACACACACACACACACAGGGGAGGAGCAGAGAGAGGAAAAGATTGTATTTTTAATTTAAAAATTGATAGCAGACATTGTTCCATCCCCTCTGTTAGACTCTTCTAGGATATGGGAGCTGTAAACAGACGGATATGTAGGAGGATCATTTTCTTGGGGATGCCTGCATACCCACCTGCTCCCTAGCATCAGACTAGAGTCAAAGTAACAGACAGAAAGGGAACACAGTATGTGTCTTAGGATGCACCACACAGTCTGTGGCAATTTCTTCATCGAGGAGCCTAGAGATCGTGTTGCTTGTCGTTCTTCAGAAACCCATGCCCAGAACTATCAGAAGCTTGCCGCAGGCTTGTTGCCCTGCGTGGGTTAGGCTTGTGTCTCGTTAAAGGATCTCTTGTCTTATTTACTTCTGGTCTTAGTAATCAAGACACTACAGGGTTGGTTTGTTGTTGTTTTGATTTTTACCATTTTATGCCCCTCCCCTTTCTGCCCGCCTGAAAGCCGGCAGAAACTTTATCTTTTCAATGCTTATCATGGTTCCTTGTAGAATGGTATTTGGTTGACTATCAATAAAATAAGTCCTTAAATCTTGCAAAGTAACGTTTAGATCAAAACACTGGAAAGGAACCTTGGATTCTTTTCCCCGTAGAATGGCAGGAAGGACCAGTGTCAAGCATATGAGAAGGACTACGTCTTCTGCTTATGTGTACATTTCCTGGAATTTGTATTTAAATGTTTTTTTTCCCTTTTAAAGGAAAAGCAAGACGTCTATGAAAAAGAATCGAAGTTTCTCGACTCCTTGAACTGTCAGATGATCCGGTTTTGTACATACACAGAAAGACTCCTCTTGGTGGTATTTTCTAAGTGTTGGAAGGTATTAAAAGTGCCGGCGATGTGCAAATGAAACGGTTTTCTTGTTGAGTCAAAAAATGATAATACAATTTAAATACTGAAGAAAAAAAAAAAACCTCCTTAACATAATCATGTTAAGACATGGAATGGTTAGCCTTCCCTGCCTGTCTTATTATAGTCTTATTGTTACGTGGTCCATCATTTTGCTCCCGAAGATACTGTATGTGGACCAACAAATTCTAGTCTTATCAACAATAAATTATAGTAATGATGAAAATAATTTCTGGGGACAGGAGAGGTGGCTTAATGATTAAGAGCACCAGTTGCTCTTGCAGAGGGCGGGTTCTGTTCCTGAAGCCCATATGGTGGCTCACAAACGCCTGTGACTCCCTGTCTAAGGGATGTGATGTTCTCTTTGGCCTCTTTAGGAACTTATGTATGTGATGCATACATGCAGACAAACACTCACATATAAAATAAAAACAAATTATTAAAAAAGGAAATGAATTTTCAAGTTATTTTCAAAAGCGATGTATTTTACTTTTAGAAAGCTAATACTTGCCACTTACATAGATACATCTTATTTCTGGTTTTTTTTTTCTGTTGTACTACTGCTATATTTTTAGGGAGTATTCTTTCTTTTCCTTAGAATATAGTCAATGATCTCTCCAAGAGTAAAGAAAAGCTAAATTATCATCCAATGGCATCCTTAGTTACATTGTTTCCCATAACTGCTAACAGAAGTCTATCTGACTTGTGCCATAATGATATATTTTTGCTAAAGATTTAAAGTATGCAAACTAACTAAGGATTTCTGCTACACAAACATTTTATGTATAAGGAATTTTTAAGTGCTATACTGGGAGTACTCATATGGAGAGAATAAAACTATTTAAAAATGTAGGATTTGGGCTTCTATGCTTAACAGGACATGATAGAACAAGCCAGCCAAATAACTTTATCCACTGCCACCTACCTTAGGAGAAATGGGCAAGAATAGTTCTGAGTGAATACTAGTAAATCACAAAACATTATCTTAAGCCATGAACACAGTATGCTTGCTTTTAATGTTTAATAGGCTGTAGCGTTAAGTCTATCGTAGTCTTGATAAGCATAATTATTGCTAATCCTCCTGGCAGACTCTATTTCCAGGCTTTATTAATGTGCCTCTGCCATGCCCTGCAGGTTTATGACTATTGTGACTTTTCCCTTCTGTGGACTGAAGTCAGTAGAGACGGGCAGCTCTTTGCTGGTGGAGAGGTGCTTGCAGCTCACAGGGTCCTTGTTTGGACAGAAGATGGTCACAGTCACATCTATCAGCTGCTGAACAGGTGGGCTCAGATGGGAGCGGCGTTCAGAACATTCAGGTAGAAAATGAACTTGGGGAGGTTTATTATGGAAAAGCCTCTGCATGCAGCCCCTGATCAAAACCCAGAACAAAACAACTTTGGCACTGGAAGATTTACTCTGGGCTTGCAAGGCCTCTGCCTTTGTACTGCACAGCAGGGGTTGAAGGCATGAGATTAGCCATGTAGAACTTGTACAGCTGGTGCGGGGCTTTCACAAAGTCACTCGTCATTATTAGCCCAACAATTTCTAACTAGAGTGGAGAAACTCAAATGGTGCCATCCGGCTTTTGAAAGTGGAAGGGGGGTGGTGGTGGTGATGGTGGGAGCAAATAAAGGACCCTAAGTTTCTAAATTTTGTTTCCAATTTTCCCCACGCAGTGGGCTTTCCAAATGCACATGCCCCGCTGATGGAGGAGTCCTTAAGGAGACCATCTACCCTCACTTACTGTGCTCCACTTCTGTGGAGAAAAATAAGGTAAGAGAAGAAAAGCGGCCTCCAGCCTGCTTCTTGCTTTGTAATAGACCCAGGCTTGCAAAAATGAAACCAAAGCATCAGATCAAGTTGTTCATGAGAAAATCACCTTCGAGTGTTAACGGCTACTGAGGAGAAAATGTCACCCTTAAGAACTGTTGGTTAATAAAACAATGCCTATTCATTATAGGGAAGTTACTAGTGTGGGAGAAAATAAAGAAGATAGAAAAATTCTGATTTTACCACCGTAAATATCAACTGTTTGCCTACTGTAGCTAGGAATGTTTCAGTTGTTGATAAGTTGTAAGAATTGGTACGATTAACACTTACTTCTCCTTTACCTAGATGCACCAGTTATTGGAATTTTAGTGTGTGGATTCTTTTATACACAAGTACACACATCCCAGGTTTTTCTTTTGCTCTGTTCCATTCTTAACATTTTGATATACCTACACCAATTCTCAAACTTTATGAAAGGGTTTTGATACTTAAAAAACAAACAAACAAACTTGACTATCCATCAAGGTCATTTTCACACGTACTTATGGATTCTTGTGAGTAAATTCCTTCTTCAAACGAGTGTGATTAAGGTAACTAAGGTTGCTGGCAGAACGTAGAGACTATAATTGTGAGCTTCCTACTTGGCTGAACTATACCTTTGACAGCTGACCACATCTGAAATCTAAGCAGCTGTTTTATTCCAGGGGTCTTTTTCAAAATTAATTTTAACCCGTAGAATCAGTCATCAATTAATTGTCCAAAAAGGTACTTTATGAAGAGGAAGAGTTTTATTTTAGTGACCTCTCCACATGAAAGTGTGCAACTATGTCCAGAATGATGATTTGCTTAACTAGGCAGCAGAGCTCTTGGAAGCCCCACAGCCAGGATGTCCTTTCAATGTTTTGTTGCTAAAATGTGGTTAAAAATCTCTCATCCCAAACTGGGAACTCCAGGTGCTGCTGGGGCAGTTAAAACAAAACAATGAAAAACTTCAGAATTACAGCATGCATCAGGGGACATCTCCAAAATCCTTCAGGGGCAGCAGCGAAGCCTTGTCACAAAGCAGTGTTGCAGCGCACTCAGAAAGGCATTTCATTCTTTTGTAGGATCTGCTGCTTTCTCCCCTTTGGCTCCAGTGTGAATTTTTACCAACATGGTTTTCCACAGAAACCTAACGCCACTCATGAATTTCTACCCAAACAAGCAAATATCAAAGCTATATACAACCACTGTTTTAAAATTACGAAGTTGGGGATGGAGAAATGGCTTATTAGTTAAGAGCATCGGCAGCTCTTCTAGAGGACCTGGGTCAGTTCTCTGCACCCACATGGTGGTTCATAACTATCTGTGACTCCAGTTCTGGGGGACCTGTTCTTCTGGTCCACAGGCACTGTACACACATGGTGCACAGATATATATGAAGATAAACACTCAAACACAAAAATAAAATAAATTTTAAATGGAAAGTTACCTAGCTTTGTCTCTCCGAGTATGAACCCATAAACAGATGGGTCTTTTGCCAAAGAGACTTCCTTAGATAGCCATGATTCTCTGCTCCTGACCCCATCTTTTAAGTGTAAGAAGTACCTAGAAGCTAGGGGACTATAAATAGAATAATCTAATTTGGGGAATTTGATCACAGTAAGTCTAGAAAAGAACATTCTGCAACCATATGACATCAGCCATGGTCAACATTTGGAGCCCTATCATGAAGTTACATCTGTTTTGGCATTTTTTGAGAGTTCCCATTGTTTCTCACTGTGAACCTATCTGCTGACTGGGTTCTATGTCTCCTGGAGGGGACCCTGGCACTCTGCAAATCTCAGCTGACATGGAAGAAAGCTGCATGTCCAAGGTGGGCATGTGTGTACAAACTAAGAACGATGATGATGGTGATAGCTAACATGTGTTGAAATGTTATCATTTATCAGCATATAAAATACCTCATACCTTCAGCTGCCGCCAGGAGGCCATTTTGAAACTGACATTTGGAGGGATGAAGTCCAAGGTTTTAAACATGGGTGATTTAATTTTACAATGGGTCTGATGAGTCCTTAGAACCAGTTGGTCAGTCGTTCTGGAAAAGGACCTCAAGGACTGCATGAATGAATATATCTGTATATTCTCATGCTGATGTAACTGACTAGTAGATCTGAAGCAACTGAGAAAGACTGTTGACCTTCGGTGAGCAGTCATCACCACGAACACACAGGATCCTGATTCCAAGTTCTGAGACTAAGACAGCCCATTGCTGTCTCCATCATCACGGTTAACCCAAGTCCTTTTCTCTTGTTTTCTTCATATATTCCATAACAACACATAACAGCACAAAGTCAGCATGTGGAAGAGACTTTCTTTTATCTAAACATGTATATGTAGCATGAATCTTAACAGGTCTTATTAATAACATCAAACCTGAAGCCAGGTATTGGGGTGAACGATGGAAGATCAGAGAAGCAGAACAAGCCACAGCTACCTTACCTTGCCAGTTCCTCAGCTGATCCTGTTTCCTCAGACTGGATGCCTCTCAGCTGAACTGTGCTGCTCAAAAACCTAAAAGCTTAACCAGCTCTAGTTCCTGGTCCTCATGCCTTAAATACCTTTCTGTCTCCTGCCATTACTTCCTGGGATTAAAGGCGTGAGTCACCATGCCTGGCTGTTTCCAGTGTGGCCTTGAACTCACAGAGATCGGACAGATCTCTGCCTCTGGAATGCTAGGATTAAAGGTGTGAGTGCCACCATTTTCTGGCCTCTATATCTAGTGGCTGTTCTGTTCTCTGACCCCAGATAAGTTTATTAGGGTGCACAATATTTTGGGGAACACAATATCACCACATGTATAGCCCTTACTGGTAATGCCTTCATGAAGGGATGTGTGTGGTACACACACACACATAGAGTATACCCCAGGTTAGACACTTGTGTCAACTCTCTGAAGCTTAGCCAGTGATCTCATGCTTTCTTTTACAGGGCCTGCATTTCGTCATGGGCTACATGAATGAACGGAAGGAGCCTTTTTACAAGGTACTATTCTCTGGAGAAGTCTCAGGAAGAATTACACTGTGGCATATCCCAGATGTCCCCATATCTAAGTTTGATGGCTCTCCTAGAGGTAAGATAGTTTTGGGTCCTTCCCGCCCCCTGCAATACAGTGTGTCATTAGGTAGACTAGGCTGGCCTTAAACTCAAACTCATAGAGATCTTCCTGCTTCCTCCTCCCAAGTACTGGAATTAAGGCTGTGCCCCATATTCCCAGCTTGCCACTTTCCATTTCTTTCTTTATTTTTATTTTTAATTTTGTGCATATGTCTGTTGTGAGTGTGTGCACATGAGTGCAGGTTACCACAGAAGCCAGTGGTGTCTGATCCCCTCTGGAGTTGTGTTAGAGGTAGTTGTGAGCTACCTGATGTGGGTGCTGTGGATTGAACTTGGGTCTTCTGGATGAGCAATACATGCTCTTAACTGCAGATCCATTTCTCTAGCCCCAACAGTTTCAGTTTCTGATCTTGTTATCTGAAAACTAATTTGTGATTAATTCAGAAACCTTAGCATGGAGTCATGTGGGACTACAAACAAGAACAGTGAAGAGTCTTCACAGACCCTTGTCCTCCATTAGATACTGTGATAATTAAAGACTGCTGACTTGACAACGTTGAGAGTCACCTAGGAGACACACCTCTGAGCATGTCTGTGAAGAGTCTCCAGACCAGGTCAACTAAGGTGGGAGGAAGGACCTCAGATGTGGGCAGCATGGTCCTGTAGGCTAGAGTCCTGAACTGAATTAAAGGGACAGAGCAAGCTGAGCACCACATTCATCTCTCTTTTTTCCCTAAGTACAGCTGCAATGTGAGCACTGCCTGGAGCTCCCATAGCAGTGACTTCCCCACCATGGTGGACTGTGCTCTTGAACTCTGAGCTAAAATAAATCCTTCCTTCTTTACAGTTCTCTTGTGAGACATTCTGTCAAGTGACTGGGGGGTGTAATACTGATAGAAAAACAGATATAATTTAAGTTTGTGGATCTAATGCACAAATATAACCAACATAATTCAAACGACCTTCAGTTGAGCATCCCAAGAGATATTGACCAGTGTTCTGAATGTAACTGAGCCTTTCTACTGGGTTCAGACTTCTGAAAAGGTGACATCATTACCATATTTTTCACATCTATTCTGAATAAATAAACCAAGTTTTCTGTTTGCATGTGCTCCTTTCAGAAATACCAATAACCACCACCTGGACTCTTCAGGATAATTTTGATAAGCATCAAACCGTGTCACAGAGCATTGCAGACCATTTCTCTGGGTCCAGAGATGAGATGGGGATGACAGCAACCATCACCTCATCAGAGTACATTCCAAATCTTGATAAACTCATCTGTGGCTGTGAGGACGGGACTATTTTCATCACTAAGGCTCTGAATGCTGCCAAAGCAGGACTTCTAGAAGGGGACTCTTTATTGAAAGGTGACTGAATTTTCCTTTGCCTTATTTACTTAATTTATCTAATCTTCTACAAGCTATACAAAAATGATTCAGAGGCCTCAGACCTTTGGTGGCATTTGCAGATAAATTTGTGCATAATTTAATACTAAATTAAGCATACACATAGGCTTGTGAAGACTCAAGCAGAGAGTGGTACTGTCCCTACAGAGAATTGTATTCCCACTTGAAAGGCCACTGTACATAGTAGTTTCATTATATTTCCTGAAATTGTATGTGTATGTGTGCATATGCAAGCACACACACACACACACACACACACACATACACACACAACAACACCAACACACTGTGTGCAGTGTTTTAATTATATTACCAAAATAGATGCCATGCTGAGTTATTATTAAATAAATATTAATAAAATATTTTTGGTGCTCATCCTTCATGAGCTCATTTTAAATGACAAATAAAAATCAAAATTTAGGTTGAAAACCTTTCTGTTAATTGATGCCTAAATTTTCCAGCCTTTAGCTACTATGAAAGATTTGGAATTGATTATCCTTGAATCAATATTAGTTTGTGATTTTGATTTTGAAAATTAAGCTATCTGGATGGTTCCATAAAGAACTTATCTCAGAATATACATGAATACCCAATAATAACCTGTGAAATTGCAAATATTCCCCCAAATATTAATCAGCTTTTACATTTTTAAAACATTTAGATCTTTACCAATGAGGAATAAAATGGTATCTTCCTATATTTATTTTTATTTCCTTGTAATGAAGTTTGTGTTCTTATTCATCTCTATGCATTATGACAACTGATACCCACTAAACAAATGTTATTATACAATGAGTTGTCATATATGGGGAGGAAAGATAAGAGGGGATGGAGATTTTAGGATATACATTAAAAAAATAATAATAAATGCCTGTGGCTCCCCCCCCCCCTTTCCTATTTGAGAGGTTCAGCTTAGGGCATCATGCATTCTAGATCAGCATTCTACTGTGGGATCCTGCAAATGAACTTCCTTATTCTTTCCCTGCAGTGGTGGGGAGCAAACCTTATACATCCTATGTTTTGTTGTTGTTGTTTTGTTTTTATACAGTTTTCAATTAAAACATCCTTATCTAGTCCCCATTCTTTCACCACACTTGAACTACTCACTGAGTGTGAGTGACGTGTAGTTGACAACAGTGGGGTAAACAGCAGTGATGCCAGAAGTGATAACAAGTAGGTAAACAGCTGCCATTAAAAGTCAGAGAAAATGGTGGACGGTAAACATTTTAATCTAGGCCGATTTATCCTAATATCAAGAAAATAAACAGAAGCCTTGACTGACAGCTTCTGAACTAACATTCATTACAGCTTGCTAAGGCCAGAATATGAAGCAGAACAAAATAACAGGTTTTTGAGAAGATTCCATTTCAGTTCGGATAAAGGGAGTGGCAAATGGCCTTCTCAAGTTTGGAGAATGTGGATATCAGTGAAAGGAGTGGCAGGGGCTAGCGGCAAGGGAAGCAGCCTAGCAGCAAGGGAAGCAGCCTAGCAGCAAGGGAAGCAGCCTAGCAGCAGGCCTGAATTCTAGTTTACATCTGGTTTGAAAGCTACTTGCCCACATGTCCATGTGCTCTCCAGGCATTGTGCTGAGAATATATTCATTTCATTCAACAGTCTGTCCAAAGTGAGGGTGGTCATTACTCATATCTTGAAGAGGTGAGTAGACTCTGTGAGTCAGAAGAAAGGATCAGATGTTCACATCTGTGGCAGCAGAGGTAGGAAGTGACTGACTCCCAGATAAAGGGAGGATTCTGTCAGCAGCAAACCTTACACATTGTGCCTAGCTTTTGACAGGAGTTGGATGACCTATTTGAGCCTGGGATACTTTATCTGTAAGCAACAAAGAAGAGGTAGAAGTTGATAATTTCAAAAACCTTTTGTAGCAAAACATTCTTTGACATTTGCTTTTCTTTTCTGTTAGGTTTAACTTGGCTGCTCATGTGAAGAGGGAGTCAGTGACTAGGCCCTTCATGTTATAGCATGTCAACAGCCATCAGCAAACAGGAGATTTGAATAACCAAGTTTCCCACCTCATTCAAAGCTTGGTCTAGCTTCAGATGAGACCTTTTGCTTTTTGAAATGGCTGCTGAATAGAATAGTTTCCTTAGCCAACTGTGTGCATATGTTAAAAATGTGTGAAACAAAAATCTTAGAATTACCTTTAAAATAATTTTGTGCTACTTGGTGTCTGACCACTTTCCAGATTCCCCCTGTCATACACTTCTCAGAGGACATCACCAGAGCGTGACTTCATTACTTTACCCTCACGGGCTTGCTTCAAAATTAGATGAAAGTTGGCTGGTATCTGGGGATCAAGGCTCCTGTGTGATCCTGTGGGATATTTTTAGGGAAGAAATTCTGCACACATTCTTTTTGGAAGCTGGTCCAGTAACAAGACTTTTGATGTCACCAGAGAACTTGAAAGTAAGTGAACATAAAGAGTAAAACATAACACAGCTGCGTGGTGGTGGCACAGGCCTTTAATCCCAGCACTTGGGAGGCAGAGGCAGATAAAGCTCTGTGAGTTCAAGGCTAGCCTGGTCTACAGAGAGAGTTCCAGGACAGTCTCCAAAGCTACACAGAGAAACCCTGTCTCGAAAAACCAAAAAAAAAAAAAAAAAAAAAAGAAAGAAAGAAAGAGTAAAATATAACGCACAATTTAAAAAGCAAACAACAATAAAACCCTATATTCCCACTTTAGAAACATAGTGTGTTTATGCCCAGCTTTTTAGAAACACAGTGTTTCGCTGGGCAGTGGTGGCACACGCCTTTAATCCCAGCACTCGGGAGGCAGAGCCAGGTGGATCTCTGTGAATTCGAGGCCAGCCTGGGCTACCAAGTGAGACCCAGGAAAGGCGCAAAGCTACACAGAGAAATCCTGTCTCGAAAAACCAAAAAAAAAAAAAAAAAAGAAAAGAAACACAGTGTTTCTAAAGTAAACATTGGATCAATTAAAGCCTTATAAAATCCTCTTAATGACACATTAAGTTTTTTTCTCCCTAGTTCTGCCTTAATCTTTAGTATGGAATTTTAAAATAAATTCAAAGATTATACAAAAACAAGTCAAAGAACGTAGAAATCTATAAATTAAAGTTTAGCTTTGAGCCGGGCGGTGGTGGCGCACGCCTTTAATCCCAGCACTCGGGAGGCAGAGGCAGGCGGATCTCCATGAGTTCGAGGCCAGCCTGGTCTCCAAAGTGAGTTCCAGGAAAGGCGCAAAGCTACACAGAGAAACCCTGTCTCGAAAAACTAAAAAAAAAAAAAAAAAAAAAAAAAAAAAAAGTTTAGCTTTGATTTCCTTAACAAATACTGGGTGAACGTTTGATAAATATTGAATTTATGAGCATCAATCTACCCTGATGGGGAAAACAAAATAATGATAGAGCTTATCTTCTCATGAGACAACAACCTAAATCCAGCTAACAAAGAACTGGGGTCTTTGTTAAAATGTGAACTAGATTTCGAGAAGAAAAAAAAAAGCCTGTGGCAATATAGATAAGGTGTTTGAGTTAGATTGACTTATAAAATTATGTCCATATAGTTTAAATGTGGAGAAATCGACACTGCATTTGGTGATAAGATATATTTCTTGATCACAAAGTATTAAACTAAACAGTGAAATGCTATTCCAGAAACTTCCATGTTGACAATTGGAATACCGTTGGGATATATTTTATTTTATTCCTGAGTGTCTCTCCCTTTCAATCCTTTTCTCTTTTCTGCTCCAGGACAGAAGTCCAAGTCTGTCTCACCCCTGTGAGCAGTGGGCCTCAGTATGGGGTCAATAGAAATTAAACTATGAATTCAGAAATATTGTTTCTGCCTCCAAAAGCATGCTATTCTGCAGTTCTCCCTCTCTTTTCCTATGAATTATTTTATCTTCTAGCTTTCAAATGTTTAGAAAGCAGGATTGGATCAACTTGGTGTGGGTAATCTAACCTGTGATCACTCATGACCATTCGATTTATATTTTTGTGTTTGTGTGTGTGTTTATATGTATGTGGGGTGTATGCATGTTGTGTATGTGCACACATATGTGCCTGTATGTCTATGCGTGCGTGTCTGTGTGTGTTTCTGTGTCTGTTTGCATGTCTCTGTATGTCTGTTTGTATCTGTGTTTGTTTCTGTGTGTGTGTGTGTGTGTGTGTGTGTGTGTGTGTGTGTGTGTTTATATGTATGTGGGGTGTATGTATGTTGTGTATGTACACACATATGTGCCTGTATGTCTATGTGTGCGTGTCTCTCTCTCTCTCTCTCTCTCTCTCTCTCTCTCTCTCTCTCTCTCTCTCTCTCTCTCTCTCTCTCTGTGTGTGTGTGTGTGTGTGTGTGTGTGTGTGTGTGTGTGTTTGTGTTTCTGGATCACATGGAGCTTCACATTCTAGAAGCTGCGGGGTATACCTGTTCTCCACAAGGTAGGATGTCTGGGAGCTATGACATCTGACCTACATTCTAAAGTCTAGCCTCCATCTGTATCACATCTGTCATTTTGTGATTTTATTTTTCTGCTCAGTATTCCTTTAGTCTCCTTAAAATTGGCAGTGGGGAGGGACATGCTGTCCAACGCCCACACAGTGATTAGCCATCAGCACTCGAGCTGTTGTTCTGGATGGGTTAGCAGCCCCTGTGTGGTGCTAAGGATTGAGTTCAGGGCTGTGTGCCTCCTAGGCAAGTGTTCTTCACTACTACATCCCAGCTCACTTATTAACTTTGTTTAATTGTTTCATTTTATCAGTTAGTTTCCCAGGTTGGGTGGTGAAGGTGACCACTGATGACTTTGACAAATGTCTCCAGGACTGCTGTCTTGCAAAGTTCCTGTGTCCTTGCATTTTTGAAGGAGCACATTCAGCAGGAGCCATCTAAAGCTGCCCTGTTTTAGATAGTGTCTACACTAGGTTTCCTGTTTGGATTAGAATCTGTGGAGTTCTGGGAACCGAACCAAATCACATTCTGAGGCTTTAAGTGGAAAGTCTCAGCTCTCGATACCCTTGGGCCTAAGTTCGTGTCCACAAATAGCTTCTTTTTGTGGTGACAAATGAGTTCTGGGGTTTATTGTGTTCTGCCCGGTTTCCGACATCAGCATTGCTGCCGGCACCTGCTGAGTGATGGGAACCCTTCGCTATCTTCCGAGAGGATCTGGCTGTGCTCTGTCCCTTTCACTCCTGTCTCCTGACCTTCCTGGTGGGTTGGTGAGTTTAAACTCTGCCCTGTCTACAGCTGATTCATGAGTGCCCCCTGAAGGAATTCTGTTTAATGCAGAAATGCACTTTTGGAAATAGCTGCAACAGAATAGTGTGTGTGGGGGGGAGAGTTCTCTCATCAGGTAGCATATGGCTTTTCACTTACGTAAGCCTGGTGTTCTTCTTCAGGTTAGTGACGGTCAGATACTCTGCTGTGTGTGTGGCGACCACTCTGTGGCTCTCCTTCACCTGGAAGGGAGACAGTGCCTCCTGCGTGCCCGGAAGCACCTCTTTCCTGTGAGAACCATCAGATGGCACCCAGTGGAGAACTTTCTAATTGTTGGTTGTGCAGACGACTCTGTTTACATCTGGGAAATTGAAACAGGTAATCAGAAAGGTTAATCCTGGTTATCCTTTATCCGTCCGTCGGTGGGCAAGCATTTGTCCAGGTGGAAAGTTCCATAAGTCACATGGCGATGACCTCAGTTGTTTTCACTTTGGGTTGGGCTACATTTATAGCTGCAGTGGAAGTGTGGGAAATAAAACACAGTGGCCTAAGTCAGATCCTGACCAGCTGATGATTAGCTGACAGGGCAGCGCTCAGGAATGAGCCGGATATTTCTGGAAGCTATAAATAAAAACATAAGTTATCTACTTTAATTATTAACAAGAGAGAAATTTAGTGTCCTACTGGTCTCAAATTATCATTAAATTCTGCCTTCTTCAGCATAGTCACCAACTCAGCAACATTTTGAGCTAATTGATGATCAGTAATAATGGAATATAATTAATTATAAAAACTCCAAAAAACTTGAGTCAGGGAAACTGAAGACTCAGCTGTTCAACTGAACTTTTTTGATATCACACCACAGAGTTGTGTGTTTGGAACATTGACGGGATTTTCTTTTTCTTTTCAAGTTTGATTAGATGTCTGAAGACAGAATAAATAACACATTTCAGAAAGGGCTGGGAACATACCAAAGAAGGGAGGTGTAATTACTGCATAGGAGTTAGCACGGCCCTCTCGGGAGTGTGTTCCACGGGATCTATTGCATATTTTTTTATTGATCAAATAGTGGTGGTTTTAGGCTGGGTGTTGTTCACAGACTGGGTAGTTCCTAATACAGTTTCGACTTACACTTTGCCAAAATAATTGCCATTTTCTCCCCCTTTGACTGTCACGGGCTAATGATGGTGATTTGTACACTGGAGTTTCCAGAGCCTCCTGACGCTGCCCTGCCTTTGGACCATGTTTAACAGCTTGGGCAGCTTCAGTGTTCATTTTCTCATTTGATTCTCACAACTTGTGCAGTAGATGTGTTGATGGGGCCTGCCACACCTGCCGTGTAAATACGCAAGATTGCACAGCTAACAAGTGGGAGACAGTTCTAGGTCCTCGGTGACACTTCACACAGTAAATCCAAAATTATGATTATTTTTATTCTATAGTTATTTTTTGCTTTTATTTTATGTGTGTTATGCCTAAGCATATGCTTGTGCATCATGTGCATTTAGTACTGGAGGAGGCTAGAAGAAGGCATCGGATCCCCAGGGACTGGAGCTCTAGTTGTGAGCCACCCCATGGGTGCTGGAAAACGAAGTCAGACCTTCTGCAAGGGCGGCCAAGGCTCCTAACTACTGAGCTATCTTTTCAGCTCCAATCAGGAAAATTTTAAAAATCTGTGTGAAATCTATGGATCTGAGTGATAGCTGAATATAGTGGGTAGAAGAGATTTTTAAAATATTGACTGCCTCCAAGACCTGGTAGGGAAGAGCGAGCTACTGGCCATGGGCAAATCATGTGACATATCTGCAAGACAGTCCCCTTGTCTCTGGAATAGATGTAATCATACAGGATTAAATCAAATAATACCTCTCATATTGGAAAACAAGCAGAAAGTTATTAGCAATATTAACCAGATCATCATCATCATCATCATCATCATCATCATCATCAAAGGCTATAAACACATCTTAACTGCTGCTGTGAAGCCCTTTTCTGTGAAACACAAGTGCTTATTCATGCATTCAGCTGCATGATTCAGTGGGGATACTTGGGGACCAAGCCTATTTTTCATAGACAATAGAATCTAGCACAAATGGAGAACTATGAGGTCACTCGCAAATGTTCATGGTTCTACTATAAAATGAAAAGAAACAATTCCACCTCACTCTCAGAACATGCATGGTATAAATGCTATCACCTTACTGCTGTGCACATTCCCATGTCTACAAATAGATGCATGCATTACATTTCAATCATAGTCCTAGCAGGAAGCTGAATCCAACTCATATTTGTGAAGTGATGAGAAATTCATGAATGGAATAGTTGTAAATGTGTGGGTCGGGGTGAGGGGATGAGTGATGAGTTCCCTAACACGTGGGCATGGGCAGCAACAGGAACCTCCTCCCCCACTCCTGATAAATGAAGCAGAAAGAACCAGAAGGCAACTGAAAACCAGGAAGTTCAGGGGATGCTCCAGGCAGACATGCAGAGTCGAAGGAGGGAAAGTCACGAAGCGGTTCTCATCCTCCTAACGACCGCCTTCATTATTTAATCACACTAGACATCAGAGGTGATGGGGCTGGTTTTTGGCATCAGCCTCAGTGAGCACAGAGCCGGACACAGGTGGTAGGAATGGATGGGCTGGACTGTCCAATGGACAACGATCAGTGTAGTGGCTATCATGGAGAGAACATATTTTAATTCATGAGTCTCTTAGAATTGGCTATGAATATTGTTTCTGTAGAAGTGTTGTATCAAGTAAGCGCATGTTTGCTGCCAAATTAACCTATAGGATGTTTGTTCCAAACCAGGTTATTTATCCTTTGTTAACTACGCTGTTGTCCTTTAAAAAACAAACAAACAAAAAACAATATCAATTCAACCTAGGAAAGTAGTATTATTTATATATCTATCTGAGTCTCCATATGGGTAACAAATCCCTTTCTTTTCCCAAATTCTATCCTAATGCTCATCAGACCTCTGACCTCCTTTAAACTAAGTTTACCTAATTTCCTTTAGCCTTGTGTCTGGCATTAGCTTTGTTGAAGGTTGTTTTTAATCTCTGTAGTTCTTTTTCTTCCTTTGAGTTTTATGTAGACCCATTTTAGGAGTACGGGTGTTTGTATATATGCCTTGTACTACATGCCTGTGGGTATCAGAAGAGGGTGTCAGATCCCTGGGCACTAGTGTTGTAGATGGTTTTGAACTGCCATAAAGGTGCTGGAAATCAAACCCAGATACTCTAGGAGACAGTGATCCTAACTTCTGTGCCATCTCTCCAGCCCCATTTGCTTAAGATTTAAGGGACTATTTTTCTCTTCCCAAGCTGGACATCAGCTGGCTAATGTGGTACCATCATCATCTTTCTCATGCTTTATTTCTTCATTGTATTCTTTTTTTATATAAAGGTGGAAAGATCTGGAGTCAGGAATGTTTCCCACGTGCAGTTTCATGTTGTCAGGGAGCAGGGAACTCTGGCTAAGACCAAAACTCTTTAAGAGGAGCCTAAAAAATAGAATATGCCTGCTCACTGATGTGCCTGGCACCCAGCAAAATGAACTAATGAATGGATGGATGAGTGGAGTCACAAATGTCCCTGGGCCTCAGTGACTGGAGGATGGAGTTCCCAGCATCCACAGCTCCTCCCCAGCTGCTGCCTGGCTGGAAACAGCCCTGAGCTTTCTGCTCCACACATCCCACAGGGTCCAGAAGCTGATGCCTCCTCAGAGGAAGGACAATGCTTTTTCGGACTCCAGGAGTTTTTCTGGGCCTTTGTCCCCTTGCCCATGGCTGTGCAATTCGCTCGACAGGGTTCGAGTCACGTGACTGGATGTGTTCTTTGTTCCAGTATTCAGCCTCCTCAGAGACACAAAGGAGGAATCAATTGACTAAAGTGAGTCAGACGTTTCCCAGCACCCGCACACCTCCAAAGCCCAGAGGAGGGGGGGAATAGCAAGTGTCAGTGGGATAGGAAATCAAGGAAAGGGCCCCCACGTCCCCCCGGAATGAAAGGACATATTCTAGGGCTACACTCCCATGCCGATTTCATGCTGAAACCGTATGCGGTCTTTCTTTCTGTGACAGGTGGCATGGCTGGATGCATGTCTGATGATGCTCTGGGGTCATAGGTGGGCATGCTCACCTCATGGATGACCAAAATAGGGGATTGCTGGTTAACACTGAAGGCTCTTGTCCAGGCTGAGGGCAGAAAGCTACAGCATCGAGTGCTGAGGGCTTCCAGTTTTACTTATTGATCTGCTGGATGTCCCGTGATGTTTAGGCCTGATTAGGAAGGGGAAAAATTGGAGATGTCATTTTGATTAATATTTGTGCTCCCACAGCGTGTTTGGCAACTGAGGACTCCGGGTCTCACTGCTGCATGGCTGACACAATAGAAGTAATGCATTACTGAGTCTTCCCCTACATGCACACCAGGAATAATTTTCAGCGCTGAGCTAATTATCCCTTTTACACATTAAGTATGGCGTATTTCTGAGGGCTTTCGTGTTTACAGTAACAGATTTGCAGGGCAGAAACCTATACATTGAATTTCTTATGTGCTGTAAATGTAATGGTTATTTTTATTCCTGAATGTTTCCTGATCAACTTGTGCTACTGTTAGAACATAGTCCGTATCGAGCCACTTAATTACTTTTTGTGGGGGGAAAATGAAATCTCATTTGCTGAAAGATAAAACATTTCTTGATGGGATGGTTCAGTAGCTTTTCAGCACAGGGTTGGATTGTAAATATATTCAGCTTTGGGACCTTATGGTTTCTCCTGTGACTTCTGAAATTGCCCTTGTAACTCCAGAGAATCTGTATACAATACTTAAAGTATGGGCAAGGCTGTGTTTCAATAAAACTTTATTCAATAAAACAGAAACAGGCAATAGGCAGCTGTGGGTAACATACGTGAGACATAATGATTGTTCTTAACGGATAGTGTTGGGATAGTGCATCCAGTAAAGTGCCTGCAAGCATGAGGACCAGGGGTTCTATTTCCAGAGCCCACGTAAGAAATGTCAGGGTGTGGCATACAGTTGTAATCCCTGTCTGGGGAGGTGGAGACAGGAGCATCCCTGGGGTTTCCTGGAGAGCCAGCCTAGTCAAATGAACAGACTCCATGTTCAGTGAGACTCTGTCTCAAAACTAAAATGGACAGGCATTGAGGTGCCTCAGTAGGAAACAAGCAAACTAGTCGCCAAGTCTGATGACTTGATTTCAACCACAAAACCGCAGGTATGTTCTCCAGGTATGTACCTTGGTATGCATGCCCCCCAAAACTGTGGAGAGCAATTGTGGAAGACATCCCAAATCAACTTCAGGCAGCCAAGCCACATGCATGCACACATACATGTACATGTACCTGCAAACATACACATGAACAAATACATCACTCATACACATAAAAATATTGTCTTCATAGCAACTCATTCTTAGTTCAATCTGCTTTACTGACTGTGGAGGTTTGGGATTGCTGCTCTCATCTCACTAGTGAGAAAATGGAGTTGAGGCAGCCTCAGTGTGTCTAACGCAGCTGCCTAGGTGTCACCCCTGTATTGGGGACACATGTCTCTTCCTGAACTCTGGTGTGCCCCTCACTGTATATGACACAGTACAGTTCCTGCAGATGAAAGCCACTGTTCTGTAACCATCAGGCAGGAGCTAGATAAGAAAAATGCTAAGAAGAGAGGGAGCTGCTTCCATAAGATTGCTCGGTGCTCATTGGAAGGAGAATCTCTGGCTGTCTCTCAGAATGTGGCTTTTAATTTACACGTAGTCCTAACAGCGCTGGCCATCTGATTTCTCACATGGCAGATTACAAACAGCAAAGTATAAGCAGGAGGTGGATTGTGACAGGCACACCTGAGAGCACAAGCGACAGCTGACAGGAAGGCAGGAGAGGCCGACCGGAGTGTGTCAAGGCTCAAGCCAGCTCCCGAGCTCAGGATGGCAGCTGGGGAAAACAACGCTGAATTTGTTTCTACCATAGACAGTAAATTTCCAGCCCCATAATTTATTTTCCATAATGGACTTATTAGTACCAGCTGGAGAGCTCTTTTGGTCTTCAATGTTGTTGTCTAATTAGGAGATTTGGTTGTTGTTTGGTTGGTTTGGTTTTTGGTTTCTGGTTTTTTTTTTTTTTTTGGAGACAGGGTTTCTCTGTGCTGTGCAGCTTTGGAGCCTTTCCTAGAACTCAGTCGGTAGCCCAGGCTGGCCTCAAACTCACAGAAATCCACCTGCTTCTGCCTCCCGAGTGCTGGGATTAAAAGCGTGCACCACCACTGCCCAGCTAATTAGGGGATTTGTTTCCATAGTTTCAATGGAAATGGTAAGAATTGTGTTTTTAAAAAAAATTACGAAAGATTCTGGGCTGGGAGATAGCTCATCGGTTAAAGTGCTCAACAGTGGTTCAAGACCCACGAACAAGAGAACTAGAGTTCGAATCCCCCATAAGCCAAGTAACTATCCAGTAGGTGTGACAACTGTCCTGTAATTTGAGCCAGAAACAGGGCATCTCTCTCTTCAACCCAATCCTCCCCTACTCCCAGCAAAATGGCTAGGAAGATTAGCCTTATTGGTGAGTTCTGGATTTGATTGGCAGACTCTGTCTTGAAGAATGAAGTGGAAAAATGATAGAGGAATGTCCTGTACATCAATCTTAGCTATACACACACAGACATCCACACTTATGTGAAGGAGCATACGCATAGGGAGGCATACCATAACACACACACACACACACACACACACACACACACACACACACACACACACACGGAGGAGGAGGAGGAGGAGGAGGAGGAGGAGGAGGAAACATATGAGCAATGATCTTTGTCAACTAAAAACTAATAGGCCATATTTTCCAAATACATTCAACACTTTGTCTTGGAACTGTGTAGAGTGAAAACTGAGGAATACATGGGGCCCACAGTTTACTAGATCAACGGTCATATTCATTCTAGTGCTATAGAATCTGTGGTTAAATTCGAACTTTGCCATAACAAAGTAGCATACAAGTTGGCTCTGGGAAAAAATTTTTTACAGTACCTAAGTTTGAGTCCCTCATGGAGTACCATGGTGAATATTGGTATAACAGGAAATAACAAATGTTGAGATGAGCCCCAGGACCAACTGTATCACTCTGAGGATAATGTGCTTGGTTTCTCACCCAGGTCACCGTTGTCTAGCTAAAGTGGTAAAGTTATAGCATGTGGGATGCCTTGTCATCAGGGCTGTGGTTTACCGTTCACTGCACACGTAGTAGAGGTGGGCTGGAGTGGGCAGCATCCTGCCAATCACAGTTTCTCCAAGGTGTCCTTTTCCCAGAACTGCTTGGTTTTGTTGTGGCAGATTGCAGATGGAACCCCCTGGAGATGATTGCTTTTAGAAAAGGGAAAACAGGATGCATTTGAGTGCAAGGCAAGGTTTTCCTGTATTGCCTTGTCTAAGGCTGGTTTCCTTTATCATAATAATTACTGGTGTTATTACCCAATGTCTGTTTTTGCTGTGAAGCCTAGTTTTGAATCTTCACTCTCTCCTCCTTGGCCCTAGTTATCCAACAACACTGTAATTTGGAGTTGTGTGTGTGTGATCATGAGTGCTTGCATGGGTTGGTGCACAGCTGGGAACATGAACTTTGAGATTTAGCAACTGAAAATTTATCCAGCTAAGTTTAATCTCTTAGGTAGGAGCCAGTGCCCAGAGGAGGGTAAGAACATTAGTGTGGAGAGTTAAATTACCCATGTTTCATTTTTGTTCTACCACTTCCTGGGTGCATGAATATGTGAGTGTGTATGTGTGCATGTGATTATGTAGGGGTGTGTGTGTGTTTGTGTTTATTTACACAGCCAAAGTTTAATTGAGCTATTACTTAACCCTGTCTTTTGACTCTCCTGGCATAACACATAGGGCATATTACTTTGGTGTTTGCAAGGCATCTTAGAACATTTTGTGTGCTCAGAAACGAATGTGAAAATCAATACGATGTCATTCTAATTATAAAAACAAACGCTGTCTGCTTCTCACCAGTTAGGCCCCACCCCCATCCCCCCAACCTCCGTCCTTACATCCTTATTGCATCCATTGGGCAGTCGCTGCCTCCCTGGGTTTTGCTTTGTAAAGAAAGTCCAAGCTGTGATCCCTCTCGGCAGTTCCTGTGGTCACACTGCACTGAGTGCTGGCTGGGTGTGTTTGTCACCTCGCCACATCCAATGTGCAGGGGCCTCAGGCTGCAGAATCTCGGGCATCTGCTCTGCAGCTCCACCTTAGCGAAGCCCCTTCTGCAAACGTGTTACAGGAACACTTGCTACCTTAGCGGGGCTCTTAGCTGCAGCACGGAGTGGAAAGACGCCCAGAGGAGCCATCTGCCCTCCCCAGGTTTCCTCCTTTCAGCAGCCCACATCTTCCCAGCAGCCAGCTGCCACAGAAACGATTTGGAAAGCAAGACTCAGTGGACTGTAATGACTGGTGCTGGGGGAGTGCAGGAAGCGGGGGGGCGGCAGGGAGGGAGGCTTCTCTGATTTGGCCCCAAGATAAAAGACACTGGACTTAACTTCATTAGTCTGGGCGCATCAATAATATCCAATATCTACCATTCACATGTGTTAAGATTAGATGGGGGAAAGTCTTTCATGCCTCTGGAATGAACCAAGTAAAAATTAGTCCAGGGGTCAAGTCCTTGTCTTGGTGAGCAGAGGATTTTGTTGGGTTTGACGTTCCATGTCGAAAATAATATTGGTTATTTATCTCTGCCTTGTTGATAAGATCTGGGTAGAGATTGTCCCACCCTCTCCCCCAACTCTTTGCGCAGACCCAATTCTGATATGCCCATCCATGCTGAGAAGACCTTAGACCTGCTTCTGTGACTGGCAGCGGGGAATCCCAGGGGCACTAACAGACCTAAGACACGAGGAGTCATGGGTGAGGAGACGGCGTGGTAAGGTACTTACTGGGCAGCTGTGAAGAACCGAATTCAACAGCAGAGGTTGTAACTATAGCAACACAAGTGATGGACATAAAAGGAAGCTAGGGAGACACGGGTCGACAAGGGAAAGTGGGTCCCTGAAGTGTCAACTTGTTCCCAAGGAGCAGAAGAAGATGACGACAGGGGTGGTTATGTAAGCAGGACCCAGAGGAGGAAGGGGAGGCCCTAGTGGGCCTATGAAGAAGTCAAGCCAGCTTCCCTGCTGGAACTCCCAGCTTTAGACTTCTCCCCTCCAGGAGGGAACAGTTACTGCTTCCCCTTCCTCCATAGCTCGGTCTTCTGTTTCTCCCAATGTTCAACTGTTGTCCGCACCATAGAACTCGGGGTTCCCCTAGGCAGCCACCAGCACCCTGTTACAGTAAGATAGACAGCAGGAGATACTCTGGTCAAATAACAAAGTCATCCGTGGTTTTATCCAGTTCAGAGCCTATCAGAGATGCCTGGCCATACAGGGAATTTTATGGGCCTAAAGTATTTACCATTTCTTTCCCCTCACTTTTATCAACAATGTTAATACATAAACTTGAATCATTTGAAAATGTATACTACCAGTGAAACAGGAAATTAAATAATTTCATGGGCATTGAAAATGTTTAAAAATAAAAACAATGATTGATTGGGGTCTTTATCATCCTTTGTGTGAACTATTGGCAGATTTGCCAACTGATTACCTCACCAGTCAAGGCCTTTCTTCTACCCCGTCTTCTGTATCACCATCCATTTATCACATACTTTAAACTCAGCCCCCTTGGCATGTGGCTCTGCTACCGGATCATACAAATACTCCATTACTCACCTTTCCCAGCCCCCAGTTTCTTTTCTGGATTGATTTAAGAATTAAATAACACCGGGGGGCTGGGAATATAGCTAGTTGGTAGAGGGGTTGCATAGCATCGCACAGAGCCCCGGGTTCCATCCTCAGCACCACATAAATGGGGTGTGAGGAGGCATGCCTCTAATCCCAGCACTTGAGAGATGGAGGCAGGAAGCTCAGAAGTTCAAGGTCACCCTCAGCTGCATAATGAATTTGAAGCTAGCCTGGGCCACATGAGACCCTCTCTCAGAATAAATGGTGGATAATGGCAGACTTAATGATAAAGAGAGCTGAAGAGTAAGAGGATCAAACAAACAAACAAACAAAAACCAGACAATATTTTACAACTTACATACAATTCCTCCAGAAAGAGAGTGTTGGAAAATGAATATGTTGGTGTGGCTTATGATTTCCCATCTGTAGGTATTTTTTGAATGTCTCTATGGCTTGTATTCAGAGTGTAAGACAGGAGATGGAATTACTTTCTGAAGTTTTAAAAATGTAACAGAGATGCACATTTTTTATATCTTGATCCTTTTAGGCATTTAATAATTTGTTTCCATAAGAAAAATATTGGAAAAAGAATCATAGATTTGAGTCCAGGTAGGTGTGCCAATCAGGAGTCCTGGCTATATTGCTTCCCTACCGCTGCATAACAAATAACTTTGAACTTCATTGCTTAAAATCTTTAGTTTAATATCTCACCGTTCTGCAGAGTAGAGGTGCAGGTGACTGTCACTAGCTTCGAGGCTTTGGGTCTCACAGGGCTAAAATAAAGGCACAAACCCCCTGCCTGCAACAGCTGCTTTTCAAGGGCTAAATTAGTCTTTCAATTAGGGGCTGGGGAGATGTGCAGTCAGGATAGTGAGCTTGGATATCCAGTACGTTTTAAAAGCCAGGCATGGTGGTGTACACCTGTATGCCAGCGATGAGGAAACAGAGACAGGAGGAGATCTGGGGTTCAAATGACCAGCCAGCCCAGCCAGGTCAGTAAGCTCCAGAGACTGTGAGAGACCCTGTCTCCAAGGGTAAGGTGGAGAAGCAAATGAGGAAGAGACTCAAATCTACCTCTGGCTTCTCTCTGTAAACACACACATGATTGCACATGTAGACACACACATACAAACACATACATGCTTGCACATATAAGCAAAAACAGGAAAAAAAATAAAGGTCAACTAATGAGAACTGGCCTAATTGAAGGGTTTCCTTCTGAGGTCAAGGAATTAGTAATCTTAATGACCATTAGACTGCTATGACATCACAGTCCCATGGGAGAAGACTGGAGAAGATTGAGTGGTACTGGGGATTTACTTAGAGAGTTCTGCCTGTTTTCTTGGAGCTCAAGCTTGAGAGTCTGTAAAGACTCCAGAAGTGAGTGAATCCATGGAATTGAAGGGTAGGAAGTTGAAAGAACATTTTTTGCATACCTAGGTATGGATATAGTATTGACTCTCATAAGTAGATTCTAGTGGTGGTATCCTGAGCCTCGATCCTTCCAAACAAACTCCACAGTCCACTGACCCTGAGTTCACTCATTTGTCCACTCATTATTTGACTGATTGCAGTCAAAACCCTTCTTTCCTCCCTATTATATCCTCCCCCTATGAATACAAAGGAGACAAAGCAGGAACACCAAGACCCTCCGTAGACTTTGCCCTTCACTCAGCACCTTATCCGGGAGAGCACACTTCAATTCTGCCTTTTCCAATATGTTTCATCTTTCCAGGAAAAAACTGTAGATCAGCTCAGCAAGATAATGACCAAATTACCTGAACTGATGCCAGAAGCAAATAAATGATAGACTGGAATGTCTTCAGGGCCATTGCAGCCAATAAGTCAGCTAACCTTCAATAAGATGCATGAGGGATAAAATCTAAGAGAGTTATTTTAAAATTAAAAATAAATATACCTGGTATCAGAATGCAAGGCATACAGAGTGAGTGGCATTTTCTGTTAGTTAGAAATGGGATGATTTTTAATGCTATGCATAAGATAGGTGATTGTCAATTTAAGCATACTTTTCATATGATAAAGCAAAACATACCCTTTTCTGTGCACATTCTCATCAATTAGTTTGTTTAGTTCCAGAATGAAGTTGAAAATTGAAATGTAGTCATAGGTAATGTTGTTAACACAAGTTTAAGAAGAGAGATCATTTAATAAGAAACTAACAGGAAGCATCTGGTTTTAAATTTGCTTAAAGTTAGTATTACTTTTGCTTATAATTTGGACACATGTCAGCACCTTGAAACCTCTATGTATCTCATCTCTTATTCTCCCCCCGCTTCTGAGCCTGTCATTGCATTTTTCTGAAGGTCAATGGTCAGAATTGGATGTGGGGGTTGAGTGTGTCCCTCCGGTAAATGCTGGGATTTCTGTGAAGGTGCTGGAGGCAGAGCTGGGCTTCAGGTCACAGAGGTCAGAGATTTTTAAAAAAATGTATTCTATACCCTTAAGGTATGGAAGGTTGGTGGGAAGCCAGTTGTGAGTTTGTTAACCTACTCAGGCCTTTGCATAGTGTGAAATGAGTCAAGCCATTGAAGATCTATTTTACAGATGGATTTATTCCACTCTGCAATAGTTAGGAAAGAAGAAAGTGCCTTTATGCTTGGTTTAATATTTTCAGATCCATTCCCCTTCCCCATGCTTCCATTTCTTTCTAGTTAGCTAAATCTAAATCCCATGCCTCCAGGGCCTCCCCTTGGTCAAACTCACATCAGTTTCCTATTTTCCAGGGTAAGATGCAGTCACTGTGAAATGCTTTTATTAGGCAGGGCCGCTGGGTCAATCTCCATACACTTCTGTGAGCAAGTCACTGAGCTTCATGTGCAGCTGAAGATAAGTGAGAAATCTCACAACACAACCAATGGTCAGCTTCCTCCACACAGAGCAATTTGATTACTTTTGGCAGCCATCTGTTTGACTGAAATCTGATTGTATGAGTGTGGCTACCAAGTTGGATAATGAAGCTACTTTTTAAGCCTATTCTATTTTACGTGTAGTCACTTTGAAATATAACTGTTCTTAAGCACTGCCCCACAGCACATCAGATTCAGCTGAGGAAATCCTAGCGATGGAGGCAAGTCTTAGATCTATTATGTAATATTTCATGTTCTTACCATCAAGCTCTGTTCATGCAAACATGTGCTTGTTATTAATCATAACATCAGGTTTCTTTTTAGTAAATTTAGCTAATGTTTTAGGTTTCCACAATGATATGAGTAGAATATTTAATTGAATGAATCTCCCCTTTTTTTATGAACAAGTGGAGATTTGGTGGCTCTGAGAATTTGTGTTCCTATGATAATTTTATTTCATTATTATTCTCAGGAAGTCACTACTGTCTCAAATTCATTTACGTAGGTGGGCAATTTAAAACAATTTATTTGTTGATAGTTGATTATGATACTAGAAAGCAAATATCTGTGGCATTTTAGGATATATTTACTAGAAGACCAAACATTTTAAATTTGATGGAAATTACCATGGTGAGAACTTCCGGTTTCTGGGAGGGGACTTCTAGGGTCAGGCAGCGCAGTTCCTTCTCATTGTGTCTGTGGACAGGAGTACTACACTGGTGTAGCATAGTCTATGTGGACAGGAGTACTACACTGGTGTGGCATGTTATATGTGGACAGGAGTACTACACTGGTGTGGCATGGTCTATGTGGACAGGAGTACTACACTGGTGTAGCATAGTCTATGTGGACAGGAGTACTACACTGGTGTGGCATGGTCTATGCTTCCCTACCTCTCTGCCTTGCTCTTGTACCTTGGTCGAAGAACTGTCCTTTGCGGCCTTTCTTTCTTGAAAAAAGCCTGACACTTCAAGTCAAGTCTCCAGCACACATTGTAGAGGTCATTTTTCCCTATTCAAAAATGAAACCAGCAGAAAGAAGTACAGGAGGTTCCATATAAATATTGACAGTCCCAATGTCTTTGTCTGAGCTTATATTTTAACAACACACTACTAAACAGAAGGCCGGGTGAGACTCACCATTTTATATGCAGAATATAAAATACAATCCTCCCTTTATATGCAGAAAGACTCAGAGGTCTGTGTTGGCCTTCAACACTCCAAGTCCCCTTAGATGGAAGTCTGTCACTGGAATTTAATCCCAGCCTGTCTTATGACTGTGTAAGTTTCTGTCTACCTGCCCTGGTCTCTATCTGGAAATCCCCAGGCAGTGTATGCAAACACCTGACCTTTAACCAGACCGGGTCCATCATAGCTACATCTCTGAATCTCCTCTGCCAGAGTGTGTTAGGCATGTAGAGGTGGTATTCTCAGAAGGAGGGATTTGCCATAAAGGTGGAGGGGTGTACCTCTCAGCCCTCATATCAGGGGCACTGGTCCTTAGGATGGGATGAGAAACAGCTAGAAAGTTGAAAGCCTTACTCTTCCCCACCAACCTGTTGTTGGAATCCCCTCACAGAAGGAGGGGTTTTGAGGTGGGGGCTATTGGACCAGCAACTGAGTTTTTATCCATACTTCCCAGGCAGTGTGTGCAATTTAGCCCTAATTGAGTTTGGCCTTGAATCTAGGTTAGGCACTAGAGTATAGAAGCCTGGGGAAGTTAACTGAGGAGGACTATGGGCCATGGGGAAGCCATCCTCCATGCTGGGTGCAGATCTCCAAGTGCATCTGCCAAAGTCATCGACACCCGGCTTCTTTCCCATAATCCCCCACCATTGCTCTGTAAGTAGACCCAGTAAACTCACTGGTGTCTCAAGGTGGACTTTGGTGGAATGATACTTTGGTTTGTCACTGGGGAGGAATAGGAAGGTAGATTTGCTTATACCTCCCTAGGGGAAGAATTCTCACAAGAACACACTGATAGTCTTCCTTGTGGTTATTCTCATTTTTCTAGATACCCTAACAATTTAAAGAATGTGCTTAAGGGATATAAATTCCATGAATTCTGCTGAGAAGTGATTTAAAAGAGCTCATTAATCAGGAGAAAGAAGCAATAATAATTTGATAAGAAATCTTAAAATAAAGAATTAACTACTATGTTAAGATTTATTATCAACAAAACCAAATATCCAATGATTTCTTTGGTTGGGGGATATTTACTTAGGGGTAGAGTAGAATATTTGTACTTTAGATACTACAGTAAATCAGCCTTTGATGTCTCTTGCTCTTGCAATGCCATGAGGCTTTGAGGCTGAGCCTTTCTTGTTTACTATGTGTTGTAAACAGGTCACTTTGGATGGTACAGTAGATGAAACAGATTAGATACCTGTGCAAAAACAGGAGGTAACAGCCATATACTTACAGGGCTAAGCTATGGTTATGGGTAGACAATTCAAGAGATGGTTGTGCTTCATTTAAGATGAGGTACATGAATGTGTAAAATATACAGTGTAAGGCACAAGGCTATGTAATTAAAGTATAATATATTATTTCTCAAGGATTGTCAAAAGCCAAGCATTGTAGCCCACACCCATTCATTCTCTCAACCACTTGAGAGGCCGAGGCAAGAGTATTTCTTGAGCCCAGGAGCACAAAGCCAGTTACAGGTAACACAGAGAAACTTAAAGTTTTTTGAAAATATTTTCCAAATATCACGTTGTGTAGCCTCAGAAAACTCATGAGAAGACTATCCATGTGGATACCAAATTCAAAGAGAGGTTTCTCAGAAAGACAACGAACCACATGGTTGCAAGTTCTGGAATGCAGTCATTTTCCAGGAAGATGAGCTGCAGTCTTTCATCTGATAAACTTTTCTTGCTGTCATTCTTGAGAGAAAAGATTTTCCTGATGTTGCTGCCGGCGTCCTTTGTTGACAGTATCTCAATAGTCATGAAAAAAGAAAGGGTAGAATGTTATATTTAGACATTGATATTCAGAATATTTTCTTACAAATTTAAAATGATTAAAATGGGAGAGCATTGCCAAGAGTCTCTGAGATTAAAATTCTGCCTGTTGCTGTAACATGACGGCCAGGACCAGTATAAAGTGCCAAATGCCAGCTAAGAGTGATGGAGGAAACGGGAGGGAGGAGGGGCCTGAGACTGAATTGGGTGGTTGTCACTACATTTTTCACAACTCACTTCCCATCAGAAGGCAGAGAGACCTATCATTTTTACTCACTTTCTTATAATAATCAATTTAGTTCATCTTTTCTTAATATTACCAATGAGAATTATCTCTAACACAACTTTTTCTCATAGGTAGGAAAGGAATAATATGAAATTAAATCTGTATTATGATATTAATTCTTGAATTTCTTATCATTTTTGTTCAGTTGGGTATGAGTTATATTTAAGATTAATAATACAAATAAACTCATAAAGGATATGAAGCAGACATCAAGATTAATTTGCCCAATGAACATGTGATATCATATTCATAAAACCAGTTGACTATGTCAATTGTTTTCTGATACTTTCTTTTTGTATGTGAATGTATATGTATATGAGTGTAGTATGCATACATGTATGTGGCATATGTCTACCTGTGCATGGGTTTAGAAAACAAAGAAAAAGTCAGGTGTCTTCCTCCATTCCTTTGCCCCCACCCCATAGTGTTATAGGGACTTGAAGACAATAACTGATTTATTTGGTGCTAGGTTCCAAACTGAGGTCTTTTTTTTTTTTTTTAAAAAAAGATTTATCTATTTATTATGTATACAGCATGTATGTCATGCAGGCCAGAAGAGGGCACCAGATCTCATTACAGATGATTGTGAGTCACCATGTGGTTGCTGGGAATTGAACTCAGGACCTCTGGAAGAGTAGTCAGTGCTCTTAACCTCTGAGCCATCTCTCCAGCCCCCAAACTGAGGTCTCTATGGTTGGGTAGTACCTTGCTACTAAGCTTTCCAGTCTTCTGATCATTGTGTGTGTGTGTGTGTGTGTGTGTGTGTGTATGCATTTGGAGGTCAAGTGATAATGTCTTGTGTCTTCCTTGCTTGCTCTATGCTTTATTTACTGAGGCAGGGTCTCTAACTGAACCCAGAGCTCACCATTTGGGCTAATCTAGAGGGGGAATCCCCTGTGTTTGTCTTCTTCATGCTGAAATTATAGGCATTTACCTGAGTACCATGAATCTGAATTCTAGGTCTCATACTTGTGTGATAAGTGTAGAACATCACCGCAGGCCAACTCTAGTAAATTTTATACTTACTCTTTTTTTTTTGAAGATTTTTTTTATTACTTACATGTATGTGTGTGTACGTGTGTATACATGTGTGAATGTATGCCGCATGAGTGCAGTACCCACAGAGGTCAGAAGGGGGCGTTGTTTCCCCTGGAGCTGGAGTTACATGTGGCTCAGAACCCAGCCACAGTCTTCTGCAAGAGCAGCCAGTGCTCTTCACTGTTGAGCCAGCTCTCCAGCCCCCTACACTTTTGTTCCTTTTATCTTTAAATTGGACTTGTCAGCACCACTTCTGGAGCTGGAAGGATGTCAGAGGGCAGAGGAGATTAATTCCAGCTCTAATAACATAAGAAATAAAAAAGAAAAGGTTCTGGCGATAACAAACTCCAGCAATAAAAACAACAACAGAAGCTGGGGGGCCCTGAGTGAGGGCAGAGGCACCCTGAGCCTTGGTGTCTTCACCAACCCTAATCATTTAAGCAAGTTACACATCACCAGTAGAAGCACTGCCAACCTGGGAACCCCAGATGAGCACTCCAGAGTCTCTGTTGTTTGTGAGCTACACACTAGGAGACGGTACAAAAATATTCCATAGCTGTTCCTTATTGCTCACATTCACACTGAACAGTAAGAGGGGTTTTAGTCATGGAGACTCTTGGAGTGGATAAAGAGACTCCTAGAGGAGGATACACTTTCAAGTCCAGTGTTTCATGGCCGATGACAAAATTTCAGCTATCTAGACAAAGCTCCCAGGCTGGCTCTTTCTGTGGTAAAAAGGCAGGAATGACAGCTTAAAGAACCAAGATCCTTCTTTGAAAACGGCCTTTGAGGTCTCTTTATTGTATCCCGGTGGATATTTTGCTTATATTTGTTTTATATCTTGGGTTTCATTTTCCAGGCACTTTGGAAAGGCATGAGACAGGAGAAAGGGCAAGGATTATTCTTAACTGTGGTGACAATGTGCAGCTTGTCAGATCTGAGCCTACACTGTCAGTGGCCTCAGAGACACACAAGCACAAGAGTGTAGAGCAGAGGTCCTCCAGTTCCCACCAACCTGGGCTGCTGCCCTGCCCTGGTCTGCAGCTGGAGTCTTCATGTAAGGTGAGTCCACATCTCCAGTGTTCCACAGGAACGTAGCAACTGGGGTAAGAAGCGACATGGCCCTAACCTGTCCGCACAAAAGCAGGGAATCGGTGATGGCCTCAGTCCAGTGATGTTGGGTTGAACAGGATAGGGGGATTTAACTCTATAGTGGATGCCATCCCTGCAATGACATTTGTGACAAGAGAGTTTCCAGCTCATCAAAAATTAAGTTACTGTCCCATGAACTTAAATTATAAGTGTTTTTCAATGATGGCGATTATATTCTGTAGTTTGAATCCATTTTTAATTCCTCAGTTGAGTGCATTTAGTATCTTTTACTCTGACTTTCTGTTTGTTATTAGACTGGCTTTATTGTTTTTCTTTTCTAGACATATTATAGTGATTTAATCTAATTTCTTTAAGATAGCATTTTCCATTTGTATCCTTCATGCTATCTTGTTAGCCTCTTTACCTGTGCCATGTGTATGAATATACCTGGTGTTTTTTCATGTAAATATCCTCTCCATAATGTTATCTAACATATTTCTGCAATTTTAAGGGCCACTGTATACTGTTTTATTGCTCTTATTGCTGGTGTCATTTTTTTACTAATTAATAATTTATATATAAATATTTCCAATAACATGTTTGAACCTAAAGATTTTTAGAAAAATCAAAAGTAGGGTCTAGAGAGATCACTCAGAGTCAGGGGCACTTGCTGTTCTTCCAGGGAACCCAAGTTTAGATCCCACCATCCACATGGGCCTCACAACTGTGTGTAACCACAGCTCGAGGGTCTCTGTCTTTCCTGGCCACCTGCTCTCACATGCATATAAGAGCTAAGTTGCACACACATACACTCTTACTCGTAATTGAAAATAATCAATGACATAAAAAACAGATCAAAATTATTCGTGTGGACGTGTAGGAACAGAGGTTTCTAAATCAGGAACTGCATATCCTTACCATTTCCTATTATTTCATTGCTCTGAATGAAGACTTAGCTATGATCCTGTTTTTATCTTGTGTGTACATTTATATTAGAAGCAGAAGATGTCTTGTCACTCATCAAGGCGATGGAAGCCAGGCCACACAGCTGAGCTTCCACACCACCTTACGAGTTTAGAGACCTGATTTGGATTTTATCTCAGGTCAGCATTCATTGTGAGATCTCAGACACTAACTGAACACCTAACAACAAATGTGTAGCTTGAAGGTTGTTTACTTGCTGACTGTGAGTATGTAACCGTGCTGGAATCACACTGGTTGACCCTCCAGTCTCCAAGTGCGAAGCTGGGTGGCTGCATGGCACAGATGCTGATACAGAGCCCCATGGTCTTCATGATGTCAGCCTCGGGGTGTTGGTCCACTGAGTTCTGAAAATCAGATACTGTCACCTCAGCCCACCAGGCCACTGAAAATGCCCTAAAGATTGCATTTCTCTATTTCCATTCAGACAACCTACTTCAGTCTGTAGGTTCCTTCTTCAGATCCTAAACCAGTGGGTAGCAGCAGCTTGTTTTCTGTACTTTTTCATTGTTTTGAGGTTGTCAAAAGCTACTCTTTGTGTTTATTTATTAATTTTGGCCTACCTGTGTGGACATTGTATACATGCAGTGCCAATGGAGGCCAGAAGAGGGCATCAGATTCCCTGGAACTGGAGTTACCATGTTGTAAGTTGCCATGTGGGGACTGGGAACTGAACCCAGGTCCTCTGGAAGAGCAGCCAGTGCTCTTAACCACTGAGCCATTTCCCCAGCTCTAGTTCTTAGCATCCCTACCATGAAAACAGGCTGTTTGTAAGGATACTTATACAGCTGTGGTGAAATTTTAATTGAATTGTACACATTGGGATCAATAAGGCTCAGTGACTGAGCCTGTCTAGGTGTTCATTCCCATTCCGATGCAGCCGCCTTGCTGTCTGTTGTAGCGGAGTGTGCATTAGAGAGTAGAAAGAATGTGCTGGAGAGGGCAATATGGGGTGAATCTGAGTAGGGTGTCAGACACCTGTGTCTGAAAGTGTCATCATGAAATGCACCGTTTTATACAATAAGCATACACAATAGTGGAGTAGGAATTCTTCTAGAATGGTAGACAAGAGCTAGGTGTCTGTTGATCTGTGCGTTTCAGAAGTGGAGGTGTAAGGTCTGTAGGGAAAAAAAAATCACTTTCACTAGGTGCCAGTTTCTCTACTTGGATTCTCAGAAGATAAACTGACTGCTGTTTCTTCCCGAAGCTCCGAGTTACCCTGTAGGTAGTGGTAACAGCGTATACACATTTCATTTTCTGTATATAATTTTGTTTCTTTCTTGACTTGAAGAAGCAATAAAATGCCCCGGCCTTGTCTTCCTGCTCGTAGGCTGATTTCCACTCTATTTTCTAGTTGTTGCTCTTTACCCGAGCAGACTGCAATTTCCAGCCTTTGCTCTTTGTAGTGGAGAAGTAGAGGAGACAGGGGACTCACCTCTTTTCCTTCACATGCTCCTGTTGTCACTAGATTTGGTGTGGCTGCAGGCATCTGTCCTTGTGCTTCTCTGTCCCACTTTCAGTTCTGCACGGCTTGCCCTCATTGTCTGTCATCCGTGTGTCATTTTAGCATTTCTCTAGAGCCAGGGTGTCGAGATGGTTTTATTATTATTATTATTATTATTATTATTATTATTATTATTATTATTATTATTATTATTATTAACTTTGTGTTTCCAAACAGGGTTTCTCTGCGTAGCCCTGCTGTCCTGGAACTCACTCTGTAGACCAGGCTGGCCTCAAACTCATAGAGATCCACTTGCCTCTGCCTCCTGAGTGCTGGGATTAAGGGCGTGCACCACCACCTCCTATGGACGTTGTTTTGTTTTAAAGTATGAGATTTCAAAGGTAAACTTGTATGTTATTAATCTACTTTTTTGTGCATGTGATATGTATGTGAGAGAGTGGGCACATAGGTCATGGCGCCCATGAGGAGGTGAGAGAGCAGCGTCAGGTGCTGGGCCTCGCCGCCCATATTGCTTGACGTGAGGTCTTTTGTGTTCGCTGTCATGTATGCCATCCAGGGTAGAAGTGCTGCAAGCTTCCGGGAGTCTCCACCTCTCCTCTCTGTCTCTCTTCACAAATGTCTGATTTGTCAGCTTTTCCAGGAATTCTGGGGACTCAGGCTCAGTTTGTTGTATTTCTAAGCGCTCTCTCCACTGAGGCATCTTCCTAGTTCATAAGCGATTTACTCTCAATATACTAAATGCTTCATGAGTTTCAGAAGAGAAAAAGTCTTCAAAGAGTGTGTGACTCACATACAGGTTGTGGGTGGGGGAAATGGACAACAAGCCTGTGAGTTTTGGACCATCCCAGAGTGCTTTGCATTTGTGCCCGTGTTAGTGATAGTGAGGCACAGGCAGGCTACTGGACAGCAATGGAATAGACAGTTTGGACAGGACAAAACATCTGGAACTCCATGTTGGCCAATATTTGGATGATTTTAGAATATTCTATTCAGTTTTTCTTCATGGTTTTGGAGAGTACATATAAATGGAGGGGGCAGATTATGAAGAGAACAGAAAATGTCATAAAAATCATTTAAAAAATATATCCACTTTGAATTTCTGGAGGAGCTAAATCTCTGCTGCTCCACAAAGAAAGATCTTTGGGATGAGAGGAGAAGAGTTAGAGTCTTAAAAGATTTACAGGATACAATACCATGTTGGCTTTTCTTAGATTGGGCAGAGGATAAAACGGGATAGGATCTATTTAAATAGTGGAGGGAGAAATTTAGCTTTGAGGTAGGGATTTAACAACTGGGCTAAAATCATTGCTACATGACAGAATCTTTGCTGCTACACTATATTTTAAAGAGAAAGGTCCCATTTTGCCCATTGGTTAGTTGGTTCGTTTTTGGTGTGTGTGTGTGTGTGTGTGCGCGCGCACACGCATGTGTGCACACGTTTTCAGTTCTTTACTGTGCTTCTTATCCATAAGATGGGTAAAGGGATAAGCAGGATTATTTTAATTGCCACAATTTATGCATTTGCAGTGTCTGAGAAGAACTCTGCTGAACCGAGCAGAACCCGTTTCTCACCAGCCCTCTGCTTGCTTGCCAGCTTAGAGCTGCCCTGTCTAATGTGGTGATATTAAAATGAACACATGACAGTTCTAGTTGATATTTGAAATAAGACCAGAACAAAATCTTAAACACATACATTTTGAACATATGAAATTAAATACAAATTATTCAAACCAACTTTACCCACTTTCTATTTATGTTGTTTTAAGATGTCTGCTGGGCAATTTAAAACTATAAATGTGATCTGCATTTTATTTATTTAAGACAGTGGTGTCCATGAAAAGGGTTGTGTGAATCTTTCAGTAAAAATCAGGGAGTGAATGTTTTAGGGTCGCAGCTGAGATCTTTGCCTACTCAGCTCTGCTGTTGAGCACAGGGGTCACCATGGAGGATTCAGGTACTTTACCTTACAGCAGCAAGCAGTGGCCCAGATGTGATATACTGGCTTTGGTTTGCTGATCTATGATCTAGTAGTTCTCTTTGCCCTGGAAGGTGAGGAGGTATCAACACAAAATGACAAAAGAATCTGTAACTCTTCTTTTATGCATGTCTGAAATTTTAATAAAGCCATTTATCTTAATGTCATATATTTGTGTATATATATATATATATGTGTGTATATACATATGTATATATATGGAATGTAAATTGGAATAGTTTGTGCCAATATATTCTATTCTATTATTGTATAGAAACCAGTACTTATATGTGCTGGGACACCATCCTTTATTAAATAAATAAATAATTAAATAAATAAATAAATAAATAAATAAATAAAATAATAAGCATTCAAATAAAAACAACAATAAAATATCCTGCAAATTAAAATTTCAGGGTACAATCAAGTGTGTGTGTGTGTGTGTGTGTGTGTGTGTGTGTGTGTGTGTGTCTGGTAAAAAGTCAAGAGCAAACATATCCTGTGGTGATATTTTATTTGTGCACCCCAATAAAGCTTATCTGGAGATCAGAGGGAGGTGTAAAGCATATAAGTTTGAAAGACATCAAAAGATAGTTTTTGGTTGGTAATACAAGTTAGAATAGAAAGTGAATTAGGTACATTTTGGACTCACCAGAATAGGATAGATAATGGAATATTTTCTCTGAATTTGTCAAATGCTAATGGACTAGACATTGTTGATATATTTATTGCCTATATATTGTATATAGTTATTGTACTTATTGTGTATAGTTTTCTTATATTAGTTATAATTTTTTTATTTTAGACAAAAAAGGGGAAATGTGATATTTTATTTGTGCACCCCAACAAAGTTTATCTGGAGATCAGAGGAAAAAGCCAGCCACTATATTAAACATAGAGGTCAGGCAGTGGTAGCACAGGCCTTTAATCCTAGCATTCAGGAGGCAGAGATTCATCTGGATCTCCATGAGTTCAAGGCCACATTGGGAACAGAGCCAGGCATGGTGGCACACACTTTTAATTCCCAGCACTAGTCAACCATAGAGGTCTGGAGGTCTGTACAGACAGACAAGGAGCGATAGAGCTGGGCAGAAAGAGGAAGTGATGTAGCTGGGCAGAGAGAGGAAGTGAGATGGCAGGGCACAGAAAGGATATAGGGTGAGTATACAGGAAGTGGCTCTCTCTCTGGCTGAGGATTTCCTAGCAGTAAGAACGTGGCTGGCTTCTTTCTGCTTCTCTGATCTCTCAGTTTTCACCCCACTATCTGGATCCGGGTTTTTTTATTAATAAGACCGTTTAGCAATTTCTCTTATAATATCCCATTACAGGAAGCCTCTGGTCTGCAAGCACTTATGCTGTAGTCTTGCTTAGTCATTGTCCCAAGGAGATACTTGAACCTTGGTTCCAGTTTGGGGACATAGCCCACAAGTGATCAGAGTTATAAACGGCCAGTGAGCCATGCAGAGAGGGAACCAGTGGAGTGTGTCTTCCTTCCTGAAGAAGAATCTAAGCAGTGCCTGGCTCCATGTGGCCCTATGAGTTCCTAGAGCACATGTTCACTCCTGTTTGGAGCCTTTAAAATGGACTCCCTGACAATCAGCGTCTCCCTGTGTCTCTACAGAGATAAAGGTGTGAACTTTATTGCCACATGCCACACTGTCCTCAAGTGTTCATAGATCTCCCTGCTTCATGTGTAGTATGTGTAAGAATGGGATTGAGTATGTGCATGTGTGTGTGAGTATACCTGCACATGTGCATTCTTGCCTTTGGATGTCAGGGATTGAAGTCAGGTGTCTTCCTCAGTCACTCCCCACCATGTTTTTGATATAAGGGTTTTATTGAGCTTGAACCTTACCAATTTGGCTAGACTGACTAGCTAGTGAGCCCTGGGGATCCTCTTGTCTCTGCCTCCCCAGTGCTGGGATTTACAGGTGCACATCGCCTCACCCAGCTTTTACATGGGTACTAGGGATAAAATTCAGGTCTTTGGGCCAGGGAAGATAGTGTATGCTGTCAAATTCAGCACTAAGGAGACCAAGGCAGGTACATCTCTTCAGTTTGGTGCCATTTTGGTCTATGTAGTGAGTTACAGGTAGGCCAAGGATACATAGTGATGTTTACAGGGTAAGCATTTGACTGAGTAGCCATCTTTCCCAACCTCCATTTCAGAGTTTTCAATAGTGCACTTGTATGAATTAATCTAAACATGTAAGATTGGTTGTAAATAAAGACTATGTTTGCATTTATAACTTAGTTGGTGTTTTTATGGTTCTTAACCTTTATCTGGCCTTAGTATGATAGCTGGTGTCACTTGCTGAGAAATTTTATTTAAGTTTGATCTTGCCTCCTCTTATAAAATACAGATGGCCACCTGCTAGGTTTTCAGTCAAAGGCTGGATTCTGCTACTTATACCTTATCAGAGTGAAAAGCAAAATTTTTATTACTTATTTTTGTATGTGTGTGTATATACACATGAGTGCAGGGGCCCATGGAGGCCAGAAGAGGGCATAGGATCCTGAAGCTAGACTTAGAGGTGGGTTCTGGGGACTTCTAGATGAGCAGTATGTATACCACTGAACCAAGTCTCCAAACCAAAAGGCTACTTTTTTTTCTTTTTGTTGCTTGTTTTATGTTTCATGACACATAAAATAACCAAAACAGGGCAACACAATGATACTTCAAAGTCTTACCTGTAGATTTACATTAAATAGTAAATTAAAGCTCACAGAGACAGTATTACATGTAGTTTAACTCCTTTTTTTTTTAAAGTATTCAGTTATCAAAAGTGAATCGCATTAGAAGAGAGTAGGTAGTATTTATTTGAAAATGATTGAATTATTTAAGAATAAAGGGCTGGAGAGATGGATCAGTGGTTAAGAGTGCTTGCTGCTCTTTCAGAGGACCTGAGTTTGGTTCCCAGCACCCATGCCAGGCAGCTCACAACCGCCTGCAACTCACGCTCCAGGGCATCCCCTGGACTCTGGCATTGTCAGGTACTGTACATATACAGCACATGCATGTGTTTATATAGTCAAAAGTAAAATTTAAAAAGATAAATTCCCCATGTAGAATGAGACTTTCCATTTCTTTGATTGGCAGGGAATTTGGGTGATATCCCTTTTGATAGTTGATCAAAGTGTAAATAACATGGAAAATTCTGCATAATTTTATAAGAACGTACATTCTTATTAAGCATTGGAAACATTCAGTTCTATAAGTTTAGTGTTAACATTTTCATTTTAAATATTTTACTTTACTTAACCCCTACATCCAACATAGTAACTGAACAATAACGTCTCCTCACCTCAGGCAGCCTAGGAAAACCTCTGTTTATGGCAATATGGGCATGGTAGTTTGCTTTTTTGAACCATATGTGAAGCAATGGATATTTTTGGCAGAAGGTAACCATATCTCAAAAAAAAAATCCTATCATTCATTTGGTGGCATGAATTTAGACTATTTATTTATTTATTTATTTATTTATTTATTTATTTATTGTTGCTCAGAAAGTTACCTCAGTGATGAGGAAAACTAGTAGAGGCTATCACAGCTTTGTTTCAAAACTACCTCAGGAGGTCCAGTCCCCACAGAAAGAATAAGCATGGTGAAGCGACTCCAGCTGCCGGCCTCCTGCGCAGGAGCCACCCTGAATTTCCTCAGAGGACTTCAAAGCCTCGCTCAAATCTAAACATCCGTCAGCCATGTAAATCGGAGTTACAAAAGGAAAAAGCGCCTATTTCATGGTGCACGGCTGGCGAGAGCCCAGCTTTGTGCTGCACGTGCCGGGCGGGCGTGGGGGGTTGGAGGGGGGTGCCAGCCACAGAAGGGCCCTGCTCCTCCCCCTGTGACAAATGCAGTTAACACCAGATCCATATTAATGTTGTCAAGTTCCCTTGATGTATTTAAACAGATTTTAATTATTTGCAGCATTCTGAGGCCCGGGATATATAGCCTCATATAGTCTTCAAAGAAAGCTTGCTTAACGTGTGAACGTAAAACCTCTCATCAAAATGAAACTTTGATACTGGCCTCAGTCACTGCCACAGGTTATTCATCCAGTCAGCAATTTGTGTGGCAAAGTGCCATTTGAATAGCGTATTGTTGGGGGACTTACGGTCCACTTGACAAGGGCTCTTTCTCTAAATAGTACAATTTGACTCCAGCTGTTAGAGATCGCCTTTGACAGCAGCCACACAGAACGGAGACTCACTGCTTGGAAAAAAAAAAAATCAATATCAGCTTCTTGCTTCTAGGAAGCTGTTCTTTTCTCTTCTGTGGACTATCAACGGCTATCGAGGGTGGAGAAGTGGAAGCTTAAATATTGCTTTAAATGCCATCTACTTTGAGTTTCCAGTTAAGACTTGCCACGGACAGTACCAAAGTAGAGTTTTAGGATATGATTCCCACACCCTGGTTCCTGTTGAGTCACAATTACAGGGCAGTTGAACCCGGAGTCTCCGTACTGTGTAGAAAAGAATTAGTGTAAACGCAGACAGAATTTTGGGTGATGTGACAGAGCCAGACCAATGACTTCTTGATGTTTACTTGTCAATGTGTCTTATAAATCCCCTTCGTTCTCTCTGTTTTTTGTTTTGTTTTGTTTTGTTTTTAATTTAGATGGCAGAATCTTTTGTGGCTGTGCCCATGGCAACACCCACAGATGTTGACAGCATTATGTTCCCAAAGTAGCCTTGCAGGTTTGGGGATTCGGTTTAGGGACTTTTCTAGCACTTTTTTTTTTTTTTTCCAAGCATACAAGGTTGCTATGATACCTGACTGGCAGTAACAGCTATTGAATCTCTTAATTCCAATAACTCCACACTAGGACCCCTCTCCCTCTCCCCCTCTTTGATTGGCTCTCTCTATTATTTCCTCTTTGATCGGGTATCTCTCTTATTACCAGATGTAATGTTTAACATACAGCAGAGAAAAATAAAATTGCATTCTTGAGATGAAAAAAAAAATGTCTTAAGGTAAAATCTTGAGCCATAAAACATTTCAAGTTATAAAAACCTTTAGCTGACTATTGATCTCCCAGGATTGCAGATACAATTTGTTTAAATTATTTCTTTCTTTGACTGTATGTGATTTTGGATTTTTATTGGTATTTCCCTGAGATGTCGTAAGTCTTCATCTAAGGCGTGTTGAGTGGAATCTGGAAGAGCTGTCATTTTCAACATAGAAAACGCCAGTGTGATGTGTCCTTTCTCAAATGCCTTTTCACTGGGGTCGGTTGAAACAGCTGTTGTCTTATTACTGGCCAACTCTGCATTTACTGAATCCTTGGCTGCAATAGCAACTGAAAATTCATAAAGCTGATGGTTCAATTGTGAACGAAGACCTTTAAGGCTGACTCAAGGTCAACGTTATTGTTTTTATAATTGCTGATAGGCAATCCTGATTTCTTCCAGAGAAGGGCTTTGCTCAGCTTTGGTTTCTGTGAATGTTATCTCTTTTGTTAATTCTCACAGAAGATTTTTCAATGAATAAATGTTTATACTACCTCTCAGTGCTCCAAGCAGCCTGGATCCACTTTAGGACCCTTCCCCTGCGCAGATATCCCATCATCCCTGTTGGGATGTGAAGCTCTAGAATTTTTTAAATATTTTGGAATGAAATTCTTTCTATAATCATCAGTTAACTTGTGTGCATGTGTGCGTGTGTTGCAGAGAGCGAGATCAATCCATCATGGAAACACTGAGTAGAGTTAAGTGAATCAGGCATCCCATTTTGTGTTCATCTTAGTCAAGAAACATCATTAAGGTGATTTACTCCATAAGTTTTAAGATTTGTCGTTATTGACATGAATAATTTGATAGGTCTTTTAGAGCACATGAATGTTATGATCAAGGTCATGTTATTATGTCATGACAGTTAGGAACATCTCCTTCGCTAATTCCTTAGTTTCTTTCCTTCCTTTTATTTTCAGTTCTGAATCAGTTTTCCTTAAAAACAAAACCAAACAAACCAAACAATAACCCAAACCAAAAACAAACAAACAAAAAACATGGCTTTTCAAGTTTTGTTTATCTGGTATTCAGCCTCATGGAGAAAACTGATTATCTACTAAAGTAAAAAAATTCCCCAACCCCCAAGAGGGTCAGATCTGTCCTATTTAAGCAACTTGTTTCTGGTGGTGAAGTTTCTTAAAATGAAATAATTATCTTTGGAATGATACACATTAGTGTATACTTTGTAATGATACACTTTGTAATGATACACAGTAAAGTGTATACTAGACACACTAGTATACACACTAGTGTGGTGTAAAATCATTACCTGGGTATCATTACCTCTGTAATGACAGCACACTAGTATCCAGTCTACTAGTAATAAATAAAATATACAGAAAGGAATATTTCATTTATTACCAGAACACTGGATACTAGCTTGAAGAATAAAAAGTAACATATATAGAAATTTGGATGTTGGATTAACTTAAAGAATTTAGAACAGGAAAGGAAAGGAGAATGAAATCTCTTTTCTTGAAAGCCGGCCATGTCACTTGTTGACTGAGCACACCCTCTGGGCCCATTTAAGGAAACACAGCAGGCCAGTGACGTATGCTGATGCTGTCTCTAAGAGTGGAAAATGCAAAAATGTTACAGGAAGCAGTTCTCCGGACAAAAGCATTTATTCTCATGGAATATTTCCTCTGGACTATTAAGACAAAATGTATTAAGCCCTTAGCTTTGTTTATTGATGCTCAGAATCTGAATGTGTTTCATTAGAAAAAAACAGCCAGCCAGTATTCCTGAGTTTTCAGGATTGAGTTTTCACAGCGGCATCCGGGAAGTGCCTTCAGTTCTGCGAACAGCTCGAGATTAGTTAGTCATCTTCATCCTAAACGAACAGCCCGAAGAACCTTTTCCTCCAATTATCATTATTCCTCATGGCTATTAAATGTTCCCAGGATGCTGTGTGGGCACCAGGGACTTGCTTTTCCTGTGTATATAATTTTATACTTGAACAGGTCTGAACACTGTATGGTTTTTGCTGATGGTGGTCAGTTTTCCTTCACTCCTATTGCCTAGGACATGGTTTTTCTTTTTCTTTTCTTTTTTTCAGAGCTGAGGACCAAACCCAGAGCCTTGTGCTTGCTAGGCAAGTGCTCTACCACTGAGCTAAATCCCCAACTCCAGGACATGGTTTTTCAAAAACCATTCCCAAAGCTTACAAAACACAAAGCCCTGTTCACCCTCAATGTTCTTGCCCACCTCCTTAGAGGTCTCTGGTCATTGTACAAAACTCACCTCTCTCCACCTCATGTTTGATAGCGTATATTTTGTTTTCCTTATTCTAGTCCTTCCGTCAAGCTCTATTTTACAACCCCCATAGTCTGGCATTGACCACGTGGCTATGTCTGGAATACAGAGAGAAGAGCACAGGCCCTGACTTCCTATGACATCATCCAGAGAGTTAAATGAGATTATTACTCCATGGGTGATACAAGTGCCCAAATCTAAGGCTCATCTGAGTCTAGATTGTCCACTAAGTTTATGTATTATGGGATTGTCAGATAAACATTTTTAACCATCAAAGGCCTACTTTTTCTTCAGCCTATTCACTTACAGTTAAAGTGAAGTTTATGGATGATTAAAAAATGTCTTGAAGGCCACATAGCATGTTTTTCCCCTTTGTGCTTTTCATTTTTACATAAACTAAAGATTATCTTAAATAACCCTTAGAACATACATTAATTTCTGGCATGTTCAAGGATGGGATTATCATGATAGTAGCAGAAATGTCTAGTCTTCCATGTGTTTATGATATTTCCATTCATTACCATTAGTTTTACCCTGGCTTATATACTCCTCCCGTCTGTTTTAAACAAGATAGCATTTAGGGCCAGAGACAAACCATGCAAAGAATAGCTATGAATGAGCACTCAAGATAGTGTACAGACCTTCCAACAGGCTGGGCATTGCTCCTGCAGCTGGATACATTGTGTTGGCCTCATGTTCAACATCCTTTAATTCTGGAACTAGGTTTTTGTGTTTTAAAATACTCTAGATTATCGTAACGCTAATTGCAACTAGAGTTTTCTTTTTGGACAAGGTCTCACTAAGTAGTGCTGGCTACCCTGAAACTCATGACATAGACCAGGCTGGTTTTGAACTTACTGCTCTTGTTGATTCTTCTTCACCAGGCCTAGGAGTGGAGGTGCATACCACCACGCCAGCTTTGTAAAACTGCAATAATTAAAATCTGGCTCTCTCTCTCTAATGAGTAAATTAGAAGGGATTGGGGCACTTAATTTATATATGTCTCTAAAAAGACCATAATAAGTGGGTAGCACATTCATGGAAACAGCATGAAGTATAATGGGGGCAAGTACAGTAATCTGCTGGCTTAATAAACTTTAAAAGCTTATTTAATAATGGTAATGAAATCTGGGATATTTGGCACACAGGGAACCGTCTCACTTTAGGTGAGATGCAAATAGCAGTTTCCTCATAAGACTCAGAAAGACAAAAGGTGACATGGTTAAAATGGCTTTGTTCACCAGCGAAGTTTATGGTATCCCCTCCATTTACCTGGCTGTCAATCTCAGGCTCATTTCTCCTAGTCACAGAGTTATCTAAAATAATCACCCAGACATAGCCTGAGGATTATATTGTATATCATGAGTCTTCTTCTTTCCTGGGATAATTACTTTTCAAGCCCACCCCTTAATATAAAGCCCCCAAAGCTATCAGCCATCTAATCAACAGGTTTGCAATAACGTTTAGAAATGGATGTATGATAAATATGAAGGAGGTTTATTTATGCTTCATTTCCCAAACACGGGAACTCAAGGTAAGCCTGTAACCCTCAAGCAGCAGCTTCCTGCTTTGGTAGCTGATTTGGAAGCTGCTTCATGCCCCTTTCATCAGACGACAGGAGGGAGAGCTGATTACATTCTGGTGTATACCACTTTAAATGCTTGCAGATTTCTCTTTGGGTGGGATAGGTCCAGAGTCTCAGGAGACTGCAAGCTTTAAAGGATTTCCTCTTCTTCATTGTCTCGTAATGCCCAAATGAGATCTGGGGGATGAGGTTGCTCAGTAATTTTCGATAGACTGCATGCTGGCACTGCCAATTCCAGGCTCTACACGCTTCTTCCTAGCAGAGGCCATAGACTCCAGATGTCCTCTTTGCCTACTCAAATTCTACCTGGTTAACAAGCACATGCCAGCTCGCCTTTGAAGTACCAATGTGTTGCCTAATTATTTATAAGTATTTATACTACTTCCCCAAGTAGACTTTAAGTTCCGTGGTATATATGTTGTATACATTTAGTAGTGAGGTAAGGCAGAAAATTCATTCTTCAGATACTCATTGAATACCTACAATGTACCTCATGCCCTGGACACTAGGAATTTCAACAAGATCTAGGACTCACATAGCTAACGTGTAAGGAGAAAAGATGGATCATAATTTAAAGAGGAAAGGCCAGGGACTGGAGAGGTGAGTCAGTGGTTACTCTTCCAGAGGACCAGGGAATTGAGTGTTTAGTATGAAGTTGGATAAAAGCATGAAATGATGTATACGGATGTTAGAACCATATCTGAAGTGCTATTGGTAGGCAACCTGTGCCATGCAGGGGCCGCTGCCATCTAGAGCACAGGTCATAACAACTGTAAATCTTGATGGAGAAGTAACATTTTGCTGTGAGGAATGAGCCTCAAAGATAAGAATATAAATGTGGCTCCTAAAGAGGGTGTTAATGAGATGTTAGTACAGGTAGAGATAGTATGTCTAATAAGGAGAGATGAAAAGTTACTGTCTGACCTTTCTTCAGGAAAATAGTGCTAAAATCTGGACTTGGCTGTTTTATTGTACTCATTACTAGTTACAACTGAGTAACGCTATCTAGACAAAATATTTTGCAGTGGACCCTAGGCCTTATGTAGTTTGCTGGACTGAAGCTTCTCTGTTCATTGACTAATAACTTACCCCACTCCAGCTCCTGGCTATCATGATTTCACTCCTGGATTCTGTGAAGGTGACTGTTTTGAGTCTCTGAAAGAGAATCATGCAGTGCTCGTCCTGTGATTGGCTCTTTTATTATTCAGCCTTTTGGGGGCGGATTTTTGTTGTTTTTGTTTTGTTATCTGTTGCAGAATTTCATTCTAGGGCTGAATATTATTTTATCACAGCTATTTAATGTCTTTTTCTTCATCTATTCATCTGCCAATGTACATCTAGGTTTTTTAATCTCTGTTATTGAGAATAACACTGCATTGGGCATTCACACCTCTTTGAAATCTTAATTTGATTCTTTTGGTTAGTATCTAGAAGTAGAATTCCTAGATCATGTGGTAATCCTAGTTTTGGTTTTTTTTTTAAACATCTCTCTCTCTCTCTCTCTCTCTCTCTCTCTCTCTCTCTCTCTCTCTGTCTCTCGTGTGTGTGTGTGTGTGTGTGTGTGTGTGTGTGTGTATGTGTGTGTGTGCCACAATACATGTCTACATGTCTGGAGGTCAGAGGACAACTTGTGGGAGTTGGCTGTCTCCTTCCACCATGTTGATTCCAGGTGTCCACTTCAGGTGATCAGTTGCTCAGTAATAAGTGCCTTTCTCTGCTGGCCCAGTGTCAGTTTTAATTTTCAGATGAACCTGGGTATTGTTTTCATTTGATTTTGTATTGCAGTATTTATTCACCCTTACCCTCACTGATATTTGATGTCTTTTAGTTTTATGACACCTTTACAGGATGAGATGCCATATCTGTGAACTTTTGCTTTTCATTTTCATGATAATTTGTGCTTATTTTGTGGCTACTGGTCTATCTTCTTTGGAGACATGTTTATTGGATTCCTTGGCCTGTTTTGAATCCGATTTTTCAGAATTTTGCTATTGAGTTGTAAGAGTTCCAGAACTTGGACTTCTAAAGGCAGCTTTTATCTGTGATGGGAAATATTATTCATAACACAGGAGTACTCATAAGACCATAGTCATGAACACATACTACTCATCCAAATTGATGAGACTTCATTTCTTACTTTACCTTGTTAGTGTGGCTTTGTTAGAAAACAAAACGTTGGTGGGTATACTTTAATAAAACTTCTGTTCATGTAGGATAAGGCAAGGATTAGAAAAAGGTTTTCCTGAAGATAAGATGCTAAGTGCTCTTGTCTTTATGGATTGCCTTGTCTCTGTGGGAACCTCCCAATTCTGCATCTGTAATGCAAAAACCAGCAGTAGATGACTTCTGTGTAAAGGGGCAGTCCTGTGTTTTAACAAAACTTTATTTACAACAAGAGGAAGCAAAAATTATTTGGCTGTCAGAAGTGGCTCTGACCCTTCAATCCAATTCTAAATAGGTATAATGTGTTGCATGTGGAGGTTGGGCATTCTTGTCATGCCTCTTCTGCTTAAGCTTACAGGTTAAAATAAAACTTCAGGAAAGCAGTTACTAGATACATGAGATGTTACTACAGGGTCCTTCCCCCCCCCTTAATTTTATATGCATGAATGTTTGCCTGCATGCATGTCTGTTTGTGCACTATGTGTATGCAGTGCCATGAGAAGCCAGAAGAGGATATCTGGTCCTCTGGAACTGGAGTTATAGATAGTTGTGAGTCACCATGTGGATGCTAGGAACAGAACCTGGGTCCTCTACAAGTGTTCCTAATCACTGAGCCATCTCTCTAGCACCTACAGAATCTTTTCAAAAGGACTTCTGTCCTCAAACACTTCACATACTTTGGTTTCTATTACATACTGTTTCAGTCAGTGATACTTTCTGTACTGATTTCAGTTTAGTAAGCTTTTTGGTGGAATTTAAATGATCAGAATATCCGGTGGCCACAGGGAGATATGTCTTCTGAACATAAAAATATTGTGGCTAAAAATTCCTTATTTAAGGATTTTTTTTAAATTTTTGTTTTTTTATATTTGGATGCCTATGTAAATGCATGCCACACATGTGTGGGTGCCCTGGAGGCCAGAAGAGGGCATCAGATCTCCTGGAATTGGAGTTATGGGTAGTTAGCAGCTGCCTGATGTAGGCACTAGGAACTGAGCGCAGGTCCTCTGCATTAGTATCTGCTCCTGGCATCTGGGCCCTCTCCCCAGCACCAACTTGTTATTTAATACATGTGTGTCACTCCAGAGGGAAGAAGCACTTGATAAAATTTTGTCCCTTGTTCTATGCAGTGGTAAACCAGTTCTGGCTGGCTTGTTTTTCCTCTAAACCTACACCTTTCCTGATCTTTTGGTCAATTATCAGCTTGTTGGGATGGCGTTTATGAAGCGTTAATGCGATGCCGGTGACTAAAGTGTCATGGTTGGAAGCAAAGGTGTTTGCAGTGAGTCATATCAGCATGCCCGTAGCACATACTTTTTAATTAGTGTTCATCCCTAGAGGCCAAGTTCCAAGTAATTTAGCAGCACACACTTGTCATCTTAATTGACAATTATATACCAAGTAAGAAGTAAAAAGAAATCAAAGGAAATGGTCGCTGTTTAAGGGGAGTGCCCGAGAGAAACATCTATTTTCCCACTTAAGATTGAGCTTCTTAATAAAAGTGCTTTTGAATTTGATATTTTTTTTCTATTAGTGCCATTTATTTTAGTACAAGATACAGAACAAACCAAAGTTGAGTTATAAAACATCTATTCAAGCAGTTGTGGGAAGAGTGGTTTTGGATTTTCGGGTAATTTTTAAAGGACTCATGAAGTCTTCTCTCTTGTGTATGCTCAAGAGCACACTGGTCTCTTATTTCCACTAGGGCTCCTCGATGTTGGCTTGATTGAATAAAAGGCTGTGTGACTTCGAATTTGTCGCCAGGCCTCTCTCAGCTGTCTTCTGTCTGTCTGTCTTTTCATCCATCCATTGATACCAAATTGTTTAAGAGCCCAAATCTCATTATCTAAAACAACCCCAGTTTATGCCTTATTTGTTTTTAGCACCACTCTGCCCTTTGCCCACGGTAGGCTAAGAAGGCGGCGGCAGCAGCATTTGACTGGGGAAGAAAGATTTAAGATATCCTAGTGACTGAGATGATAATTATTTCTAAGATTCTATCTATTTGATTCTAGAGCCTTTCCCTGAAGAGGATGCCTATCACTCCATAGAGGTATTGCCTCAGAAAATGGTATTGGCTGTTTGCGTTTTAGATTTTTCTCTAAAATATTGAAACTTGAGAGCTGGTTGTTGGCTTCACTCTCATCCCAGAGGCTGAGTACACTTGGGTTGTTGCTCATGTTTTAGTTTTTCTCTGGGGGAAGTGGATTTGTCTCCCAGTCTTTTCTCTAGTCTGCTAATACCTTGAAGTGAGTCTGAACTTTCCATCTGCACTCTTGGTGATTTTTGTTTGTCTTCTCTCCCCTTCTATAACTTGGTCTTCAAAGGTTGTTGAAAAATGTTGGGCAATTTTTGCCTTTAAAATCAACTAAGGGTGAAGAGTAGTATGTAGCTCAGTAGTAGAGCACTTTCCCAGCATGCATGAAGTGCTAGGTTTCATCTCCAGCCTGATAAAAAACTAATACATCAAAATAAATCAATTATACATATACACATATTATTTCTTATTTACTGTGGCTGTATTTACTTACATTGATAAGTTTAGTTGACTACTGTTGTATTATTTTAGAGATACCACAATAGAACACTGGTGGCATAAATTTTAGAAGTATAAAGTGTGGAAATGAAATATTTTGAATTATTCAGTAATATAATATTCTTTGTGTTGGACCTTTGGTCCATTTTCCACTTACTACACAAATCTGAAATGTTTGATGGAGGCAAAATTTCAACCTGCAAATTTAACTTATTTTTATTTTTCTGTGTATGGGTGTCTTGCCTATGCATGCTTGGTTTCTCAGAGGCTAGAAGAGGGTGTCAGATCTCCTGGAAATGGAGATACAGATAGTTGTGAGTGGCCATGAGGGTGTTGGGAATTGAACCCAGGTTCTCTGCAAGGGTAAGAGCAGCCAGTGCTCCTAACCCCTGAGCCATCTCTCCAGACCCATTAACCTGAAAGTTTAGAAGAAATTAGTTTTTAGTTATTGAAATTGTTTATACAGAGTTAGGATTAAAATTTTTAAGTTATTTATGTATGTGCACATGTATACACATATGGGGATGAAAGGCTGACTTTGAGTAATTGAATCGCTCTCCACCTTTTTGTTTTGTTTTTGAGACAGGATCACTAAATCCGAAGTTTGGGCTGGACTGGCTGGATTTCCATAGGCTTTGGCTGACCAGCCTGGCCAGCAAGCACCTGGGTCCTGCCTCTCTCTGGCCTGCCCTATCTCTTGGGTTACATGTCCATACCACCACACCTTGTTTTTATATGGGTGCTGCGGCTCCAAACTCAGGTTTTTGTGTTTGTGTTGGAAGCACTTTGCGCACAGAGACAGGAGATATCTCCCCAGGCCACCAGTCACATTTTCTGAGTGATACAGAAACATTCATTATTTTCCATAAGTAAATTAATGGCCTTACACATCTGAGTTCATGTGGAATACATCCGGGTTGGCTGAGACAGTCATGGCTCACGGCTGTGGTTCCAATGTGATTATTAATAGCTCACTATTTCATTCTAAAAAAGTAGTCTGATCCAAACAATAAATAACACACTCATTTAAAGGAGACAGCCTTTGAGTGAAGAAAAATATAGCATAGGCTACCGAGATTAAACTATCAATTTTAAAATATTCAAATAACCCTGGTGGTAAAATTACATGAGTATGTCAAAAAGTCACAATAAAGAGAATATTTATTAGTTTTCTTTTTATGTTCGGGGAAGCAAAAATACCAGAGTCACCTTTGAGAAAGTTGGTGATGCAGTACAAGAAACATTATTCATGAGGCAAATTAGGACATTCATTCTTCATTCAACATGAACACTACTATGGGGTGACTTCCTCTATCGGTCATTGATAAAAACAATAGGCACAGAAAACAGTGCCCTACGTTTCAAAATCCGCTGTTAGATTAATTAGAAATACAGTCAACTCACTAAGCAGCTCACAGAATTCTACCATGTCTCAGACTTAAATTATAAAGCTGACAATTAAAAAAAAACAAGCAGTCTTTTCTATTAGCCCCGGTGAGATTATAGACTTTAAGACTGGAGGTTTTGTAGAGCAGACTCATAAACCAGTTTGAAGCCTGAGACACAATTTCATTTATCTTTATATTCTAAGCTTTATAGTGTCGCGGAAAGTGTCCATCTGTTCAGCTGAGATTGCTGCAATGGTGAGTGGTCAGGAAGACTTAGTAGAAAAAGGTCAAAGGGGCCTCTTGACCCTGCGGAACGTGCCAAGGCCATTGGAGCATCGGGGCTGATACATAGTGAGATACAGTTGGCTGAAGCAGGCTGCCTTTTAATTGGTAATGATAGTGAGACTACACAGGGAAGTCATTGGCGAAAGAAAACAAAAAGTGTCCAATATAGTAATTTATTACCAGGCAGTGGGTCTCGAGTGCCGGGTTGTCTTACCCCTGCCGTGGCGAGAGCAAGGGAAAATGCACGCCAGCACTTAGCTGAAAATGGATGCCCTGCTGGTACCTGGGATGCACGGTGGCCCGCTGATTGCCTGTGCCATTAGTTTGATAATACTGTCTCTGTTGTGAGCTCGGCTCCCCAAACTCTCCTGTGCATCAGCCACAGAGGGAAGCCTTTCTCTTTTGTCTACTGTTTGCATGGCCAGTCAGGCCACCCTCCACCTGACCAGATGGACCCAGATGATTTTATTGCCAACAACTACATCCAGTAACTTAGGGCTCTGACAGTCTCGAAGAATGGCTGACACTTTCATTTGCACCTTATTGTCTGAGTGACACATTGATGGTGTTCATTGCTGGCGGCCCCGTGATGGCTCCCGGATTTCATCTTTGTGAGACATGAGCTTTTCATCAGCCGCATAGCCCTGCCTGCTATGGTGTCCTGTGAACTCAACTTATTTGTGGTGAATGCTTAAGTGTATTTGGTTCAGGAAGAGCAAAGCCCTTTGCTGATCTAATTTAGTAATCAATTTGTTTAAATCCCTTTAAAAGTGGTACCGGTTTCTGACAATAAAAAAATAAAATTCTTGTGGTTAAATATGAATGATCTCCTTTGAACAGCTAAAATTTTAAGTAAGAATATTTTTTTCTATGTCTATTTATCTATATGACTATTTTTCCTGTGTGCCATGTGTGTGTCTGCAGAGAACTGGAGTGACAGATAGTTGTGAACCACAAGGTGGAATCGGGAATTGAACTCAGGTCAGCTGCAAGAGCAACATGTACTCTTGACCACTGAGCCATCTCTCAAGTCCCTGTAAAAAATGTCTTAAGTTGAACAATGTAGCACTAAGAGTGGACACTAAAGAGACTCTCCAAACTGCAAGCACAGACGTGGTCAGATAAACCTTATTTTAAATTCCCAATGCTAAATGTGAGGGGCACTTCGTGCCTTCAGATTGTGTTTGTGTGTGGTAAATAGCTTCACTGCTATAAGCAGGTTAAAATATTTAAACATAAACCCTCGGAACTTCCTCTAATCTTTGTGCTGTGTGTGGCCAGGATCGCTTCATTTCATGGCTGGCAAAATAGCCTGCTTTCCTCAAACCATAACACAATTTACCCCTAAGATAACTGTATCAACTCACTATTAAATTAGCACTTAGGATTTTATCCAAAACTTAAATTTGACTTTGATTTTACAACTAGAATTCGGCTGAATATAGAATGTTTACAACTGTGCACATTTTCAATGGTTAAAAATCTCTGCTCTTACATTTATTTTGCATAGGTAAATTAAATTCTGTGTTATGTGATTCTCCATGGAATGTCTTTGATTGCAGTTAAAATTTGACCTTTTAAGTTTAATTCTGGAAACTGGCAAATTGTTGAAAAAGACAGACACTTACAAGCACACATATGCATGTACACACACAAACACACAAACACACTCAGCTTTTAACTTAAGCAAACAGTAATGTCCCAGTTAGGGTTACTATTGGTATGATGAAACACCACAATCAAAAGCAAGTTGGGGAGGAAAGGGTTCATTTGACTTATACATCCACATTGTAGTCAGTCACTGAAGAAAGTCAGGACAGGAACTCAAGCAGGGTAAGAACCTAGAGGCAGGAGCTGATACAGAGGCTACAAAAGAGTGCTGCTTACTGGCTTGCTCAGTCTACTTTCTTATAGAACCCAGGACCACCAGGCCAGGGGTAGCACCACCCATCATGGGTTGGGCCTCCCCCATCAGTCATTAACTAAAATAATGGCCTATAACAGGCTTGCCTACAACCTGATCTTAGGGAGGCATTTTCTCAGTTGAGGCTCCCTCCATACAGATAACTCAGCTTGTGTCAACATAAAACTAACCAGCACAAACACTATTATTCTGAGGGCGGACATTACACAGGCCCAAAGCCAGAAAGACCCAGACTGAATGTAGCCTTTCACCAGCAAAATGGTGGAGAGGCTTGAAGGCTGGCTCTCAACACTGCATGGGTTTCCACAAAGAAAGTCTGATAGGCTGGGCGGTGGTGGTGCACGCCTTTAATCCCAGCTCTCGGGAGGCAGAGGCAGGTGGATCTCTGTGAGTTCAAGGCCGGCCTGGTCTACAAAGCAAGTTCCAGGAAAGTCGCAAAGCTACACAGAGAAACCCTATCTCGAAAAACCAAAAAAAAAAAAAAAAAAAAAGAAAAGAAAAAAAGAAAGAAAGAAAGAAAGTTTGATAGGCAGTGTGCCCCAGCTAGGTCCCATTAATTTTAGAGACAGTGGTGCTGAAGGCTTAGGAAACAACAGGGGCCTGAGATTTCTAGGCTAATTGCATCATCTTTCTGAGGAAAGATGGATGAAGACATTTCAGAGAGGAAAAGAAAAATCTCACATAGCCTTCCTATGCCTTGGGAAGGATTGCTCGGCTTGCTTGGTGAAAGTCTGCTTGGTAAACATTTCGTTGTTATCAGTACATGAATTCATTAGTCAATTTATTAATTGATTTGCTATTGGGATAGAGACCAGGCACTCATTATGCCCTGGGTCATTAATCTTTTTAAACTAAGACATTCTGTAGCCAATATCTGCATCAAATCTATATTTTTAGAGCAAATGATTCCAAAGTGAAAACTGCATGGCATTGTTTTAATGTTAGAAAAATGTAAATTTTTCTTAACCGTATTTATTAGGAATTCCTCTTAACTTGTGTTTTAGAGCTTAGAATCTGATAAAAAAGGCACTGAAGCCTGCAAAGGGGGCACCTGATTACCTGGCGCTTTCAGCGTGTCTGCAAAATGATTAGTCTTAGCAAGAGGGTGGAGAGAGGGGACCCACCGTGAGGCCCTTCATCAGCTACTGGAAATGTATCTTGTAAGGGAGATAGCTGAGTTCCCAGAACCAGGTGGATCCCAGTGGTAAAAAGCCTCCAGGGACAAGGTGAGACAGGTAAAACAGTATCTGAACTGCACTTGCCATGAAATTTTTATGTGATTATGTGTATTAAATCAGTTAATGCCTTGATGTATTTGAGGAGGGCGGGGGATTGCAAGAGGCTTTCCTCTTCCTGGATATCATGTCAGTAACATGTACATTAAGTTGACTTTTCAGGTATGGTTTCTATGTCATTTAAGACTTTCCAAAATACAGTGTAGCAGTATTGGTTTTCATACATCACTAATGGACCAAGGCTGAATTTTAGGAGTGAGTGCTTGACAGAATAGAGAAGACCCTGACATTTATGGAGAGGAAAAAAGAACAACAAAACCTTGCTAGCTCTTAAGATCTCAGCACTGGGCCCACCTCTGCTATTAGGCTGTGGACGTGATGCTTTCAAGAGTACAAGATAGAAATTTGTGGGTTTGGGAGGTGTTTGTGTTTTTTCATATGGGATTTAGACTGTGTTATAGATGCTGGTGCTGATCGGTAAAATTTAGATTAAAAATAGTTCTTGAGTTTAGAATAACAATATTTGGCCATGACAGAGAGATGTCTCAGATGTTAAGAGCACTGGTTGCTGTCACAGAGGGCCCAGGGTTTGATGCCCAGCTCCTGTACTTGGAACACACAACTGTCTGTAGCTCCGGTTCCGGGGGATATGGTGCCCTCTCTTGGCTCCTGTGGGTACTGCATGTACACTATGCATACTTAACGTGGCAAAAACAGTCATAAACATTAAAAATAATTCTTGATGTCGAAGTGTGATGATGCACAGCTATAATTTCAGCACTTGGGTAGTGAAAGCAAGAGGATGGCAAACTGAAAACCAGCCTTCCCTCTCTGTATGCTGCGACAACGCACACACAAGGATATATAAAACAAAACCTGGTGGACCGCCCACCTACTAATGTTATTCTAGTTTTTCCTTTGGGAAAATCTTTGATGGGAGAAACCACTTAGGAGTCTAGAATATTATGTAGTCATTACTAGTTTATACTGTATTTTGATACTAAGTCCTATGTTTTAGGATTCAATATTATTTCATTTGCCTGATATGTTTGCAAATTAACATTCAATTAGTAATTAAAGGTGGATGGTAGGTCCTTCCATAACAGAAGAAGAAAAAAGAAACCCCAAGTTAGCTACTATAGTTACAATACATGAATCAAATTATTTTAAAGCAGTAATTATCAGCCCTAATTAAAATTATACCATTTCAGCATTCAACTGTTATTTAGAGTTTTTACGTAAGTTTTAGCAAATATCAATATTTAATAAAGAGAACTAAATGCAGAAAACAAGGTACCTCTATTCAAATATTGTAATGGTGGGCATCCTGCTAAATAATTGATGAATCAAAAACTCTAATGTTAAAAATGTTAAGCAAAGTAGTTGAATAAAAAAACTCCTATGAAAATATTACCAATTTGAAAATATAACATTCAGTTATAAATGGCCATAAATACAGAAAAAAAACAGTATAGATAATCATGGAAGAGCCCATAAAAACTGTATTTAAAATACTACTACAAGTAGAAAAGCTGTTGATTTAATGAAAATATGTACTCCCAGAAGGAAAGCACAGTATTTTAAAGATATTCAAACTCCCAAGTACATACTTTTCCATATTTATTTATTTTAAAGATTTATATTTATTTTATGTGTATGAGTGTTTGCCTGCATGTAAGTATGTATTATGTATGTATGTATGTAAGTAAGAATGTATGTATGTATGTGTGCCATGTGCATGGAGTGCCTGCAGAGGCAAAAGGGCATCAGACCCACTAGAACTGGAATTCAGACAACGTGAGCTGTGATGTAGGTGCTGGAAACTAAACCCAGGTCCCCTGGAAGGGCAGCCAATGCTCTCAACCACTGAGCCTTCGCTCAAGCCCCAAATCTGTGTATTTAATACTGAAAAATGTCAAACTCTTATTGGTTGAACTTTAGGAAGTGCATTATAAAATTATAGAAAAGAAAAATATAGGAATCGAGCCAAGAAGAATGCAAACATGGCAGAATGGTGGATGAGAACCCTTCTATCTCTCTCGCCATCCATCCATCCTGGAGCATGTTATGTATAACAAAGTGATTGGGTTTGTGCTCCCTCAGGAGCAGATAACTAGACAGATGCAATAGAATAAAAAGGAGCTTGTTCCTTGAAAGAGATGGAACTTGAAATCAAGAGAAGAAACCTCACAAGTGGCTTTTGTATAATTCATTGTCATTTTATATAAAGTATAAAAATCATATACCCACCTTACACAAAATATACTCAGGACCTGGCAGGTTTTCCACACAGATTTCTAGAAAAGTATAAAATGTTGTAATAGTTTTTAGTAATTGTGCCATAAAGGGCTTAAGATGGTCAAAGAAGTATGTTAAAATGGTTGTTTTTATTTTTAAAACCATTTTAAATATATAACAGAACCTGTGTTTTAAAAGCTTAAGGGAAAGCTGGGAATATCTTAGTAAAGTATCCAATAGATTACTATCATATCAATAAAGGGGTTCTTACAGTTGATTAAAGAATAGTAAAATGACAAACTGTATAAAGATTGTAATTTGGGCCACAAAAAATATGGGTAGTGTGACAGTTTGCTGGTCAGCTTGACACAGTCTAGAATCACCTGGGAGGAGAGTCTCATGAGGAACTGACTACATTAGGTTTGCCTGTGGACATATATTGTCTTAAGTTAATTGAAATGGGGAGACTCAGCCCATGATGGGCAACACTTTCCCTAGGCAGAGGATTCCAAACTACCGAAGAGTGGAAAAATGAAGTTGAGCCCAAGCAAGTGTGTAGCAGGCTTCCGCGTGGACTGCCAGCCCCCAAATCATGACACAGAGACTTGTTATTCGTTATAAATGCTCAACCTTGTCTTATCCTTGTACCACTAGCTCTTATTACTTAATTTAACCTGTTTCTCTTTATCTATGTTTTGCCTTGGGGCTTTTTTTTTTTTTTTTACATTTCTTCCATTCTGCATGTCCTATTCCATGTCTGCATGTCTGGCAGCTGCCTGGCTAGGCCCAGGCATCTCCCTCTCTTTCTCCTTTGTTCTCCTCTCCCTTCTCTCTCCTTCTATTTATTATCTCTGCCCACAAGCCCTGCCTATCCCTCTACTGGCTAGCTGTTGACCATTCAGCTTTTTATTAGACCAACCAGGTGCCTTAGACAGGCAAGGCAAGGCATCATTGCACCATTAAACAAATGCAGCATAAGCAAATGTAACACACCTCTACATAGTTAAAGTAATATCCCATAACACAAGTGAACGTGTACACATTCCTTTTCTCTGCTCCTACCTATGAATGTGATGTGACTAGCTGTTTGAAATAGCGACCTTGATTGATCCACAGTGATGGACCTGGAATTGTAAGCAGAAACGTACCCTTCCTCTTCGAGGTGGCTCTTGGTCAGGGTCTTTATCTCAGCCACAGAAGTGAAACTGAGGTAGTTATTAAACACTTCTCACTGAAACCCAGCCATGCACATTTCCTCTCTTTGTGATAGTGACTATGAAATGCTGACTGAAGAGTTACTGCTCCGCACCTGCCTTTGCCAAGTGTATTTGGGGGCATTCTCCAGCAGCCATCTAACAATTTTCCCTTCACTTTAAGGTATCTCTGTCTCCTCATTCTGAGATCCCACTTCAAAGAATTTTAAAAAGTACCAAGAACACATTGAATTGTTTTAGGTGTTTGTATTTATAGAAGGGATATGAAGCAGGTATTTATTTATAGTCTGTGGAAAGAGCTTAATCAAAATCCTTTGCTTTCTCCAATTTTAAACTCATGACCAGGAAAATTTCAAAGGGAAATACTGTATTCAGGAGTACAAAGACCAGGAGCGAGAACTTTCTGAGTGAGGCTCTGAGTGCGCAGGAGCCCATGGGCCCAGGACTGATCTTGGCGGAACGACTTTTGACTGAACTGTAATTAGGGCTTAGATGGGCTTAAATGGGTTTGGAGACATTTGTTTCTCTCTTAGGAGTCAGTTTCTTAAGTGAATTTCTCTGGTCAGATGTAAGTAAGACACGGGCTTAAGGGGGGGAGTATAAGAATGAGGCTTAATGGCTGGATTTTTAAGTCATCAACAATAACAGCATACTTAACAGTCATAGTAGTAACAGTCTTCTGGCTTTGTTACCTATTGCAGTTTAAGTTATATTTTCATGTTTGCATGAATGGAGGGAGAGTGAACAGGTATTTATTTGTGTGTCATGGTGTCTATGTGTGTGGAGATAAATGGCTTAAAGCTGGTCTCCTGTGCTATTTTGCTTCATTTGTTCCTTTTTATGCCCTGAGACAAGAGTCATTTATGAATTAATTTGTGTAGTTCCTTATCTGTCTCCACTCCTAGCCTTTGCTGATCTGCCTCTTAACTTCTGTTCTTACACTTCTGTTCCTGTGCTTTTCTGGGCGGCGTGTGTTGTGTTTGCCTAATTTCCTTTACCTGACAGAATGCCCGAGACACATGGTTCATAAAGAGAGAAGGTGTATTTTGCTGGCTGGTTTCAGGTGTTCAATTCTTGGTCAGCTGGCCCTGTGGATTTTAGGCCTTTGGTAAAGTACATTTGGGGTGAGGTGGGGGTGCTGCTTGTGGTGGAGCAAACTTGGTCAGCATCTAGCAGCTAGGAAGCAAAGAGACAGAGAAGCGAGGGTCAGAGTCACAGCATCCCAGTTTCTCCCAGTAACCTCACTTCAGCTGCTGCAGGGTCCCCCAAAAGGTGCAGGTGCAGTAAACTCAGGATCAAGCCTTGTCACATGGCCTTTGGGGCCCTCTGAAGCTCGAATCACAGCATGCCAAAGCCCGGTCAATTAGCACTATTTTCTTTGGCAACACTGATGACTGTTTTAAAAGAAGTTATTGTTTGGTATAATCAAAACATAGAATTTTAGCCGGGCGGTGGTGGCGCACGCCTTTAATCCCAGCACTCGGGAGGCAGAGCCAGGTGGATCTTTGTGAGTTCGAGGCCAGCCTGGGCTACCAAGTGAGTTCCAGGAAAGGCGCAAAGCTACACAGAGAAACCCTGTCTCGAAAAACCGAAAAAAAAAAAAAAAAAAAAAAACATAGAATTTTGTGGACATTTTAAAACATAGACAAAAGGAGCTGCTGGCAAATCCATATCTTCATAAATGGGGTTGTATTTTCAAAAGCCCAGTCATCCCCATCAGCAATGCCTGCGGACCCCCTGTCATGACATCATATGTTTGGTGCACCCTTGCCTTATTAACAGCCACGTGACAGTTCTTTAGGAATACACACCTGATGTATTTAGACAAATCAGGTCATAGACTATTTATGATGTAGCTTATAGACATAAAAATTCTGTACTGCACATTGTTTTTGTATGACTTTCTGTATGTTTGAAGTTGTCTTGAGGGATGAATTAGTTTTAAATAATTTCAATATTAAATGGCATATAATATTTTAAAGATTTTAAAATATAACACCAGCTGCTTTCCTTGCAGCAGACACCATGTATATTCATTCTGTGGTATGTAAGAGGGCTCATTTTCTCTATGAAAACCAGTTTTTAAAAAATACTGATCTTGTAAACCCAACTTCTGTCAATTTTAGGCTAGTATCCTAAATGTTAGTCCTACTACATTCTCTAAAAATAATAGGCAAAGTATTTTTTAATCTCTAAGAACAATAATTATCTGAATTATCAAGACATGTAAGGAAGTCCTGAGATGATAAAATCAAAATGGGAATACAAGCTCAGTAAATTATGCAGAAAGCTGGAAGGTGGTTGTGTCTCTGGGAATTTGGATTAACTTTAACCAGTCCACAGGTGATTAAAGAGAGTGTACCCATCCAGGCTGTGATGAGATATTAGTAATAGCCCAAGTTCGTCATTCTGGACTCACTTCACACTCAGTGAGAATGTGAACCAAGGCTGAGATTGTGTTCCATAAATAAGAAAATGCAACTCTGTGCCTTTGTTGGTGTCCACCTTAGAGGATGGGGGACATAGTTTTGACAGAGAACTGAATTCTGTGATGTTAGAGTCAGAATTTATAATCCATACAACAAACGTATGAAAAACTTTGAAACTAAACATTGTATTTTACAACTGTCCTGTGGGTGGCAACCCAGCATATGAGGCAAGCACCAACTCAATTTTTCTCTCAAAGAATGTGTCCTTACCCTTCATCTCAAGGGGCTCTCCAGACAATATCTCATACAAACAGTCACACGCAGTCATCACAGGAAATCACAGGCAGAACTCAAAAGCAGAGTAACATAAAATAAGCATGTTTTGGGGAGAAGAAAGCAAAAATACAGTCTTAAAACTCGATTGAGAAGGAATCAACTGGAATTTGGGGAAAAAATACACATCAGGATATTAATGGCAAATGGAGCTTTAAAGAAAAAGTAGACAGACAGAGTGACAGACAGCAGCTGACTTCTCCCCTGCAGGAAAGGAAGGCAGAGTCTGCAGAACAAGGCCTTCAAAAGGTCGTGAGACAGGTTGAAAACAGTGCGCTCAGCAAAACTGTCTTTCAAGAAAAACACTGAGAGGCTAAAACAAACTTAAAAGTTGATTCTTTAAGAAGAATATCAACATTGAGAAACTTTTAGCAAGAGAAGAAAAATGCAAAAGAACCCACAGAGTATTGTGAAGGTCAGCACATGGCCATCAGATGAAGATATCTATGGAACAATTTGAACAATTATTAAAAACTATTCAAAGATGTTAATTGTGATCTAAATAAGTGAGAAGCATGTCTTGGAACGTGACATATGTTTTCTAATCTATAGGAAAGCTTTGAAGGTCAAGGGGGTGGAGCAAAGTACGGTGACCTGCTTGATTAGATGTTGTCCTTGTTTTTAGTGTTATTACACAATTTTGTGTCCAGTGGTAATAAATACATCGATTGACGCCCCAAGTAATTAGACCAGTGGGCAGAGGGAAAATTCACAGCAGTCACTGGGGCAGTTGGACATCAGGATAGCAAAACGTGGAAACCTTTCTCTATTGCAGGTCAATTCCAAGAGTGAAAACTAAAAAGTAATTAAATTTTAAGAGTCATAACAATGGTCAATTTTGAAAAAAAAAAAACTGTAGATAACTATTTTATTTTCTCTGAGAAGATAACATTTTTATAAAAAAGAAATTCAGAAAGTATAATTTTCAATGTGTTGTCTGAATTTGAGACCGTTTAAACTGCCATATTCCTGACTTTCACGTGAATGTGATATTATGCTCTTTCCCATTTTCATTGATTCACCCTGTTTTTGCTAAATTTAATTGCTGTAACATACATATTTGTCAGTGATGCTTAATATGTCAGTTGAGGATACATGTGGAAGATTTTAAGTGGAAGCAAAGGAATCATAAACTTGAGACCTTCGGTTCTAGTGGCCAGTTCTGACATCAAGGCATGCTCTGCTGCAGAATCCAAATGGGGGCAGTTTGTTCATTCCTTCAGTGTTAGTTTCTTTGGTATCACCTATTATATGTTTGCAGCATACATATATACACACTGTATATATACATATACATATGCATATACATATACACACACATATATATGGAATAGGGCTGGAAAGATGTCACAGCAGTTAACAGCATGTATTGCTCTTGCAAAGGACCAGAGTTTGGTTCCCAGCGCCCATATGGTGGTTCCCAACTGACTATAACTCCAGATGCAGTTAATCTGGCACCCTCTTCTGGTTTCTTTAGGTACCTGCACACATGCAACACACACACACACACACACACACACACACACACACACACACACACAAAATGACTTCTTTTTAAAAAGACTGATCTACAGCTGCTGTTCTCCAGAAATCTAGTTCAAATTTACTAAGGGGAAAACCTTTGAGGAAGGAAAGTTTATAGTGATTGTCAGCAGAATCTATGATGCTCAATTTAGAAGGGGAGTTTCATAACTAAAACAAAACCAGTTGTTGTGGCTTTTTTTTTAGCAGAACTTAATAATTCTTGCCTTTAACTGTAAGTAAATATTTCTTCTTCTGCCACAATGGCATCATAGAACCTTAATACTTATTATGAATTCTGATATGCTCATATCTTTCCCCTCAGGTTGCTGATGCCACATCAGTCCCAAGACCTTTCAATGTCTTGCCTGTGAAAACAAAATGGAGTCATATTGGCTTCCACGTTCTCCTGTTTGATCTGGAAAATCTTGTGGAATTACTGCTCCCCACTCCCATAAGTGATGTTGACCATTCTGGATCATTCTATGGAAGTGACATCTTGAAGAGAGCCAAGAGCACAGTAGAGAAAAAGACATTGACAATGAAAAGAAACAAGGCGTCATGTAGCTCTCTACAGGCTGAGGCACTCGCCAAGCCAAGTGGGGACAGCCTGCCCCCCGGGGACAATGTCAGTAAATTTCCAGAGGAGAGTGATGGCATTAAAAGACAGAAGAAAATGAAGAGCTCCAAAAAGACACGCCCTAAGCCATCCAGAAAGGTTGATGCCAGCCTCACAATAGACATGGCGAAATTGTTTCTGTCTTGTGTTTTGCCATGGGGAGTGGATAAAGAGTTAGACAGCCTCTGTACCAGGCATCTCAGCATCTTAAAGCTGCAGGGTCCTGTGTCTTTGGGGCTCGCTTCAAATGAAGACCTCTTCTCCCTGATGCTACCCGGGTGGGATGCATGCAATACTGAAATGAAGGAGTACTCAGGAGTAAATCTGTTCTCCAGAAAGGTTTTGGAGTTGTCGAATAAATACACAGCCACTCTTCCGGACCAAACTGGAAGTCCCAGGGGCCTAGGAAATCACTGTGAATCTTTGCAACAGTCGGATACTATAGTGTATTTACTGAGCAGACTCTTTTTAGTTAATAAGTTAGTTAACATGCCTTTGGATCTGACCTGTGAAATGGACAGGTAAGAAGCTCTAGGGAGACTGTTGGTTCTAATGGAGTCATCAAGGCTGTTATGATTATCCTCTATGTTTAGCTCTATCATCTTCTTCCTTCTGTTGGGAGACAGTGTTAGAGATGCAACAACTTTTTAAATTCAGAACCCATTTAAAAAAATTTCCCATTAATTCATTGGGTTGGAGGATAATTATGTGTCTATATGTTTTAATATTCATTTAGGGGACCTGAAATTGAGTCTCCAGCACTCACATGAAAGCTGGGTGTGGCAGTGGGTACTTCTAACCCCAACCTTGGGGATACAGAGGGAGGTAGATCTCTAGATGTGGCTAGCCAGCTAGTCTAGCACAATGGATGAGCTCTGGGGGGTGTCAGTGAGAGGATCTATCTCAAAATAAAAGGTCAAGAAAGAAACTCAACATTGACCTCTGGCCTCTACCCGCATATGCACACACATACACACACTTGAATACACACATAAACACGAAAATAAAATTAGAATTAATATTAGTTTACTCAACAAATATCCATTGTATTCCTATGTGCTAGAACAGTATCTAACATAGAGTTAGATGCTTAGTGAGGGCATAGATGGATTGACGTGCATACATACATATGTACTTACATATGTCCATACATAAGTCCATATCGTGTAGTCTATTTTACATGGTGTGAGTTAGGTGTGAACAAATAAGTCTTAGATAGGTGCTTATGATGGTTGGAAATGTCATCTCTTAACTCATGCCACAACGTGTGGTGTGCTTTGCTTATCCAGATAGGGGTGGTGTGATTGTGCATAGGTTGTGCCTTGTTAAAGTCCCAGCTCACCAGTAATGGATGGTAGCTGTAGTTTAATACTTAGCAGTTGCTATGCTATGCCTTTACATACATAATTACATTTTTATTCTGATTTTATTAAATTGAATTCAGTTCACCAAATACTTATTAAAGTATATCCACAGCTTATGGCCTACAGAAGATAGAGAAAATAGAGTTTTGACTGAGGCAGGGCCTCACTCAAATAATAAAAACTCTACACATAAAACAAATAAAGACTGCTGGAATAAAAGAAGGGGCCAAGGAAAAAGGCATGTGATGTGAGTGGTAGGGGTGAGAGGGTGAGACAAGGTGAGTGGTTGGTAGGGGTGAGAGGGTGAGGCAAGGTGAGTGGTTGGTAGGGGTGAGAGGGTGAGGCAAGTCCACATTGCTGTTCAAGGGCAGAATTGGACCTCTTGCACTGCAGGGTGGGAGGTCTCTTCGATCTGTTGCATGAGTGCTCAGGTCAGCGAGTGTCTGTCCCAGATGCTGTGACAGAGCTCCTGCCCTCCAGTGCTTCCAGTTGGTTGGGGGTTCAGTCGGATCCCACGAACTTCTCTGCTGCTTCACACTGTAGTGATGGTGTGTCACGGGTGTTTAATATCCAGTGTGCTGGTGTGGATGGGGAGAAAACAGAGGCTGAAGTGGGGGGCGGGGTTCCGCTGCGTATGCACAATATGACTCTACTTTTTTGTTTATTTTGAACGCCCAAATCACACACACTCCTATATACTTAACAACAAAATTAAGATAGACTTAAAAACAACCTCCCCCTCTCCCTCACTAAATGTTTATATAACAGCAAGGTATGCTTCAACTATATTATCACTCTTGAGCTTGAAAACCCAGGAGAGAGCCTTGCCTCCACTGTGGCACTACTATATGATTTTGGGCTAGCCATTTAACCTGCCTAGACTTTACTTTCCTTATATACAAAGTGAGCTGGGGAATGATTGATGCTAAGAATCCTTCAAATTCTCTAGATTTTGCGCTGCCAGCTGCCCCCCCCCACACACACACACATCAGGAGGATGCAGGGCAGAGGTTTGTTTTTAATACAGAATCTGGGGTGGAATAGCTGTCTGGGGTCCTGTGGTTTGAGGGGCTTTCAACATGCTTATCATTAAAAGGTCTTACAAAGTCACCATAAAACCATCTATGCTTCAAAAAACTGCCCATTGAAATACTAGGTGTGGTGGTGCATGTCTTTAATCCTAGTACTCCACTGGGGGTGGGGGGGATGGGGGGGTGGTGGGGGAGAAGGCCGGCTGATCTTTGGTCTATATAGGAAGCTCCAGGGCAGCCAGTGCTACATAGTGAAACCCTGTCTCAAAACAAAGCAAAACCCCAACTGTCCATTCAATGAACTCTAGAATGGAGATGTGGAAATGAGAACTTTTCTAAGTCAGCTCTTCTGAGTTTGATCTACTGGGGCCAGGGTACTATGTTTTATTGAGAAATTAAAATTATATGTTCCTGGATATGTCATATCAAATCCTTCCAACAAATTTGTCTATTTTGCCAACACTTCATTATAGTTGTGCAGGCAGAGAAATCCCTGTGTGCTTCCCAACAGGGTGTGTGACTGCACTGAATGCGAAAGAAACAGCCTGTGGCTGCATCCCTGACAGTGTCAGGGACAGTGACCCAGCACAGAACCTGACAGTGCCTGGGAGAGTTCCCTGGTGGATGGCAGCTGAGAATTCTTAAATCAGTCATAGCAGTCAGACACTTTGCTCTGCAGCAGCAAGGCCTCTCCTGTAAAGGGGGCTGCAGTTCATTCTGATACGCTAAGATTTGAAGATCAGTTGAGAATGTATGTAGATCAGAGTTGAGGAATTAAGTCTAGAAGACAATGATGAAAATAACTTGTGTTCAACCCCCAATTTTCTAGGGTAGTATTGAGCATGTGTCTTCCGTTTATCGAAGATTTTTCCATACTTTTAAAATAATATCCCTTAAAACTTTTTTCTCAACAGACCCTTCAAAATGGAGTCTGTACACAACAAGGGGAAATTCCATGGAAGTGATATTTTGAATATATCAAGTTTCTACGGTCACCCAAGAAATGGTAAGCGAGCTAATGACACAGATATGAGCTGGTGTATTTTTTTTTCCTATAAAGTAAAATAATGGTTCTATAACTGGATGGCAATGCTTATATAAGTAACATTGTAAAAATGCATAGATTGCATCCATTGGTTTCTAGATGCCCAAGTAGCTGAGACTTCTCAGTAGATGGGAGGTTTGGATAGTAAAGTTCTGTGTGATTTATTAGATGATTGATTGCATCCATAGCTTTATCATTCCCCGCCCCCAAGCTACTGTCAGAGAGTTTTCTTGCTATTTCAGGAGGTTATTTTTATGTGTGTAACAATCTCAAATTCTCCTGAGTAATCGTCTCAGCCTTTAGCTTGTGTTTTGATGCCAAATGGCCGATGCATCTCCCATTTGCCTCTCCAAGTCTTTGCATCCCAGGGACCTCTCCCTCAGTCCTGTTGCTCAGGTCTAGAACTTGGATGCCATTGTCTCCCATTTTCTTCAACTCACACATCCCATGTCTAAGCTTTCCATCATCCCAGAGTTCTAATGCTTCTGACTACCCATGGCCATGCCCCGTGTGTGAGCCTTCACCCTGATGTGTTGCTGAATGGCTACAGTAGGTCCCTAACCACTCACCACTCCTGACTCTTAAACTCTATTCCCAAGTAGGACATCTCTGTCTGTCTGTCTGTCTGTCTCTCTCCCTTCCAGTGGCTTCTTTTTCACTACATTTCCCTAAGCCTAAGACCCTGCTTAAGTCACTACTCCTGCTCATCATGTCTTGGTTCAGAGTGAAGTTGGACTTACTTTTGTCTCTTTATCCTTAAGCAACAGGACAAGCAGGTCCTAAGACCTCAGCACTAATTCTGCCTTTGCCTGGATTGTTCCTTCCTCTGGTGTCCACAGAGCCCTACCTGCTCTCCTTCCATTCATCTTCATCCTCCAAGTCTTCCTCAAATGCCCCCACTCCTCTCCATAACATCCCACCTTTTTTTCCTGTTGTACCGTTCTCCGTACAGTTTCATTTCTATGACAGTCTCATTCATATTATGTCTAGTGTCTAGAAGGACTTGTGCAATTGTTCTGGATTAGTGTATAATGAAACTAACAAGTGAGTAGACTTAAAAGATACGTGCTGACCAGAACAGTTTCTGAGAGATGGATGAAATAGGTGAGTGGGGTTCAAATTCCAGCTCTGTAGATTACTATGTATACACCCTTGGGGATGTCTTTCACTTTTATTAAATCCCTATTCAAAATGAGAATAAGGATCCTGGCCTGATTTAATGCTACCTCTGTAGCTAAGCATCACTGACCTGTGTTACACACTGGCTCTACAAGACTATCATATTTAAGGTTCTTTCTAGGAGAGTTTACAAATAGCATTCAATTATGGGGTCCTGGTGTGTTCCAAGAATTCTGTTAATGGTTTGCATATGAAGTTTCACTTGACATATAAAGAACCCTATGTATTAAAAGTATAAGAAGGCTCTGTTATTCTCAGAAAAAAAAACCAAAAAACAAAAACAGGGCTCCTAAAAATTAGATGGATCAATGACAGACTGCTGGTACCAAGAGAAGCAGCTTTGGCATGCAGATCTGACTCTTTCCTTCTCCCTTCATCAAATCACTCTTCCTTTGCATGTCTTTGACAGCATCCCTTCCAGGTAGCCCCTGCCTTCTTCTTAGTGTGTAGATGCTCTTAATGGGGATGCTTCCTCCACTTGAGTTTTTTATAGGGCTGGGAAAATGATTCAAATTTAAGGTTTAACATCTATGTATCTGTAAAGACCAAGTAACTAACCAGATCCAAGGGTGTTCCTGCTTCTCCTGTGAGTCTGCACTTGAATAGCCTTGAGAGTTAGTGTTACTGCTGAGTTATATTGGTGTTTGGGTTCCATTTTTTAACAAGTAAGATTAGGTTAGAGGGCCAGAGAGATGACTGGATAGGTAAAGTGCTTGCTGTGCAAATTATGAGGACCTGAGTTCATATCCCCGGCACCCACATAAAATCCAGGGATGGTGGCACATGATTGGAATCTTAGTGCTGGGGAAAGGGGGGCAGCAGGGACCCTGAAGCTTATTGGCTAGGAGGCCTAGTCAATCAATGAGCTCCAGGTTCAATGAGAGGCCCTGCTTCAAAAACTACAGTGGAGAGCAATTGAGGAAGACACCTGATGTCCAACTCAGACCTGCATAGGTACACAGATACACACATGTCTCACACACACACACACACACACACACACACACACACACACACACAGCTGAAATTTGAGACAAACAAAATACCTCTTTTTCATAATGGAGAAATGAGATGAGCAGAGAGATATAGGAAAAGACGCACTTCTTGGCAATTGATTTTTAAATCCAAAACCCTGAAAAGTGAAATAACACCAGAGCTCTCTTTTTCAAGGCTTGACAGGAACCAGTGCCCACTCCTGTTAGCAGAAATGGTGACTGAGTAATGCTGACAAGGTTGGGATGTTTTCTTTTCATCTTTACCCCTGAAGTTGCAATTAATTCTATGACTCCCTGACACTGCCAAGAAAAGTTGGCTCTGGTATCTCTATCATATTAAAATTTTAACATCGCATTAAAGCATACTGTGAAGTGCCCCACGATGCCAGTAAGTAGTTACAGTGGAGCCCGAGCCTTAGCTTTGAAGGTGAGTCACAAGGTCAGCAAGATGAGAGAGGAGAAGAGGAGAGAGATCAAAAGAAAGTATCTTCTTCTGCACTTGTGGAGCTGGGGGAGAGAGTTCAGAATGGGCCTGCTCTGGAAATAGGTCTGTGCACCATGATTGGTTATTTCAAATTCTTATTACACACTCCTTTAGGAAAAAAAATCATAGTAATAAAGCAATTTATTATCAGCTTCTTTATGTTCTTTATTTGCTTTATACCCAGGATGTCTGTTCCATCACCATTCTTTGGCCACTAATATAATTTAATAAAAATATACATATGCAATATATACAAACATACATATAGAATGTATATGTAATATATATTTATATATATAATTTGTTTCTATATAGGATGTTTGATAGAAAATATAGTGGATAAAAACTAATCTTAGTAGTTTTTACTAGAATGTCAAACATAAATTAATACCCTAATTTAGGAGACAAGTATAATTGCAGTTTTCCCAACATGGAAAGCCTCCATCATGCTTCCATATTCTACCAGGACCTGAGACCTGCATGATGCCTTCACTCATCAGAGAGCCTTAAGAGATTGATTTTTTTTTTCATTTAGATGATTATATATACATTTTCAATTAATGAGAAGGCACTTTTATTTTTATTAATTGCTCTTTTGTGTGATGAACTGTTAGTCTCGGTATGGATCAATGTACATAGAACAAGCCCCTTCTCAAAGTTAGAATTTCCCACTGGACTTAAGGCAAAGATATAAAGGGTATCAAATGAGACAGCCTTAGAAAAAACAATGCCTCACCACGCAGCATGAAGCATTAATGTTTTACCCATCAGTAGGAGATGAAGGGCTGGATGAGAACAAGCCAATGCAGTCTCTGATTTTACCTATGATGGGTGCCAACTTGTGGCAAGCCTGAGCTTTTTGCATGAGGAGGTAAGAAACAGAAAAATCCAGTGCTTTGACCTAGTTTGGCAAAGAGTAGAAAGATGAATTAAGTATAAAAGTAAATGCAGCTTGACAGTGTCTATGTTTGTCTAATTAGTCTGACTGTATCTGAATGTCATCTGAGATACTTTCCCAGAGTGCTACTGGCTACCGGTTTCCATCCTTGGACCTGCTAAATCACACCCCTTGAAAGGTTGAACCTGAGCTTGGTGTTTGTAAAAACAAGCATCCCCAGATGGTACTAATGTGCAGACAGCATCAGGGACTGAGAATGAGTTGCATTACTAAAATGAGTTTTCTGCATTTCTAGGTAGGAATGAGTATCATACACCTGAGGCTGACACCTCACTTCTGAAGCTAATCTCCTGTTGGAGAGACCAGGCTGTACAGGTACGACATCGTCCACATGCCTCATGCCATCAGAGGAGATTCCCGCTACTAAGATCTATTGAATCCCCTCTTCCCTGGGAATGCAAGTTGGCAGTTATTCTTATCCTGCAAGATGGCTTTCTAGACCATTCCCTTCACCAAGCCCCAAGTATGGACAGGGATCAGACAAAGCATAGAGATGTCCCATAAGGATACACAAAGGTGGGTACAGAGAAGAGTGGCCAGAGGAGGTGGGGTCATCCTAGCAGAGGTAACTCCTTATCAGATGTGAATTCTCTTGGAAGCAGATTAGTTGTTATTTGGGTTGTGACTTTAATTGGCCATTTCCTTATGTGAAATTAGGCGATTTAGAGAGCAGCTTTGTATGATATCCTATTCACGTCTCTCTTCCAACTTCTTTGGGTCCCTGATGGCTGCTGGTAGGTCTGAACATGGCACAAGTTTTCTGCACCATCTGAGAAATATGAAAACAATATCATTAGGCAAAGTAATTAAAAACCCTTCTCAAGTGCTTTTTCAGAATCTTACATTTTCCAAAGAATACAAGGCTAGTGTTTGCGCCCAGACTTTTTCTTTATTGCATTTTATTTTTTACTGTTATTAGTTTACAGTGTCACACACGTGTGTCATGAATAATGACCACTCTCACCTCCACCCCCCTACCACTCTTGTCCACCCTGCCTCCTCTCTGAAGATCTCCCTCTCATGTTCCTGCCTGTTTGATTGGCTTGATGACCTGATAAGATTAATCAGGGCCATCTGTGTGACCAGGGGTGTGGAGACTGTTGGACTCAGCTACAGGCACACAACTAAGGACAGTGATGTCCTTCTCCTAGAATCTATCAAGAGCTCAGAGTTCAGAGGTGAAAGATAGAGCCCTTAGTCTCTCCCCGTGTCCTGACTGATGGTTGGTAGGGTAGGTCTGGCGTGGGCCCGGTGCAGGTAACTGCAGTTGATGGTTGCTTGGGTCTACGGATGGGCTCCTTGTAGCCCCTTCACCCTATCTTTTGGCTCTCCCCACTTGCTCTTTTGCAATATTCTCTGAGCCTTAGAGGGGGTGGTATAAGTAACTTATTTAAGTCTGGATCCACATCTGCAGGTGGGGCATCTGTGAGTCTCTGCATCATTACTGTTACTCATAAGGAGAGATGTTTGATGTTACTTTTTAGCATAATGGGATAGTATTATTTATGGAAAAACTCAAAGTTCTGGGCTTTGGATGCTTTTTTTTTTTTTACAAGATTGCTAATAATTTGGAATAATATTATATAATTCATGAAAATAAAAACTGTCCCAGGTAACTGAAGCAATACAAGCTGTCCTCTTGGCTGAAGTTCAACAGCACATGAAGAGTTTTAGAAATACACCCATCAGTAGTCAACCAGATCCGGTGGCAGAGCACACCATTTGTGAAAGGATGCAGATCTCACCGAAGACGGGGTGGACTGAAGAAATAGAGCTTTCATATGTGGGAAACTCCTCCCCTCTGAAAAGTAAGTGAGCAGTTTACCTGTGTATTTTTCCAATGGAGCTTTCCTAGTACTTAGAATGTGTTGGGGAATATGAGTTTACAGTGTATCATTTCCTCAGGAGTGGAGGAGCCACATACTCCATTTCTGACCTATTCTATTAACAGTTTGTTCATATCATTAAAGAGCATCTGATTCTATTATAGTTATATTTTATAGAAGGAAATTTGTATTGTATATAAATAAAAACAGAGTGAGGATATGTGATTGAAAACCCAAGTTCTAATCTCTAGCACTCTCATAAATATCTCAGCAGTGTTTCTCTATAACCCGGAAGAAAATGTAGGGCTCTATCATGGCTGTCTCATTTCTCATAAGAAAGGAAATAGCCAGGTTTCTTGAATGATCTGTACAACGTGCAGATGGGAAGGAGTCAAGGGATGTGGAAATTAAGTGATGTGTATTTGAACTTCGTGACTTGCTACTTAGTCAGTTTGCAGTGTCTTCTTACATTTCACAGTGTGTATTTCGTCAGAGGTCTTAATATTTGCACATCTGTGCTTCAGGTAAGGATGGATCACCTTATCTGAGTTTACAATTTCACACTGAGTACATTCAATTCTGAATAGCTTTAGTGAGAAATTGTATAACAAATACATTTCAGAGTAGGACATTCCTGTTAACATTTATTTACTCTTATTTTATGTGTATGTGGATTTTGCCTACATGTATGTCTGGGCATTGTGTGCAGTCAGTGCCTGCAAAGGCCAGAAGAGGCCACTGGACACCCTGGAACTACAGTTACAAAGAGTTATAAGCTGTTGTGTGGGTGCAGGAAATTAAACTCGGGTCTTCTGAAGGAGTAGCCAGTGCTTTTCATTGCTAAGCCACCTCTTCAGCCCAAGACTTGTTGTTTTAAATATGGCAGAGGTTTCTGTTATCATACATATTTTGGAAGCTATTTTCCTTTAATAACTCTGTGTGTGTGTGTGTGTGTGTGTGTGTGTGTGTGTGTGTGTGTGTGTGTACATGTATGAGGCTGGAGAATGATCTCAGGTATCATTCTTCAGGAACTACCCTTCTTGTCTTCTGAGATGGGGTCTCTCACTAGACCCTAGAACTCACAGGCTAGTCTGGCTGGCAAGCACACTCTCCTGATCCTCTTGGCCCTGCTTGCCCAGTGCTGGGATTCTAAGCACACATACTCACATGTGGCTTTTCTAGTGGATTCTGGGGATTAAACTCAGGTCATCCTTCTTGCATGGCAAGTACTTTACTGATCAAGTTACTTCCAAGGACCTCACTATACATTTTTACATTATATATATATTACTTTGAATAATACAAGCAATTACATTAAATAAAGCATTTGGCATAGAAGGGGAGGCTTTGTAGATAAAACTGTCACTTTGGAGTTATTGGCTAGATTTAAATTTCTTGTTAAGCTGTGGTGGAATGAAGGTGATGCCTCAGAGATGGATATTGAAAATAATCTTTCCACATGTTCCATATCCAAAGTTTTATTCAGAAAATTAAATAACAAAGCATGTTATATTTTGTTTGTTTGTTTTTAACATAGAACCATGTAATTATCATATGCATCTATTGAACAGGAAATTGAGTTGCTCTGTCTTTCAGGCCAGGAAAGGGCTTCCTCTGTCTACAAAACTAGAAGGGAAATCTGTCTAACTAAAGGAAGAATTGGATGTATAACTAAGTATATCATAAGGAATAGCTTCCTTAACTGTATTTATGTACTAAATGTATCTTCATTTAGCCTTAGCAGGGTCTCTATGCCCAAGTGAGAAGAGTTAAGTTCTTTCTGGTCACAACATTGCCTAGAAAATTTCCATGTGATGCTAAATTAGCAAGAAGCAGAAATACAAAGGGACATGTCATGGGAGATGTGTGTCAGGAGCATCTATGGTCCTCTCTCTTCCAGAATAACAGTGGCAATGATAATGCCCATCACATTCATACAGTTTAGTGCGTTCATAATTCTTTGTATAGTCTAACTTATTTAATAACATTCTATGCAGACATGTATATTTTCATACCATTATGTTGTAAGTATGCCAAACCAAACCAACCAACCAACCAACCAACCAACCAACCCATCTGTGATGTATGATGACTGAAGAGAACTCACTGCCCCCCCCATATACATTCATAACTGGCATCATACTAGATGAGGAAGAAACCATCTTTAATACTCTCATCACTTTTCTTCATTATAGTACTAGAAATTTCTTCATTATAGTACAAGAAATTTCATCAAGCAAGAGAAAGAAATAAAAGACTTGCAAATATGAGAGAAAGAAAAATCACCCCTGTTTTCAAAAAGACTCCACCAAGGTTGTTAGAGCTAATGAATGAATCCAGTAAAGTTGCAGGATACAAGATAAACATAAAAAATGGTAGGTCTTTTATATAACAATAATGACTTTGCTACAGAGGAAATGATAAAAGCAATCCCATTAGGGAAGAGTGCCAAAGTATTTTATTATTAATTGGTTCACTATAATTATATGTTAATAATGGTAATCCCTAGAAATAAGCTTAACCAGGAAAGTAAAAGATGTTCATAACAAAAATTAAGAAACACGGATGAAAGAAAGATATATATTAAAACGTGGACAGACCTTCCATGTTCACGGATGGGAAGAACTAACAGACTCTTCAATACGTGGTGTTGGGAAAGCTGTTTCAGTCCCTGAAGAAGGTTGAAACTGGAGTCCATTGCTCACCCTGTACAAAAAATTAAATTAGATCAGTGTCAATGGTGTAGGATCTGATCATCTGAAACCATTACTGAAACAGAGGGTATGCACATCAAGATATAGGCATGGATGCCAGTTTCAAGATAGGACTCTGAAAGCACAAGAGGCCAAAATGAGCATTGTACCAAATGGGATTGTACCAAACTAGACAGCAAAAGCAATAGCATAGTAAAGAGAAAGCAGAGGAAAGGGAGTAATTATGTGCCAACTATTCATCTGACAGAGGGTTGATATCCAGAATATATGAAGAACTCCAATGTTTAACAAAACAAAGAATCTAGTAGAAATATGAAAGAAGGATCTGAATAGTCCTAGGAAGAAAAAAATAGAAATGACCAGTAAATGTGTGAACATCATTGAATATCATTAGCTGTGCTATTGACTATGTCAGAGGAACACAAATCAAAAGTATCAGGAGGTGGAGCTTATCCCACTCAGAATCACTGATATCAGAATAAACATAAGAAACACTAGGTGAGTGTGTGGAGAAAGGGGAATTTGTATATATTGATAGAGATCTGATTTGGTACAGCCTCTTTGGAAAATATTGTGAAAGCTCCTCAGAAAAATAAAATTAGAATTAATATATGACCCAGCTAACCCACCCATGAGTGTAAATTCACAAGAAATGAAATCTTCATACTATGCCCAGGCTTCTTATGACCCTATTCACAATAAGTAAGATTTGGAGTCAGCCTAGGTTCCCATCAGCAGATGAGTGGGTGAAGACGGTGTGGTATGCAGTACACAGTGGAATGTTACCCAACAATGAAAGACCAAATCCTCTGATTTGTGGAGAAATAAATGGAATTCGTGGACATTATAGTAAGTGAAACAGGCCAGACACAGAAAGACAAATATGTTTCGTCTCAAATTCAGAAGCAATTATCAGTCATCTTGAAAGCAGCGTAGATGTTACCAGAGAGGAGCGCTATGGGGGTCATGAGGGTGGAAGAAGGATGAATAGGTAGGATCTACACAAACCACATCCATGTATAGAAAAGTGTGAGTTTCTTTCCTTTAATAAACACAATTAACGTTTTTAATCTACAAATGCATTATTTATTCTTCTGTTTGAAATAACAAAAGAATAAAAGAAAAAGAGAAAATCTTGCCGTAGACATTACTGCCAATGAGTGATATAGCCACACATTACCGCATACTGTCTGCTGTCCAGCTTAAGTTCTTCAAAGTTTGCATGGCGTCATTCTCCAGCTGCCCACAGTTACTCTTCTCATCTCTTTCTCCAGAATGACATGCTCAGAGGGAGGCTTTTGTGAATGTGTGTGTGTGTGTGTGTGTGTGTGTGTGTGTGTGTGTGTGTGTGTCGCTTGGGGATTGTTGGCAGTTCACTATGAGATGTCTTCCACAGGCTTTGTTCCCCAATGGATGGCACTTTTTGAAGGATGTGGAACCTTTACATGAGGGCCTTCTCTGGGCCATGGGGGTAGACCTCATTTTTAGCTCAATCCCCCACTTTGCATCTACTCTCTGATTCTTTATTTTATTGTATTTTTTATTTATTTATTTATTTTTTTAAGATTTACTTATTTATTTTTTGTGTATACAGTGTTCTGCCTGTATGTCTGACTGCAGACCAGAAGAGGGCACTGGATCTCATAATGGATGGTTGTGAGCCACCATATGGTTGCTGAGAATTGAACTCAGGACCTCTGGAAGAACAGCCAGTGCTCTTAACCACTGAGCCATCTCTCCAGCCCCCTCTTTATTTTATTTTACAGTAATTACAAAGCAGCAAAAACCCAGACACTTGACAAGATAGCAGAAATAAAACCCTCTAGACCAGTGGTTCTCAGCATGTGGTCATGGCCCCTTTGGAGGTTCAAGGACCCTTTCACAGGGGTCACATATCAGATATTCTGCTCATCAGATATTTATATTACAATTCATAACAGTAGCAAAATTATAGTTATGAAGTAACAAAGAAATAATTTCATGGGTGGAGGTCACTACAACATGAGGAACTCTGTTAAAGGGTTGTAGCATTAGGAAGGTTGAGAACCACTGTTCTAGACCAAATCAATGAATACATATTAATGCCTAATCTCTACGAAGCTCTGAGTGTGTACTCTTATCAGCCATTGCACCAGCAATGCACTTGATTGTAAAGGTTTTACTTTGGAATATAAATTGATGCTTATGTAGATTTACTGCTTAAAAAATATCTAAGAAGTTTTACTGAAAATTACAACTGATAAACATTAAAACATAGAACTGAAATGTTAGCTGAATAAGTTAGCTGAAAGGGATAAGCAGTAGATATGTGGGAGAAACAGAAAACCTTCACAGGAGGGTTGGGTATTTAGCTCAGTGGTAGAGTGTTTGCCTAGCAAGCACAAGGCCCTGGGTTCGATCCTCAGCTCAAAAAAAAAAGAAAAAAGAAAAGAAAACCTTCACAGGTATACATTAAAATATTTGATAGACCATTTACATTTAAATGTCAAAATATTAATGGTTTTGGTATATATTAATAGACTAAAATAAGGAAGGCATCTATCATACATTATATACTTTCTCAAAGACACTAGTTTGGACTTGATGGATGCCCTGTCTTATTTTTAGCTCCATATAAAACTGAGACACCTTATCATTTAGCCTTTGTACCTATAAGCTCTACTGAATTCCTTTGTTGTTTCTGGCTTCTGTGAATTGTCTTAAAGATTCCACTGACCTTGAAAAACAGTTTTCTGCTTTTTTCCCCCTAAAAGTTGTTTAATTACCCACAGAGGTTAAGACTGATGTTTTCTGTGGTATTATATGAAAATCTGGAAATTTTGTCATCTTTTTAAATCCAAGTCATCAGAATCCTAGCCTGGCTCAGCTGTCCAGAGACGGTGGTGTCCAGGAACAGAGTTAAGTATTTCCTTGATAAAGGTGTGCAAGCACCATGGCATCGATTATTGTCCACATACCCATTTAAATTTATTGACAGAGAAAAAGTGATCTAGACTCCCTCGCTGAAATCAATGTGTTTTGTGCTATTGTTCTCTGGAGCTGAGGCCGGCCCCCTGACACAGATCATTCAGGAACAAGGATGGGGCCAATCCGTCTTTTTCTCTCTCCACGCCTAAGGCACTCTTTCACCTCCTAGCCAGTCGGAAGTATTTATTGAATAGATGAATAAGCAGATGAGCAGTGGGAAATTTTGTTCTGAAGATTCGGCCAACTGCTAGTTAGTGAGAAAGGGCATGGATGGGGCCGTCAGTTGATCTCTGTGCTTTAGCAGCCAGGATTGATCTTGATACACATTGAAGTTTGTGTTTTCCTAGAGACATCATCCAAGGGGCATGTTCTGTACACAAAACAGATTCACACACAGACACACACACACACACACACACACACACACGCACACGCACACAGGCACACACAGAAACACATAGACACACACACACACACATGGACACGGACACGGACACGAACACGGACACACACAGACATGGACACAAACACAGGACCCTAGATGACCACTCTTCCTGACAGTTACTCATGTATCTACTTGCCACTATTTTAGTGTGATCTGTAGTTTAATAGAACATGGCCCCCAGCCTGGCCAGGTTGTCCTCTCATTCCTCATTAAAGAATTCATGCCTCAATGTGGGTTTCTCAACGTTCAGTCCAACCCTGTGCTGTGCCTCCACAGGAACTTCTGGCTTGTTCTAATCTCTTGTCCAGCTAAAGTAGAACCTTCACAACCTGGGAGGCCTGAGTCAGCTCATTCTGGACTCCTTATGTAGCTAAGGATGACCTTGAACTGTATTTTCTTCCAGATTTTTTTTTTATTATTGTGTCTCTGTATGTGTATGTCATGAGCACAAGAGCAGGTGCCTGTAAAGGCCAGAAGAAGGCATGAATCTCTTGGAGCTGGAGTCACAGATGGTTATGAGCTTCTGCTGTGGGTGCTGGGAACCAAACTCAGGTCCTTTCCAAGAGTGGCAAATGTTCTTAACCACTGAACCATCTTCCCAGTCCCACCCCACCCCTTTTTATGAGGCTGGCCACATTTGTCAAGCCATTTAATGTAATTCCATCAGATAATACCGGTATGAATTCCAACCTCAGAAAATAATCTTGGTGTAATTAAGGATGAAGGTCCTTGAGCAAAAAGCAGACATTGAGTGAGTTTTGCACTTTCTGCAGGTAGCACAATGTGGAGAAGCACAGGCTGATTTCCAGGGGGAGGATCAGCTACAAGGGAAATGGCCCACTGTTCCCTATGCCTTGGAAACCTGTTCACATGAGAAAGTGGATTGTCTTCCTGACTCAATCTTCATTTTTACATTTTAATTGTATGATAAATTTGTTCTATTTTCAATCTTGGAATGATCTGGAGAGGTTTAGAATGCCTTATTAAGCCTTTGCTATGTCTAAGGTTCCAGGTCAGATACAGATTTTCAACTGTGCCACTTGCACAGTGCTGGATGGACACCCTTCTAAAATGCTATGAACCACCCGGCACTCAAGTTGCTCACGTATACAGCTCTATCCCCTACCACTCCAGGATCCCAGGGGGCAGAAGATGTAACTTATCTTGTGCTCCTAGCAGCAGACAGACCTCCTAGTACAGGGCAAGGGATTCTTATATGTTGTTGCAGGGAGGAACCAGTGGCTAATGAGTGTCTGTGGCAGGCTCATATCAGTGAACTCTGATCCAGGAAAGAAGAAATGCAAAGTGACAAGTTACTTGGCTATAACTAGAAAGAAAATAGAAGTGGCCATCACAGGGATGACCATTCTAGTCTAAAGTGTAAGCGCAGGGGCACTTATTTAAATCTGCCTACTTAGTTCAAGAGAAATTTACCTATAGAGAGGAAAAAAATAACCTTATGGTATTTGAAGGAAACCAGATAATATATATTAAGCCTCCTGAGAATAAGGTGCAATATGAAGCCTTCTGGCTTGAAGAAAATTTGTTACACACACACACACACACACACACACACACACACACACACACTGCTGAACTTTGTTTCCCTCTATGCAGTGGTTCACCCTGCTGGAGAACCACTCTTTAAGGAAAATCCTTTTAGGTAGTCTGATGTCTCTCTGTATCTGTCCTTTCCCAATAACATCCAACTAACTCAGGGAGTTCCTTTTTCAGCTCCCTGTGTCAGCTCCTTCCTCCATGTCCAACTGCTTACTTCCCAATCTGACTGCAGCTGTCTCCACCCACAGGGAAAGGGTCTCTCATCCCATCCACCTGCTCTTAGCCCAGAGTCCTCAGATCTTACACACAAGGTCACCATGGAGACCATGTTGCCTGATTAGATGACAGGAAGTCTTTGCACAATTAAGACCTGTCCCCAAAGGATCATTAAAGAAAATTCCATGATTTTCAATTTAATTGTGCTTTATTATGTAATACAGAATATATTAAGGGCATCTTGAGTTTAAAAACTAGTGTGACATTTCTCAATCTGTGAACTGATAGTGGAAATTGAAGGGAAATAATGGGCACAAAGATGTCATCTACACATAGGGTCATGTGATATACTGATGATTGGATTGGATTTGTGACTCAAAATGTGCAAGTCCATAATGCAGCTTAGGATATCCCACGTTTTCATACAGTGTTTTATAGTCACTAATATTTAAAATATGCTTAAATTATTTTCATAACTTCATTATACTCCTTGCTATATTCAAGGTAAATCCCTTAATATATCAATGCCAGAATAGAGAATGAGCAGACTGATCATCCATCCATCCATCTTTTGAACCCATCACCTCTTTGAATATATGCTAGGCCCTCTCCATTCCAAACTGTGTAGTAAGCATCTGGGAAGAAGAGGGTGTAGTTTGTAGCTTCTGAAAAGCAGATATCTAAGAACCAGGAGGATAGTGTGGCATGAGACATTTAAGCTCATGTCTCTGTGGAGACACAGGTATGAGTTTTAAGGGCTCAAGCAGTGGGGGAAGTGTGTGATCTGGGGAACCATGTTGTACTCAGCATGGAACTGAGCACTGTTTAAACCCTTCTTTTGAAGGGAGGACTCACCCCACCATGAGGTAGGTGACACCTGGCTGCTTACAACCCTGGTTATCGCCTTCAGGATCTGTCCCCAAATGGGATCAAAGTCACATTCCTTGGGACAATGGATAAGCAGAGTGACAAGGCGAGCCTGTGCGGACTGTAGGACTCCATTAGCAGCCATCTTCCTTAGGGAGTTTCCATTAGGTGGGTGGATGGCTAGCGAGGTCTGCAGTGAAGAGAGCTTTCCTCTTGCCCAGGTCTATGTGTGCTCTTCTTTTCTGAGAGATGCTACTTTCCAGTCAGCCTTTGTTGCTCTAACTCCACTTCTAGAAAGACCCATCTGACACCAGTAGGAAAAACAAAGCATGAGAAGGGAAGGTTGCCAGGACAATCACGGAAGCAGGCCACCAAGACCTGGTCAGGATGGGGGAAGCATGGCTAGAGTAGGGTGGGGAAAACCAGGACCTGGTGGACAAAGCTTCTGATGTGGAGCTGAAAGACCCAGACAATCCTAAAATGCATCACCTGGGGAGAATTCAGACATTCCCAACACTAAGAAACAGAAGATGCATAAACTCAATTCCAAAATTTTATCAAATTATCCTTATTCTTGGCACCTTCCTTGTAAAGTAACACTTGCTTATGAACTTGATGTCCTTATTAGTTTTTCTTTTTTCATATCTTTATGAACTCAGGAAGGGTTTATTTGGCTTTTACCCCCAGGTCACTGTCCATCATTAAGAGATATCATGTCAGGAACTCGAGGTAGGAACTTGGAGGTAGGCTCCATGGCAGAGCCACTTGATGGCTCACTCACAAGCCCTTGCTCAGCCACCTTTCTTTTTTTTTTTTTTTTTTTTTTTTTTTTTTTTTTTTTTTTTGGTTTTTTCGAGACAGGGTTTCTCTGTGTAGCTTTGCGCCTTTCCTGGAACTCGCTTTGGAGACCAGGCTGGCCTCGAACTCACAGAGATCCGCCTGCCTCTGCCTCCCGAGTGCTGGGATTAAAGGCGTGCGCCACCACCGCCCGGCTTCCACCTTTCTTATATAGCCCAGGACTACCTGCCTAGATATTGTGCTGCCCACAGTGGTCATTTAATAATCAAGATAATCCCTCATACACATGTCATGGGGCAATATGATCTGGGCAATTTCTCAATGGAGATTTTCTTCTCAGATGACTCTAGGCTGTGTCAAATTGAAAACTAAAGCTAACAAGGACAACTAGAGGCAGCATTGGTGCTTCATGTCCCATAAGAAGGATATTTTCTTCATATTACATAAAAGAAGGAAATTTTACCTCCTTAATTTTAATCCAAACAATAGCCAAAGCTCTTCGTGATCACCAGCGCTCAGATCTCCTCAGCAACACTGCCCATGTGTGGCTGTGGTTCTTGGCACAAGTCTCTTCTTCTGCTTCATGACTACTTCAAATTAGTTTCCTCCTGATCCACATCTAATGTTTGCCCCAACTTCTGTCCAATGATTTGGTTTGATGTCTCATCTCTTTTAGCTTCATTTGAGATGTTTGTAACTTATAGACACCATCAATGTTTTGTTCATAGTTTTTAAACATGGACTTATGTAGACATTATTTATCGTTTTTGAAATCAGACATTCTGAATTGAAGCACTAACAAGTCCTTAAGATACAATTTATTAAGTGTTTGCTGTTTGATAATTTCCAGATATTGCCTGTATTATTTCTCTTTACCACATGAAACATTCTTGATTTTATGAATGGAATTTAGCAAAGCAAGGTTATATTGAAGTATGCAGCTTGATATTTTTAAGATGATATCCATAAATAGACTCCATGGTTAAACCTTATGATCGATATCTTGAAACCATCTACTGAGTCCCAGAGTTATTACACCATTTACTTCTCCTATGCCATTGATTTGTATGTCTTTCAAACTTCTGAGATTGGGTGGTCTCAATTATTATTTTTTTAATCTGACACTCTTGCAGCACGCAAATGTTTCAGAACGTTATGGCAAAATACCTGTAACGCGGTACAGACTTGCCTGACCACCTGTGTGCATCAGTGCATGCCTGGCGCTCATCCCCCCAGAAGAGACTGAAACCGATGGATGGCTTTCCCTTGCTGTGGAAAGTGTTCGATGCTGGCTGCTGCATCGGGGTGGGGCTAGTTAGACTTTCCTCATGGATCTCAAACTCAAGCTTTCCCAGAAGTGAAGTCAATTCAAAATATCCCAGAGAAATAACAAGTTCAGGACTCCAAAGTATCCATTTACCATTATTTCCGGGTAGCATGTGGCCAGCTGATTAGCAAGCCTTTCCTGGGCTTGCCAAATACTTCCCTTTTCTAAAGCCTCAGTGGTTCTCGACCTTCTAATGCTGTGACACTTTAATACAGTTCCTCATGTTGCAGTGGCCACCAACCCTAAAGTTATTTTCATGGCTACTTCATAATTGTAACTTTGTTACTGTCATAGTGTAAATATTTTTGGAGAGAGAGTTTTGCCAAAGGGATTGGGACCTACATGTTGAGAGCCACTGCTTTAGAATAATGGTAAAATGGTTTTGTTTTTGTTTTTCATTTTAATTACCAAGTGAAATGATTCTCTGCCCCTTTTATTCAGCAAACAATTAGGGCATGTTGGCTTAGCTTGCTAGCTCCCCTGTGCTGACCTGAACTCTTAGAGCATGCCATCAGACTAGAATCCTATACTCCTATTGGACAATCCCAGAGTTGTGGGGTTTTATGTTTTTTGTTTTTAAGTGATGCTATTTCACAGGGCAGGATGGGACAGATGGAGTTTTTCCAAAAATTGAGTCTACTTATGCATGAAAAATGCATTTCTTTCTGTGTTAACTTGAGCCTTTCCCAAGGACAATTTTCCTATTTATTTACAATGGTGCTTTTTAAGTGAAAACAAACATTTAGAAGAGTGAGTAACATTTTCCCACTGTCAATGGCAACCCACTGCCAATGTGTTCATTTTTATAAATGCCTAGTGTATATATTAGTCAAAATGATAGTTCGATAAATGCAATGTTTTCATAAATTGAAAATAATCATTGCATTGGCCCCCACAGTAAATTTGTTTTAAATATTAGTTTATTATATGTGTTGGCTTGTATTACAAATATTTCCAGTAAGCAAACACAAATCATTTTTATATTTAGCATTTAAAATGTATCTTAACTTGACCATTAAATCATCTATTAAATATTCAATTAAAGTGGGGTTTGAACCTTTTATTTTATTTTATTTTTTTAATTCGTGGTCAGGTATTCGGGAAGCAAGCTGGTAAGATGTTCCTGGTGCACCATTTGCCTCGTCCCTTGTTCTGCGTGTTTTGTCAGAGAATGCCTTAATGTAACAGAAATCAGATTTGGTGTGTATTTTTACACCAAATCAAATTGTGCAGGCGCCACCCTCCACTTGCTCCAAAACACGAGAAAGGATTAGATTCCACCATGGTTTAGCTTAAGAAAGCCCCGCCGCCGCTCTGGAAGAAGCCTGTGCTGAGAGGGCAGGAGTGTTTACCGGAAACCGTGTCCCACAGCACCCAGCGCAGAGCTGGACTTGGTAGTAAGTTTACTCCTCTGGAGTTCCGACTCCTCCTGGAATGCTACAGTATGTGGCTTTTCTGGGTATTCTGCAGGCGTAAATCACAACATAGAAAAGATGTTGAAAAGATGTAAGAATGAAGCTGTGGTCCAGTGCTGACTGATTGTGAAAAGCACTTAGGCGCACCCGTGATAAAGGCAGGGGGAGGGGGAGGCATCCTGAGCTGTCGTCTTTATTGCAGTTGGCAGGCTTCCCTTCCCTGCGGCATTCAGTACAGTCCCCCTCTCTCCCTCCCCAAGCTTCACTTTTCCAAGTTCACCAACCATAATTATAAATTACAACCTTTCTAATCTGTTATTTTAAGGTATAGCATTAATACCTTTTCTCAAATACAGAAATTGAAGAAAAAAAAAAGATCAGTAAAACTTCATAGGGTTTTTATAGTGCAAAGTGCCACAATACATCACAAGTTCTCACACTTTACAGCCAATTCCTGGAGGTAAGAGCTGTTTGCTGTCCTCATAGACAGGGCTGTTTAAATACCAGGGGAGGGGCGAAGAGGTGGCTCAGTGGTAGGTGTGTTTGCTGTTCTTTCAGAGGACCTGGGTTCAGTTTCCAATACCCCTATGGGGAGGCTCAAAACCACCTGTAACTCCAGTTCCAGAGGATTCAGTACTCTCTGCCCTCTGCATGCACATGGTACATATAACTCACATAGGCACATACATGTAAATAAAATTAAATAAATCTTTAAAAAAAATAAATGATGGAAAAATACCAAGCAAGCTATTCCTGCACTGTGTGGTAAACTAGGTTGTTCCCATTGTTATTGGGGGGTCATTGAATTTTAGCGTCACCTTCTGACCCTAAAATTCATTTTGATGCATAGCTCTGGATACATTGTAGGAAAAACTTCTGAATTAACTTGGTAAGCAGAGGCACATTTCATCAACAGAGTTTAGCTGGAGAATTTTGCATTAACAAAATTTCTTTCAACTAACATTTTCACACACATACACACACACAACACACACACATCTGTTCTCAGTGGTGGATCTTATAAATTAAAAACTAAAAACAGATTCATCTTGAGTCTATAGGAGAATAATTTTTGGCAGTACAAATCCATGTTTATAATTTCTGAGTTTATTTAACAAATAGCATAAAATTTGTATTAAAAATGAATTTATTTAATAATAGATATGGTAAAATTTTCAAAACACAATTGAACCAGACCCATAAATCTCCATAAAAGCTGCTGAGAATCCATGTAAGGAGCAGGTCTGCAGGTTCCTCCTGCACAAGTCTGAGCTCCTGGGACAGAAGTGGCAATGTTAGAAATATTTGCCAAATACCCCACTGTTTCATGTCCCATTTTAGTTGAACATAAAAAAAGAAGGGGCTGGGAGCTGCCTCCATTGGTAAGGTGCTGGCCATTCAAGCTTGAGAACCTGGTTCCCAGCACCCACAGGAAAACAAGCCAGGCCTATGACATGTGATTGTAACTCCTGCTGTGGGAAGGGAAAACAGGCAGATCCCTGCAGCTTGCTGGCCAGCTGTCCTAGCTGAATAAGTGACCCCAGGCCAGAGAAACAAAAACAGAAGTGGACCAACCCTAAGGGATGCCACCCAAGCTTATCCTCTGGCCTCCACGTTCGAGCACACACATGTGCACACACACCAAAAGGGGCTCATGGTGTGATCTGAATAACAAGAACTATTGCATGTGTCAAGATTCTGACCATGCTCCTTCGAATGAGCCCTTGCATTCTTCATTGGTCCCTGATCCGCTGTGGAGCTGTAAACCGTGTCAGTGCCCAGCTTGTGCCAAGCAAGCTGTCGGCTCACAGAGAGAGGAGTTCCAGGAAGTCGCTGGGGCCTTTTTCCAATAACACTCTCTGGCATGCAGACCGTGCAAGGCTCTTTTGCAAATGGCTATTGCAGTGAGATCATGATGAGATTTCCTAGAATCACATGCAATTCTTTTCACTAAAATTTCCGACTTCAAAACTTTCTATAAAATTGTCGACTTCCATTCACTTCCTTCCTACCACATGAGCAGAAGTCAGTGCATCCCAGCTCCCTCTGCCAAGACATCAAAGGGCTTAAGTCCCTTGGAAACAGGCTTTTAGAATCATGATTTAAATATTTTATTGTTGCATTTATTTCTTTGCGGTGTATGTGTGGTGTGCCATGGCACTTGTGTGGAGGACAGCTATGAGAATCTGTCATCTCTTTCCGCCACCACGGGTGGACCGACCTTAGTTTATCAGACTCAGTGCTTTTATCACCGAGCCATCCAACTGCTGCGTTACTTTAAATGTGCATCTCTTTATTTTAGATTTTAGGCTTCAGTTCTATCTGATCTTTGTGTCTTAATTCAGACATTCCATAAACACAGGAGCACTAAATAGCTACCTCGGTAAATTCTCTTAGTCCTCAGCAGTCACTGAGAGTTCATGATAGGAATGGTGTGCAGTGCTCTGCAGCCAGGGTGACCCCAGGACAGACTGGCCTTTCTGAGCCTTGAGCAGCTGTGAGGGTTGAAAGTCCCTCCGGGTTTAGGTACAACTCAAAAGGAAGGTGCTTTCCGGTGTTCTTCCTCCTCGGGATTCTTTTGTATTCCAGCAAGGCTAGAATTGCGTTCTGGCCCATCCACCATTCAGCCACTTGTCTTCCATCACTCAAGAGACCCCCTGTTCCTACTTGAAAGAATGTAGTTTTCAGTTTGGCCTGGTAATTATGGAAGGTAAATTGTTTTCCTGTAGGCTGACATGTATGGGTGTGTCTGTGAGGATGAGGATCCTTTCTTTAAATTCATCACATGAATTCCCACATAAAACGGTGCTATGTCACATAGTCAAATGTCCCTCTAACTGGTTTTCCAAAGTATACAAGTATGCTCTTGAACAGGGCACTTTTGATCTCAGCCTTCTGCAAGACCAAAGGACATGGCAACCAGTCAGAGCTCCGAAGCCCGGACTTTGATTGACTGAGATAATGCAGTCTCAGACATTATTTTTTGATGGCCTGAGCGTACGGAGATAGAATTTGGAATCGGGTAGGTAAATGGAAAGTTAACATGCCCATTTAGGCTTTTTCTCTCAAATATCAAATATCTTAAATGAGCTTTGGAGAGGTGCTGGACCACATTCAATTTGCAATCAGCTTCCTTTAATAAGATTTTGCAGAGCAGGAATTCTTCCTTGCTGATTAAAATGAAAGCCATAAATTTATGAGTCATGCCGACCACATTTCTTGCATAAGAAAGGACAGTGTGCCCACAAGCAGCCCAGAACTTCTAAGTAGTGGCCCAGTCTTTTGGAAGGAATATGGGTTGGTTTTCTTGTTTGTTTGTTTGGTTGGTTGGTTGGTTTTGTTTCTTTTTGGCAAGGTGTGCAGTTGTGATTCCTATAGATTCTTATGTCTGGGCATGGGGGCGGGATGTTGCCAAGACAAAGGTTTGCCCTGCCCTCAAGTAGCTAGGTTCTGCTTAATTTACATAGTATTTTCCAGAAAACAACAAAACAAGCCCATCTGTTAACTATTTCACTGTCCACAGCTCCTCAGCTGGTCTCCTTGCTGGTGTCCCGAAGGGTCCCTGAAAGTTGCAGCAGCTGAGATGCCACTCAAGGATGGTTATTGTGAAAGATGAAGGAACTCCCCCACCAACTGGCCTACCTCCCTACTTTGCAGTCCAGCACTTTAAAGACAACCTAGATGAGGATTTGATATCCGATAGATGAAAGCACAAAACCGTGAAAGGCTACCTCGGGTGCATAATTCAAGTGCAACTGCGGAGGGAGATGGGCGGAGCATGCCTCTAGTTAGGGTTGGGACCAATCTGTCAATAGTTTTATGTGCCACACTGTAGGTACTAGGAAGTTTGGGGATACAAAACTTAGGCATTTCTCAATAGGGTGACTGCACTTAAGGATCCAGCCTGCTGTTAGAATGGAAACTGCTCTCTCGGTGGCTCCTGAAATGCTTTCTTCCAATCCTATGTGAGTAGCTGACACCATCTGAGATGGTGGAGAGAGCTAAGTGATCACCTAGCCTTAGTCAACAGTCAACTCTCTCTGTGGCGTGGGCATCTGAGCAGCTGTTAATGCACATAGGTCAACACGTATCCAATTATGGCCATCTATACGCAAGTTCAAATCATTTTCTCATTCTTCAGTTTCAGACACATGCCTGAAATGCTGAGAGCTTTAAACTCTTGTAATTTAATTCTGTCACAGGCTTGTGAACTGGGAACCATTTTATTCACTTTACATTAAAAGAAAGTAAGTTCAGCCCTTCTCTCACAATAAGTGATTTGCCTGCATTTAAAAGCAAAATACACGGGGGATAAAGTGATGGCTCAGTGGTTAAGAGTGATTACTGCTCTTGTAGAGGACCTGAATTCAATTCCCAACATCCCTATCAGGTGGCTCACAACCAACTGCAGCTCCAGATCCAGGGGAATCTAATTCCCTCTTCTGGCTTCATCAGGCACTGCACTCATGTGCACATGCACATACAGAAACACACATATACACATAATAATAATGTGATACACACACTGGATATAATTACGTAATTTATAAGGTTAAGGTTGTGCCTTTTTTATATATAACATTATAAAACTTGAAAGATTTTTGTTAATGTAGTTATAAAATTGTCTTGGGGCTACATCTGAGACTCTGCACTTCTGGGTATGGATGTTTGTATTAGTGATTGAAATTTTATTTTCAGAAGAATCATAATTTTTTTCTGTGACAGAGCATGTAGCAAACAGTATTGATTATAGTGTAATACACAAAGTGTCAGCACCTAGATTTAAAGCCTCTCCCTGACATATTGCAGGAACTGGCTATGAATCATTTCTCATGAGAATCAGAGATTAGTCCACATTTACACATGAAGTGCATGCTCACTTGGCAATTTTCAGATACAATTAGTAGTGATTCTCCTGCTGAGCTTAGAACACCTGAAATGTTAGTTCTCAGGAGAATACAAATACACTCCAAAATTCCCTACTTTTTCAAATGTGTATACATCAGAACAACACGTGTATTACAAGGTGTTTTATATGTGTGTGTTTAAACATATAAGTGTATGTACATACTGTGTTTAATTTTTAGACAACTATTTAAATATATTCTAGGACAAATGCTGTTGTTATCCTTCCTTTACTATGCTAGTTTTCTGATCCTATTGAAAAATATTGTCAAGATGCTATGTCCTTCCTACCCCCAAATAAACTTTCTTACATGCAATTATGCTGAAAACACATAGTATATCTCCTACAGAATTTTTTTTTCCTTTTTTTTTCAAGACATGGTTTCTTTGTGTAACAGCCCTAGCTGTCCTGAAACTTGCTTTGTAGAACCAGGCTGGCCTCAAACTCACAGAGATCCACCTGCCTCTGCCTCCCAAGTGCTGGGATTAAAGGCATGTGCCATCATGCTTGACCCAGAAGTTTTTAAACTTGTTTTCTAGAAAAAGACATAGCAAGAAAGAGATGGTCTGGGTTTAATGGAGTTTGTTATATAAATCTGGAATTACTTTACATTAGGAATTATATAATGAAAGAAGTATTGGTTCATGGAAAAAATGAATTTTAAAATTTTCCTTTTAGAAAAAGTTAATAAAACCCAATGCATTAGAAATAACTGAGTCAGAAAATGTAAGAGAAAATTGGGGAGAGGATAAAGTGCTTGCCTTGAAATCAGGAGGCCCCGAGTGCAGATCCCCAGAACTTATGCCAGACCAACAGGACAGCTGCCTATAATCCCAGCACTGGAGAGGTGGAAACATGGGGGTCTTCCCTTGGGAGACTGGCTAGCTAGACCAGCAGAATTGGGAAGCTCAACCAAGAAGCCCTCCATCAGTAAACAAATGTACAGCAACTGAAGAAGTCACCTAATGTCAGCCTTAGGTCTCCACGTACACAGGTATGCACCCCACACATGCAAAAGAACATACATGGATAAAGAATTGAATAAATAAAGTGATATGATTAGAAACAAAAGAAAACATGAAAGGATGCTGAGCCCTCGTGGGGATTTTCTCTCTCCTGAGCTGTGCATTACCTAGCTCCAGGTTTTATGAGTGTGAGCACTGCATAATTCTAAGAACGGAGGCATTGCAAATGGGAGAGCTTGATGTCTCTGTGTCATTGGAATGGAGGTCAGTGTCTGTGAACATTACACAGGCTGGAAATAAATCCCTGTGGAGTGACTGTGGATGCAAGTGAAGAGACAGTTACCGGCCACCAAAGACAGTCGCTGTCCAGCATGGACTTAGCCACATATGCGAAGCAGCTCTTCATTCGACTCTCGTTTCTGTGGAAAGTTACTCCCTGAAACTCTTAAGCCAAGTTTGAATTTTTAATTGTCCAACAAAACCAGAATACACAGTGATTTTCACGGAGCAGTCATTTAGTGTATGTGTTTTTTATTTTTAATTATGTGTATATGTGTGTGATGGCAGAAAGGGGTATGTGCAATGGGAGTGCAGGTCCAGCTACAGGCTAGGAGAGGGTGTTGGATCTCCTGGGGCTGGAGTTAGAGAGAGCTGTGAGCTGCCTCGTGGGTGCTGGCAACTGAATTTGGATCCTCTGCAAGAGCAGTACATACCCTTAACACTAGCCATCTCCCTAGCCCTGATATGATTTTTTAACACCTTTCAAAAAATAAATCATCATTAGCCAACAATGACAAATCTACTAAATTTTCTTAAAATTAATAAATGTAGAATAAAAATGCCTGTCACAAAGTCTTGACTTGGAATATCCAAAACTACCCTTGATTTTCCCTCTTTCCCTTTAGAAGACTTGAGTTGTGTTCATGCTAATGAGCAGTTGAGCTTAAATCTAAAACCTGACAAAACTGAGGAGCACGGAATTTAAAATGTTTCCAATAAACCTTAGAAATAACTGATTTGTTTATCTTCAAACCTAAAATTTGGCTTAATAATTACAATTATATATATATAAAATATAATTATTTTTATATACTCAACTTACTTTCCAGAACATATTAATAATATTATCATTTTTTAAAATATAAATTTCAGTGCTCCCTTTTCTGTACTAACAATTTCAGTGCATACAGATGTGTTTGCATTCAGGGCTGGAGATGAAGCTTATTTGAAAGAGTGTTTGCCCAGCATGCACAAAGCCCTGGGTTCCAGCCAATACATGATGGTTCACACTCATAGTCCTGGCACTTTGAAGTTAAAAGCAAGAGAATCAGGAATTGAAGGTCATCCTCTGCCACACAGCCAATTTGAGGCCAGCCTGGGCTACATAAGACCCCACTATAAAAAAAAATGTGTTTATATTCTATTTTGGTGGCATGATGATTTTCAGTTGAGTATACTTGGAAATGGGATTAAATTTGCTAACATGGGTGACATTATTGGTCATTTGTAAGACTGATTGGGTGACCTGAATGAGAGACTCAGCCTTGTCTGTTCAGGTCACACAGGCTTGTGATTGTGTGGGATACCATAGAGATTGCTGGCCTGTAAAAAGCAAGTCTTTCCATCATTCTTTCTGAGGGATCCAAGGAGAGCGGGCCAGCTGGAACTTCTTGGTATGAATCCATCAGCTGATTGACAGCACCTACATATTCTTGCCCCAAATATATTGTATGAACAGCATATTACAGTCTGGGCCGTCTCAGAAAATCTATACTCATTTCTTGATTCCAAATGTGAAGGTCCCCCTTAAACCCTGCAGACTCCTGGAAGGATTTACAGGGAAAATATAACAAGACTGATTTTCTAACACGTGTTGGACACACAGCTCACATAAACCTCTGCGCAGCCTCCTGTAGATTTATCGAGGTGGTGCGAGAGGATTCTGCCTGCCGACCGCTCGGTATGACTCTCCTGTTTCTGAGTTATGTCAGGTACACGGGAATCACTCCCAGCCTCTCTCGGGGGACTATAGCTGTTGCCTTTAAATCCTCAATTTGACACTTTTCTGCATGGTTATTAGGGCTTTTAAGAAATGTATCAGGACTCTCAGCGAGCCTAGGGAAAGCAATTTTTCCGGAGACCATCTCCTAAGCAGGACAGCAGTGGTGTGGTGTTTGGTAGCCTGTGTTTGGGGGAACATTTTATGAAATGTTGTTATTTTCAGAAATAAGGGGTGTGGGGGAGAAAAGGCTTTGACAACTTATTTGTAAGGTTTTACAGAGCCTTTTGTGGGGCTGTTCTCAAAACTGGCTTTTTGGATGATATTTCATTCTGGTTTTCCTTTGCTTCTCTATCTGTTGGCTTGGTGGTAATCTCTTTCATGCTCCCTATGTCCTCTGCATGTTCTGTAGGTGAGCCATGTTGGTTGTGGACTATTTGAGTACAGTGGCTGGACACTAATGGTGGCTCATATCCATTTGTCGCATTTATCTTTCCCGGGAGATGCAATCCAACCTCCAGTCACCCCAGACAGGTACCATTGGTGTTATTTTACCCCAGTCCAACTTGATGAGAAAAATTAGTTTATTTGGCTTGTTTATAGGGTGCAAGCAAAGGGTTACTGACAGGAATGTGGTTGAACCCTTCAAACAGCTATAACACAATGAAGTCCTACTCCATCATGGATGGCAACCTCATAGAAGCTGCATCATGGAGTCCCACTTGTAATTAACCTTTTACTTCTTACATATTGTAGCACTTCCCAAGATCACTTGCAGCTGAAGGAATGATTAATAGCTGGAATCCCAGGAAAAGTTCTCTCGAACCTCCCTTGTGGATAGCAATAGCCCCATTACCATTACCATAGACCTGGCTAGCATTGTATTGGCCTGCTCTAGTTGCCATGGTGACAGTGACTGGTGAAGATAAGCACTGCACAGCACCATCTCTAGACTACACTATTCTCCTGCTTCTATGCTATCACCACCGAGAGCCAAAAGGTCAACTCACCTCCACCTCCAGCCTTGACTTTCCCAATTGTAAATCTTCTTGGGCCCTGAGCCTCAGCCAATGCTGACAATCTCTTGGATCTGTTGAAAGATTCTCCATTCTACTTCTGATCACTCTAAAGGCTAACAGCTTCTCTCCACCAGAAACAGGATACTATAGTGGTCCAAAGCACTTGTTCTGAGTTACTATTTCCTCATATGTGAATCCTAGTGACCCCATTAGTCTTAACTGTCAACTTGACATGTTTGAGACTCAGTTTGAGGAATTGCCCAGATCAGGTGGGTTTATGGGAATGTCTATGGGAGGCTATTTTGATTGTTAATTGATGCAGGAGGGCCTGGCAACCCATGGTGTGTAGTGCTATTCCTTGTCGGTGGTCTTGAAGTGTGTAAAAAACCTAGCTAAGCATAAGCTGGAGGGAGAGGGAACAGGGTCTTTCCATCTGCTCCTTGTTCCTGCCTTGTGTTCCTTCCATGAGTTCCCTCAGTGATGAGTTGTGACCTGAGGTGTAAGTTCATCTTCATTCCCTACCCAAACCTCTTTTTAGTCAGAGTATTTTATTACAGTAACAGATGGATTTCTTAGATTATCTAGTATTTATCATATTGTTACAGAAATATAGCACAACCTATAATGCCTTAATAAACTTAGATGACAGGTCATGAACATCTGAACCTCTGTTTTGTTCCTTTTGGTTTTGTCTGAACTCAAGGATAATGATTGCTACAGAATAGTGCTATTTAAGCATAAAAAGATAGTTCTGTATCTGGCATGGAATGTAGATGTTCCATAAAAGTCCTGGTCATACCAGCTTACCTCTTCTGAGAACCTTTTTTTTAATTGCCTTTCTTAATTCCTCTTTTTCCTGGTCTAATCCATCCATTATCCACACTGCAGTGGGCAGAGCTTTCTAAAGTGCATTCACAATCCTCTGCTGATCCCAATTTGCCATCTACCATTCTCAAAACAAAGACCAGCTCATTCCAGGAGAGTAAGAAAGCTGTTTTGTCTTGAATGAAAAATGGTTCCCATGGACTCATATATTTTAATGCTTGGTCAACAGTTGGTGGAACTGTTTGGGAAGGATCAGGAAGTGTGGACTTGTTGGAGGAAATGTGTCACTGAGGGTGGGCTTTAACGTTTCAAAATCCCAGGCCATTCACAGTTGGCCCTTTCCCTGGCTTGTGATTGTTGTCTTAACATGTGAGCTCTCAGCTACTGATTCATCACCATGCCTACCTGCCTGTTACCATGCTTTCTGCTATGAAGGTCATGGATTCACCCTCTGAAATGGTAAGCAAGACCCCAGTTAAATGCTTTCTTTCATAAATTGCCTTGGTTATGTGTTTCTTCACAGCAGTAGAAAAGCAACTAAGGCAGAAGCCATTATTCTTTATCTTGCCAATCAGATTTGCAAATTAGTATGACTCAGTGGGTGGGAAGAAATTGACAAAATCAACCAATATGCTAAATACTAGTAAGTTCCTTGGGATTTAACATGTGTGCATGTTTGAAATCCCTTGGACACAAGTTTGTCCTTTGTGAAGTGACTACCAAGAAAAAAAGATTGTCCATCAGGAGGGGACCAGAGAAACAACCCTAGTATATATGTAGCTCAGCATTCAAAACACAGAGTTAAAACACAGGTGCAGAATCATGCAACACACATCTTATTCTTATCCTCACAGGAATAGAATGCTCCTAGATGCCAGTAATTCTGAGATACAAATTGATTATCTCTGGGAAGACAGGTAAAATGACTTCTTCCCAAGAGGAAGTAGGTGAGGTTAGGGGACAGAAGGAAGAATTTTCAATTGTAGAAATCTCTTGCACATGTTTTATGCACGTGTGTTTAAAGGATAAAATTACTAAGAGAAGCAATATCATCCTGGAAGAGGCCCCTGGCTTCCTAAGAAATGCCTCCTGTCTTGCCTCTCAAACTTCCTTAAGCTTGGTGACCTGTGAAGCTACTTTCTTCTCATATGGGCTCCTGCTGAGGACATTTGCTTCATTTTTCTCATCCTTTTGCCCAAAAGATACTTGTGATGCTTTTACATTTCCTGAGTTACTTCCCAAATTCTTTTTTTTTTTTTTTTTGGCTTTCTAGGCCTAAGTCAACTTGTTTTAGTTAAGACTTTTCCTATAATAGTTTATATTTGTTATCAAATATATACAAAGTCAGAAGGGTAATTATGACATTTTAAAACATGTCTTAAAAATGACTTGACTTCCACTTTAAATCTAATATTTTTCCTTTTTCTAAATTGAGAATTTCATGGTTGTGGTAGAACGTATTTTTATGGGGTCCACTGACCCCATCCTCTCTACTCTAATTCCTTTCCTATCCCCAACACTATGGTTCCCTTGCAATTTAATGTGTTCTTTTTTAAACTAGCAGAGTCCACTTAATACTGCCATATGTGCATAGTTGTAGGCCGATCTACTGGTGCATGAGTAGCCTCTCAGGAGCCACATACATTCTCCCCTTCCCAGCAGCCCTCAGTTATTCATAGCTCTTCAGTTAGGGGTAGGGTTCCCAACTGCCTCCCCTGTGGCATGCTGGGACTTTTGTCTGGCTTGATCTTGTAAAGGTCTTGTGTACACAGTAACAATCACTGTCAGTCTATATGTGCACATGCCCTGCTGTGTCTGAAAAGACTGTCTCACAGCAGCCATCTACTTCCTCTGACTCTTCCCGCCTTTCTTCTCCCTCATTTGACATGATCCCTGAGCCTTGTTTGTGACAGTCTCATATAGCCCTTGTTGACCTCAAACTGACTGTATAGCCAAGGATGACTTTGAACTCTGGTTCTCTTCTGATCCTTCTGCCTCTACCTCCCAAGTACAGGGGTTAGAAGTGTGTGCCCCACAACTTGTTTATCTGGTGTCGGGCATGCTGGGTCAAGCAGTCCTCTAACACAGCCCTAAATGCTTTTTGTAAACACCCTCGCGGCAGTGAGCGCTAGCTCTTTGTACCCATGAACCACTGTAATAGGACCCCCACCCCCAGAGTCTGTGTTAGAGAAGAGGCAATGGGTTCAAGGCTGAGGTACTCCCTCAGCACCCGAGTGTACACTGTGGAATAGTTTTTTTTTTTTTCACACTGAAGTCACTGTTCTATTTGTTTCTCCCTCCCACTGAGCTGCTGACAGAACTGTGTCTTCTCTGTTTTATTAGCAGTATATATGGAAAGTGTGGATGACTTTATAAATATTGAAAAATGAATGTCTCTTCCTAGGAAAGACTTTGGAAAAGCCAAAAAAAATATTATTATAATTATAAATGTGCACAGCAGTATTAAGAGTAGCCAAGCAATTTATGTAAGAACACACAGCCAGATTTAAATATAGAACCCCAAATAAGATGAACTCATAGTTATTATGCCAATGATCTTTGAAAGGTTGTTGTTGACCTAGAGATAGGTTCTTTAAAGTTGAATCTGGGGCTAGCAAGATATCTCAGTGTATAAAGGCACTTGCCACCAAGTCTGATGACCTGAGTTTGATCCCCAGGTCCCATATGGCAGAAGGAGAGAACTGACTCCTGCTAGTTATCCTCTGACCTCCACATGCATATTATGACGATATCCCCTCCCACATGCATGTAAAATAAGCAAAACTGGAGTGAATTTGAATTTGAAGTCCAAACATTTTAGTCTTAGCAAAGGAAATAATGCAAAGTGTAACTGCCCAGCATTTTGCATAACATCTCTAGTTCTGATCTATCACAGAAAACACAACTAGGAATGTTGAATTGTCAGTTTTAAATTGTTTTAGGTGAAAAACTTCAAGTTCTGAATTATGGTTGACATTTTGGGGTTTTCATATTCCTGACAGTATGTAACTCCTCCCCAAATAAATTTGGCTTCACAGAAACTAATTATCATATTGGATCATTCTAGCCAAGCCAGGATGATAACAAATAGACACCTTGTTTATTAAGCTCTGCCACAGATAAAGGTGCCAGAAATAAATTAATGACTGTGGTAACAGCCAGGCTTTCTTGCTTACAAGAAAAATACCTTGACATATTTTTTGACTCTGTGATTGGTCTACATTTCCAGGGTATAAATTAATCTTTAGAAAATCCTAAAAAAATATCTTCCCCGGACACTTCTGGTATACATCAAGTTGGCCGTATTAGCAATCGAATCACAACCCTGTAATTCAGAGGATAGCAATTGCTTATTGTGAGCAGCACAGCGGCTCTGGCTCTCATTTAGGTCAGCCCAGGATTGCTGATGCATCGTATGGTACAGGCCAGGGATGATGGATGGCGAGCTCTGATGCCCATCCCTAAGTGATTGGGAAGATTGAAGACACACAGTTCACTTAAGCTTGCTTACTATTACATCAAGTCATCAGTTTGATAGGCAAGCTGAGCTCGGTGTCGTCCCACTGACTGTCTGCAGGAGCAGCATTTCACATCTTTAAAAAAAGAAATCTGAAGACTGGAATTTAGGCTGACAGTGCTATGGCTGGATTCACGGTTGACCATGAGGGTTCACCTCAAACCTGAGGTGGGAGTTATTGATCTGACTTTCTTCACAGAACAACTCAGCATGGGTGTCCCTGAAATTATAAATGAACAATGCAAATGTGTTTCTTTTAAACTTTACTTAGGCGATGTGAAAAGACTGTCAAATGATGTCAGGATTTATGCCTAGCTTCCAATTTAAGAAATGAGTCCAGTTGATAACTTAAGGAAGATTATTCTCCACAGGTCTGACTCCTGGGTGACTGACTGATTCATGGCAACACCATTTTATGAATCACATCTGACTGAAGTCCACCACAAACAATTAGAGCCGTCTTTCTGGCTATTGCTCATTATCATCTTAAAAATGATGAGAAAAAACCAAGCATATATCTTAAATTGTCTACTTTGCACCAAGGGCATAAATCATCAAGATAAGTCCAACAAAATTCCCTTGCCTTCAACATTTCAGAAGCTGTAATTTATGACCTCAAGCAAAAAAGGCTTGGTGCAATAATTAGAAATATCTTGAGAGGATTAAGTAACTTGAGGGATACAGACACAGCAGACTTGAACTTGTCCATTATCATTCATTTATTTTCTAAACAATGTCATAATGTTTCTTTGGCTCTAGAATATTCTCATATCCGGTTGTCAGACACCCAGTCTAATTTTAACTTTGTGGAGAAAAAAATGTTCAAGCCCATTTATCTCCCAGGAAGCTCTTGCAACAGAGGATGAAAGTCACTCGCTACTTGAAAATTTGTTTTTGGTTTTAATGACCATCGTTGATATTATTATCCCTGTCTCTCCCTTCCTGCTTTTATGTGTAATGTTTGCTTTTCATATAAGAGATCTGTTGAAGCTTGTGATTAGGGAACCACTTGATAGCATCCATCACAGTTAATCCAGCCCACTCATCCTCAGAGCTTGGTTCTTTCAACCAGCTCAAGCTCTCTGATATAGTGAACCTGTTTTTATATTTTTAAGTATGAAGATGGCAAGTGGTGATATTATGTTCCCCAATATATTGTGCACCCTAGTCAACTTACCTGGGGTCAGAGAACCAAACAGCCACTAGACATAGATGTCAGAAAATGGGGGCACACACTTTTAATCCTAGCATTCAGGAGGCAGAGATCTATCTGGATCTCTACGAGTTCAAAGCCATACTGGAAACAGCTAGGCATGATGGCACAGGCCTTTAATCCCAGGAAGTGATGACAAGAAGCAGAAAGGTATATAAGGCAAGGTGTGAGGACCAGGAACTAGAGCCTGATTAAGCTTTTAGGCTTTTGAGCAGCAGGTTTGCTCCAGGTTTGCTTTTATTAATAAGGCCTTTTAAGATTTGTGCTACAATGACAGACCCTTATTTAAAGTCAATGGTTGGCTAGCCAAGCCAATGGTGTGTATCAGTAAGTGGCCGGATATGGAGTGAGGGGTAACCTCAGTCTGGGCCATAATAAAGTAGCTGTTCATCTGTGGTCAGAGAGCACCATGGAAGGCCTTGAATTCCTTCACTGTATTTTGCAGAAAGCCATCGGACAGCTTCACATCATCCAGCTCTATCTATCAAGGACCTCAACCACCACCATTCAGTGCTGAAAGCTTTCCTGTTTGGCTCTGTTTTTTTTTTTTCTAATCACAGACAGCTCAATAACTTGTCTGTGGAGCTGTAATAAATGTGCCATGCACATCTAAGTTGCCTCTTTAACACTGGCCTGCATTCCAACTTGTAATAATTGCATGTATCAAAGGCTTTTTATTTATGTGTAATGATTATCCAATAGGCTTACCATTTTTATTTCTCACATCTCTTCATTGCAGTGCTGCATGTAGCAGCCTGGCAGATCTGCTCAGAGTTCAGAGACCATAATGTGCAGGATGCCACATAGAGCCAGAGCCTGTACACGCTTCTTATGATCCCCCTTTTCTCTTTCTGATCACCATGCATCAGCCCACAGTTTCAGAAATCAGTTTCATAGCTGCATACTGAGGCCGTCGGAAAGGAAGTTTCCTAGTGATTTTTGTCCTCTTGTGTAAGCATGCCTGTCAGGATCACAAAACCTTCTTATTTGGGCACAGTTGCTGGTTTCTAGTAACAACATCCATTATAGAGTTATTATAGCCAATGAATAACTTCTCATTTTGAAAGAAGGGGGTTCTTTCAGATCAGGTTGGAGGTCAATGCCAGAGCAAGAAAAGCAAACTCACATTGCAGCTGTCCGTTGATGGATTTTGCTTGCAGACACTGCAAGTGAAAATGAGTCTCTCAGGGAGGCTAGTATTCAACTGATCTTTGGAAAATGATTTTCTACGACTTACTTTTTAATTTTTTTTATTTTTTACAAATGTGTATGTGTGTGTACCATGTGAGTGGAGTACCCACAAAGGTCAGAAGAGGGCATTAGATCACACGGAACTGTGGTGATGCTTGCTTGTGAGCCACCACGAAGATGCTGGGAACCAAACCTAGATCCTCTGCAAGGGAAGTAAGCCCTCTTAACCTCTAAGCTATCTTCCCAATCCCTAGAAGTTCATTTTCCAAAAGGAAAGTCTGTTGTTTGAAAAAAAGCAAATGTTCTGTATACTTTGTCATCATTAAAGGTCATTTATGTGATAGATGTTGACAGTTGGTTCTGTTCTGGTTTTAAAAAAAAGCAGTGTGTAGGGGGTGGATATAAGTGATTCAAGAAGAATGCTTGTCTTTCGATCAAAAGAGGGAAGTGCATTCACCCAAACCAAAGGTCCAATACCAGGTTGTAAGTCAATACCCACTGAAGGCTGCCATGGCTGTTCAGTTACAGTTCTGTGACCTAAGCACTTCAGCTGACCCCAAGTCATTCATTGAGATGCTAAGCCAATACTCTGCTCCTCGGCACACCTGAGATTCTAAAACTCAAAGAATGAGCAATTCATACATTTTATGTATGTAAATGGCAAAGCGTAAGATGTAGTAGAAGCTGAGATGTCTCAGTGAGTGAAGTTAGAAGGTAAAGGCTGTCACCCAGGATAAACCTCTGACCTACGCATACACATTGTGGCAAGCATTGGTCTGCACTCACACACAGGGACACTGGCACACATGAAGGTCATTAAAAAGTAGTATGTCCCTTTGGTTAAAAGGTCAATCAAAAAGTTTCATGAAAAGTCTTTTATTCTGAAACAATTTCACTATCAAGAGTGAAATAAAAAGTACTTGGCATTGACAGCTGTAAGCCAGAGTTCAGCAGCTTCGTTCATTGTTTCCATTGGAAGAAAAAGAAGAACATGCTGTCTAGAATGATCTACATAAGGTTCTGGAACATTTTCTTGTATCCTAGTAATCCACAGCAACTTAGTTAACTTTTTGGAATTTGGAATTTGGAAATCAATCTGCCATTGCTTTGAAAATGTACTTTAATAGATGATGAATTGCTAAATCATCATGTTGAGGGGTAATGTAATCATCTTTTCTCCTTCTTCTTTGTTCCCTTATGCCATTTCCCCCAAGATCAAGATGCAAGGTACTATATGTAAAATGCTATTGAGTGGAGTTGCAGTTGTCCAATGAAATCTGATATACAGTGTTTGCCTACAAGCCAATTTTTCAGAACTTGCTTTAGATTTTTAAAGATTTATTTCTTCTCACACTTTCATACCATTACAATGTACCTTGATTATAACCCCTGACACCCTCCCTTATTACCTTCCCTTCCCATTGAACCTCTGTTTCAGATTATTTACTTTTTTATTTTATATACTGGGCTACTTAATTCTATAATTCTTAAATTTTTCTTTGTTAGAAGAGATAGAATCTATTAGAGCATACAAAAATCTCCTAGGTAATAGGAACAGGCAGTACCAAATTGAGTGTCAGGTATAATGTTTAAAATGTGGGCAATTAAGGATCTACTATTAAAAGACAATTGCCAACAAGACTGGATGGAACTATAATCTGTAGATTTTAGGATAAGTTTTGATGGAGGTGGAGCTGCATCACTTGAGGTCTTTGGGAAGACAGTGGACTCAAATCTGTCTGTCCCACTTGTCCTTGGTCTTCCTGCAGCTGCCACTTCAATAACAATAACGCAAGACGTCCTCTGCACCCATTATTCACTAAAATCCAGATTAATCAGATTAGATGCTGGTAAGATCCTCATGTTCATTAACCAAGATGGTTGCTATTATACAAATAGTTATCACAGAGGTAGCAGGCTTCCTCTCCACCTTCTTACACCATCCAAGCTCTGATTGTTTTCTTGATCCATACATAGCAGGGTGGAGGTCTTGAAGAAGGAAGAACATCTGACCTTTCATGCTCCTCTTGCTCAGGCCAGGGAACATGGTTTACTGAGGACATCAAGGAGATTGGGAGACCCAGCTCCAACAGTAATGCATTAAGAGATTTCCCACAGTCTGGGCTCAGCAAGAGACCACTACCATACAATAGTGATCCACACTACAGGAAGGAATGGGGACCCTTGGTGAAAGGGGTAAGGGATTTGCAGTTTGAAAAACTGCTTTGGAAGGAGAGATTTGGCATGTCTATAGAAATGTGCATTTGTGTATGTGGGAAATTCTCCCTTTGATAGTGACCAAAGCTTGAAGTCCAGCTCCACTTGCAATGTCATTTTAGTTAGCTTCTGTGAACTTCATTTTCTTTATCAAAAATTTAATATGCATGATATAAGTTAACCTATAGATCTGTTGAATTGTATTTCTATACAAACATTAGGTGCTTTGAATTATCTGATGGCTCATGAGAACCTTGGAAATGAACTAACTAGTAGGATCCCCTCCACTTAAGGGTGAGGGAACTGGGGCTTAGGATGGCTGGTGCCACATTCCTGTCCATTCTCTGGGATTTGTGTCTCATGATCAGATCTCTTACAAGATCATAAAAATGATCATTCTAAGCTGTCCAGACCAAGCACTGACTTTGGTTGTCATTCTGATTCTCTTCTCTCCTTTTCTCTTCCCCCCTTTCTCTCTCTCCATCCCTAGCTCCCACTCTTCTTCTCAGACAGGGTCTCACGATACATGCAAGCTGGCCTCGGATTTACTATGCAGTTCAGACCGGACTTAAATTTGTAATTCTGTCTCAATCCCTAGAGTCCTGCGACTGCAAGAGCGTCCACCTGAGTACGCTTTTGTTCTTCTTATCATGTTGAAAGAAGCAGGGAACTTGTTTCTCTAAGGTGGTTTGAAGGGTCAGCAAAAATTACCAAACAATGTGCATAGCATGGCTGTCCTGCTTAGGTCAGAGGAAGGAGCTTAGTCACAGTAAGAAGGCAAGTTTTTGCTCTGACTATATGCGCACCGCCTCTTGGCATCTATACTCTCTGGAAAGCCTAACATAGTAAGAACCAATAACATAAATTACCTTGGAAGTGAAGTTTGTTATTCTAGCCAAGTCCAACTTGGCAATGGACATTGTTTAATTATTTAAGCCAAATTCCTACTTTCAATAAAACTTCTTTTTCTCTTTATCTACCCAAAGTAAAACTCTTTTTCAATATTACTTTAATAATCTAAATTCTTCATTCAGGATATTGCATGTATATGTGTAATATATATGTATATGTGTATTGTGTGTGTGAGATACATGAGTATATATGTGTTGCATGTGTGTGCATGTACTGTGTGATGTTTGTGCATATACTATTTGTGTAATGCATGTCTATTGCATGTGTATGTGTATATTATATGTGGTGCATGTATATGTGTAGATTTTGTATAGCTTATGTATACTTTTTATTATGTAGTATAGTACATGTATATGTGTGTATTGTGTTTGTAACGCATATAAATATGTATAATATTGTATATGACAAATATATATGTGTGTGTTATAAGTGCGATGCATGCAAATGTATGTTTTGTGCAATGCTTGAATATGTGTGTTGTGTTTTATATGCTCACACACATATACTCAGCATGCATTATACTAAGAATTTATTACATTTTCCACCAGCCTGTCTTTCTGCTGCATTCTGAGGCAGGTTCTGTAACACCTGCAATAGTCTATGGATTGTATGAGGCTGCTGCTAAAGAACTGATCATTTAAGAGAACACCTTTGGATCACCAGGAAGGATTCTTTGTTCTTTCCCTGTACAGTTCTATTTATTCTCTGAACTTTTATCAGGCTGGGCAGTTTACTAGGCTGGATTCACCAGATAATTGCCAGTGTGGGGCATAGCCAGCCTTTCTCACATGGATGCCTGGGTGACAGGTGATGAGCCAGTTCCATCCATCCATACCAAGGGACACCTCTGAACGTTGCCCTGCTGATTTCCAGACCTCAGACCTCAGTTTAGGTGATCTTTTAGAAACACTTGGGCGGAGTAAATGATCTCAGGGAAAACTGGCTCCACGGCAACATGATGAAAACTAGAGAGGAGAGAAACACAAATCCTTTGTTGTGAAACAGTGTCGACCTGTGCAGTCAGCGCAGGCTGCCAAGTTCCACTGTTTTAAATATCGCCAAACCCAGTAAATGGATGCTGAACCACTCAGCTTCATTATGAAACTTCTGGTAAAATGTTTTCCCCAGGGGATTACACACACACACACACACACACACACACACACACACACACACACACACACACAAACTTTGATACATTGTAATGCACTAGAGACTATCATAGAATAATATAATATAGAAATGTATATGTAAGCCTCAGCTGGGTTTGCTAAATGATTGAAGAAAATGACCTCATTCCTCTTGTTTTTGCTAATTTCATAAAATAAAGATGGCAGCCCCTACTGAAGGCAACCTAAGTCATGTTAGAGGACGAGTGTAAATGCCCCCCCCCATCTGCTGAGGAATACTACAGTAGAAGGCTGAGAAATGGTTTTTAATAGGCAGAACCCCAGAACCCCAGACAATAATGAAATATATGTCCTTGACATGATTTGGAAACTTTATTTTAGCTCATTTGCATTTGGGAGATGGGATGCAGAAACAAGATAAATGCAAGGAATAGCCAACTCTGGATGACTTGTTATGCTAGTGGGGTCAGAAAATAGAATTTGCAACTAAGAAATGTATTTCTTAATGCTTGAAGAAAGGATAACAGTGAGAAATAGGCAAGAAACCAAAGTGTGAGAAACGTGAATTAAAGAGAAAGACATCACTTCTGTAATGGCTGCACCTCCTCACTATAACATTTTGATTTATATATGACTGAAGAAATTCAACTATACATTTTCTTGTGAGGCACAGGGACAAATGGTGACATTATCTTTAATCTGTCTGGTTGCCTAGATGAAATTAACTCAAAAGCCAGAGGTCTCACCCTGCTCAAGATCCTGAGTGTAGAATCATTTCTATTGATCTTCAGAATCTACTAACTGAAGCTAGACACAGTCATTTTGACTGGATTTTTTTTCCAGTCTGACAGATGAGAGCAATTGTAATTATTCTTTTGTTTCCATTTTGAGTAAATGGATTGGTCCATTTGCCTGCCTTATACCTTGGCCCTTAAAAACAGTAGCTCCCAGGGCCCACATTGCCACCAAGGGCCATGCAGATGTCTGTGCTCTGTGCTGCAGCCTGAACCCAGAGGCTGTATTATTGTTGGGGGTCATGTTGATGTGAGTGGTCTATACTGCCACCTGAGGCCATGGTGATGTCTGGGTCCATGCTGCCATTTAATAGGCATGTCTGGATCTATGGTCCTACTGTAGCCAGAGTCTGTGTTGATGTCTATGGCCCATGCTACCACCAAAGGCCACATGAATGTCTGTGGTCTGTTTTGTAGCCTGAGGCCATGTTGATGCCCATGGGCCATGCTGCAGCCAGGGACCATATTGATGGGAGTAGCCTGTGCTGCCACTTGAGGCCATGCTGATGTCTGTGGTCCAGGCTGCCTCATCTGAATCTGTGGTCTTTTTTGTTTGTTTGTTTGTTGCTTGCTTTTGCTTTCTGAGACAGGGTTTCTCTGTGTTGTTTTGGTGCCTGTCCTAGATCTCTCTGTGTAGACCAGGCTAGCCTCAAACTCATAGAGAACCTCCTGGCTCTGCCTCTAGAGTGCTGGGATTAAAAGCGTGCACCACAACTCGGTCTGTGCTTTCCACCAGAAACCATGTGGAAGCCCATGATCCATGATCCTGCTGATTGTGCAGAGCCATGAGGATACTTTTGCTGTGGCATCGATGGGTTCTGGGGGATGCAGCTCAGGTCTCCCTGCTATTGTGAAAAGCACTTTACCAACAAAGCCGTGTCCTCAGCCCTCTCCACATAGCCATTCTTTTGAGTGCAGGCTTGGAGAGGATAAGGGCAAAGGAAGCCTCCTTCAGGCAAGGAACTAGAGCCCAGGAGGGAGCAGCCTCCTTCTGGTGAGGAGCTGTCAGTCACTCTCTCACATCTTGTTCTCCCTCTTCCTCTTCCTCTCCCAATTTCCTCAACTAACACTCTCTCTCTCTCTCTCTCTCTCTCTCTCTCTCTCTCTCTCTCTCTCTCTCTCTCTCTCTCTCTCACCTGTCACCTGCTTCTTCCTCTTGCCTTTGCTCTGTGACTCTACCTTCCCTCTCCCCTCTGTGGAGGAAGAACAGACTCCCTGGCTCTCTACACAGTGTCCAGCTCTTCTTTCTTTTGCTCCAAGTCCTAACTGACTTGGAAGAATCAAAGGGGGGAGGAGAACTCAGAAACTGGCCATGTGATACAGAACACACACTAGCTTGACTCCTAGAGACCTCCCCCCTCTGCATCAACATCCCGGAAGTCAGCAATGGCCATACCACTGTCTTTCTCTACTTAGTAGTTTGTTCTTTGTTTACAAACAGATTGACAGTTTCTAGTGCAGAACTGAATGTAACCCCCGTGCAATTGGTTGTGAGGTTAAAATAAAATGGCACGTGAAGTGCTTCAGTGGAGCAAAGCCCCCTCTTCCTGCCCCCCCCATACCCATGGAGTATCATTATATTTTCTGCAAACTGGTAAACCAATTTCTTTCTTCTGCATTACAGTTCAGCTGGGGTAAGGCAGTAATACCCATAGTATTATTTAGAACATGACCTCAGCATAAATCCAGGTCAAGCACTTTGTGCTTTGAAAAGCTTGTGACTGTAGAAAAAGTCAGCACAGACAACACCGTTTTCTGTAACAGACGGTTGGTTAACAGACCTACGTGTGCCAAGAGTGGTCTGTGTATGTTTACACAATACATGGAGCTGAATAAACGTAAACCCAATTGAGCAGCAGCTAGCTCTCAATGCTGTCTTCCTTCTGTCTGCGACAGATATAGAGACTTGTATGAAGATTTCCCTTTATTGTGAAATGTTATTTTTCTAATTTGTAGCACAGAAAAATTCATTCAAATATTCCTTCCTTGTCTGTGTTCCTCAAGAGGAGATAACACTATTTAACTAACTGACCCTCGGCAAAACCCAGCAGTTGATAAGAATTTAATATGAAGGGTAAAAAAAAGAATATAATATCTAGTTGAAAGCTCAAGGGAGACCCACCAGGATAAATCTAATTAGCTAACTGGAATTTGGCCAAGTTCTGACATTTTTTTAAAAATAATTTTAAATGGCACCAGGTAAACACAAATTAAATGTGCTGTACATGCGGTTAATCAAGCGTGTCAAAACAGACATATGGGATATTTACTAAGAGGATGTAAACATTTCCCATGTTGACTTTGTAACAGATGATTATTTTCCAGAAGCAATATGAAAATTTAAATAGCAATGATGGGGAGTGTAGCTTATAGCTTCTCTCATTTTTTCTGGAAATTTTATGTTATGCCTTAGAGCCCTATATTAGTCTAATAAACCTGAATGGTAAAGCTAGTTATGACATCAGATGTCATTTCATAAGCCTTTCCTAAGAATAGCCTGACACCACGCATGTCTAAATTCATTGTCTAAATACCCGGACCGTTTGCCTGTAATGGAAGACAAGGATCGTAACAATGCAGTCTTCCTCTTTTTAGAAAAAAAAAAAAAAAATAGAATCACCTTGCTGATGTTGTACCTGAAATGCACAAATCAGAAATAAACGAAGAATTGGAAGGAACCCCTTAGGTCATGGTTAGGCATCTCCCGAGTGCCGCACAGATTTGGTGGAGGTAGGGGGATCTACAGAGGCGACCCCTTCTAGGCAACAGTGGAAATATTCCTACAAATCTCTTCCATGACCTAGCCGTTTGAAGCTCATTCTTGCCCGTGCTCCACCACACCGAAACCCAGGGCTCAGGCAGGTCATTAGCTGGCTGCCTGTGCAAGTGTCTGCCTCCAGCATCTGCTGAAGGACGGAACACTCTCACCCTGCCAGAATCGGGTCAGGAGGTCAACAGGTCTCATTTATTATTCAAAATTGCTGCCTAACCTTTGATCTGCCAGGTCAAAGGGCTTTGTATTCTAGTTGGTTGGATTTTTTTTAATGATGAAGCCACTATCTTTCCAGATTAAAAAAAAAATGACTTCTACTGGATATTGTGATATGTCCCTTCTCTGGTTAGAAATGTGACACTTGAAAACAGTGGCTGAGAGGGCAAACCTGTAAAGAAAGCCATGCATTTTAATTTTTTCTTTGTTATTATTTTCCATATGATTTCTAGAGTCTTAAATAATACTGAATCATGATAGTCATGGACATCGTGTTTATGGCTATGATTCAAATATTCTACTGTCATTTGGGAACTCTTCCTTTTCTGTGGCATTGATACATCACGGAGGATCTGGTCCTCCTCAGGACAACTACCCTTTGGTGTAGGGAAGCATGTTCCCCAAAACAAAAGGCTGAGAAATCAGATGGGGTTAGACTTTCACTGGTTAATATTTTCTTCATGAATATAAACACTTAATAGACAAACATGTAACATGTCTGCTAACTCAATCTTTGGTAGACATCTTCTGTTCTTTAACAACAGAGATTTTTTTTTCATCACCGAGAACAAAAGGATTTTCTAAGCACTTGGATATTGTCTAGATGTCATTACAGAATCTAAGGGGAGAACAGCAGTTAAAACATACTAACAGAGAGTATATTTGAAAATATCCAAGCATCTAGCATTGTATTATAAAACTAGCTATTAACATTTAACAAGCAATATTGAAAATCTAGACTATATCGTAGCATATCAGCTCACTGTGAAAATAATTGATATCAACCTAACGGGTGATTTTAGCCTTTGTGATACATAGTCAAAGGTCACACGGGATCCACCCTGGATCGGACATATGAGATGTGGCCATGTGCTTTGTGACAATGCCTATAGTGAATAACCCTGACAAGCTGTTAAATAAGCAGGGGGATGCATGGCTTGCCTGAGCCCAGGAGGTGTCAACATGCTACATACACAGCTGAACTTTTAACAATAAACAAGAATATTTCAGCTCTGTCACCAAGGAGACCTGCTCTTCATCTCTGAGTATTTCTATACAGGGAGTGCACACACAGACAGAGATGCAGCATGGTTCATTTGGAGATAGTCTAAAAATGTTGGGTGACCCTGGAAAATTCTGGACAAGCACACTTCTGTCCTTTCTCTGAGGATGCTCAGCAGCAGATGGGCAAATGGTCACTTCGCTTCCTCCTGTCCCCACTGTGATCTGGCAGGACAGTTTCAGTCAATGGAGGCCAGCTGTTCAGACAGGATCAGTCTGTCTGCCTCTCAGTGAGTTTGTTTATCTTTGTGAGTGTGTATACACATGCATGTACATGTGCATATCTACACATATGTGTGTTCTCAATCTTATTCCATGTCTCATTAGTTATCTATCACCCTGCATTGTTACCATCTCTTACATTGATGCCTGTTACTGGCTTGGAGGAACATTCTTGGAGGAAGTTTTTGCCTCTAGTTCCATTATCATTGTTTGAAATATCTTTCAATGATTCTGATTTCTGGACAGATTTTTTTTTAACAGAGCAGTAGGATTTTCCTTGCATAGGGAAGCAAATTTCATGGAAATATATATCTCTAGGTTATTGATGGTCATAAACTAAGCCAGAGGAAGGGATGTACAAGGCTTTCTCTCTTTAACCTCCTCTCTACTCTATATAGCTGTTAATAAACTTATAACAGCTTTTTATAATATAACTTAATAACAAAAGCAGCAAAAAACCCAGATGACTCAAAGTTGGGCAGGAAGTGATGGGAGGATGAAGTGTGGTTGTGGAAAGAGTTGGGGAAAGGAAGGTTAATATATTCAAAATATACCATATAACATTCTCAAAGAATTAATAGAAGGTCATTTTTTTTAAAAAGTGCTTTACTCACAAAAGGAGTTGTCAAGAGAAAGAAGGAGAATGGGTTTAATAAAGTAATTCCTCTAAGCCATATCTCACACCATCATCAGAATGAACTTTCAGGCAGGTAAGCTTAAGCATGCTGTGCCCTCCATGAGTTACTCTCATGTCTTCTCGTGGTGTTGAAGACACATTGCGCAGCTCCCATCAAGCTCTGTTGTGGCCTGTGAGTTCATCCCTCAGACTCTCCAGCTTCATACGTCTCAGTCCCCTCTCCATTGTTTGCCCTGCAATGATGCTGGCCCTCTTCCTGTTCCCAAATCTCATCAACCTCAGGATACACACACACACACACACACACACACACACACACACACACACACACACACACACGAAGGCAGCCGGCTCCCCTCCAAACTATTGTCTCTCCTGTCATAAAAACTTTGACCAGGTTTCTATCCATGGAATTCTTACTTTCCACATTGCTTCGCTGACTTCCAAGCTTCGTGAGGGCTCATGATACACTGGGGGTTGACTTTCTGATCACTTATTTTCATGTGACGATTAGTAGTTTTTTGAGTATGCACTTACCATATGCCTCCTGCTTAGAATCTAAGATTTAAAATTACGAGGGACCTATGTGTGTTGTTGGCTACTGCAGGAACTGTCACACAGTCAGCGCTTAATAAATGTTCCTTCCGTTAATGGTTCTACTCTCACTGTCTCCTCTCCTTCATCTATAGCACCTTCTACAGTGGATGCAGGTGTGTACTCAAGACAATCTGCACATAGAAAGCCTACACACATCCCCCCAAGGGAGAACCCAAGGTCTTACTGTCTTACTGTCTCCTGGGCCAGGGTGGTAATTAAAGGGGTTAGGAAGGGGAGGTTCAGGTCCATTTTGCAGTCAGTGTTTCATCATCAGAAAGGAGAGAATTTTATGTTATAATCCTACAGATGGATCCAACCTTTTGACTTTGCAACCAGACATTGTCATTTCCCAAGATCACACTTGGAAACCACACGGTTGATTTGAAAATATTATTGCAAAGAGTCTCATAGTGTTTTTATTAAGGGTAACGTTTTGGTTAGTAGCCATTTATAGTTATTCTGGGGTGATAAGCTTTCGACATCACAGTAGACTCCAGCTCAGCTGGTAGTTTGATATGCCAACTAAAAATGGTCAAGACTGTGGGCCTATGGGATGAAGCCAGGCTGTGGTAAATAAAGTTTTATTGGAACATAGTTACAGACTTTCCTCCTTGTGTTGCCAGCTATGGCTTCTGTGTCCTTACAGCAATGCTAAGTAGTTAGGATCTGCCCATGTCCTTCCTGACCCATTGTCTGAAATATTGACCATCTTGACCTTTAAGAAATGGCTTCCCAGCCCCTGGTCAAGACCCACGAGACAGAAAAGCAATTGTAGGTCCTGGATTGTGTCCCATCAAATCTATCTCTTCAACACTTGTCACTGTGGCTTGTCCTGAAGCCCTGTACGAAGAACAATGGCTGGATTCAATGAAGCTTATCTTATTTGGTCTAATTGAACTTCTACTACCAGAGAGGATGCCATCAGTCCCCCCCTGGAAAGTATCTACATGGGTGAAAAGGAGAGCAGGTAAGCCCAAGTAGGCAAGGTAATTCTCAGAGCTCTAGGGCTTGGGACTTGGGTTCTTTAATTTTACCATGTGTTAATGCAAGTTGGCACAATTCAAGAATAAAACAAAAGTTTAAGAAATCACCTCTGACCCATTATAAATCACAGCCTAGGTGGCCTTAGATGTAAAACTTCACCTTCATATTGGTTTAATTAAACATTAATATGTTCTAAAATTGACATTTCTTGCCTTTGAAAATAACTTAAATCTACTTTTTTTTTATAAAGTTGGCTCCTTTCAGGCAGTCTTTGAATTTATGTATGTGAGCAAGAAGTGTTATTTTAACTACCTTGAGTTTAGATTTTCTTAACTAACAAATGGAAGCCCTGTCCAAAGAATGAACTCTTAAGAAAGAGTGAAGGACCATCGTCCACATGCACCTGCCTCAAACACTCCTTACTGGCATGTTTGTATTTTTTTATGATCAGGCTTTCTCTTTCTCCTTTGAATTTCCCCAGATTATTTCTAGGCTTCTTGTCTGTCATCCTTAGCCTTTCTGAGTTGGTTTTAAGATGAAGCAAATGCCTTGATGTTTTTCTCTCTTGACTCTGGGTTTTAAACTCTTATTGCTGGTTATGATTTTTAACCCATTTTAAACAATGACTCTTCCATTGTTCAGAGATCAGAACTAACATTTTTAAAAAGATCATAATCTGGTTTAAGATACTCAACAATATGTACTGCATTACCATCAAACCCTATCCTGCCCTCCCCCAATTAAAAAAAAAATCAGTTTGTGACGTGGTGAGAAAGTCCTTACTGCCTTCTCAGTCCTTGCTTTCTAGACTCGCCCCAATTTCCATTGCCTTTATGAATCAGTAATGGAGGTTAGCGAAGATCAGTGCCTCGCCTTCCAGCTTTAGTGACTAGCTCCCTCCTTTTGAAATCACTGACTTTGGCCGGAATTCTGTGGATGGTCTAGAATAGCAAGAGGAATTCCATCTACTGTGTGCTTGAGACATCTCACCACACAGCATCCTGCTGTCATGCACCCTTCATCACTTAGTCTCTGGGAAGAAAGCAGCTCTGGGTTCTTTCTCTAATTTTGGAAGACTTCCCTCTGAAGTGTGCTTGAGCACAGTGTATTTTGAAAGAAGATCTTGGGCATATTTTTTAGTGCTACCATAGTCTATAGTACCAAAAGTAAAGAAAAGGAACTCTGTGATCATCTGAACACAGCTCCAAAAGAACACAAAGAGTAGGCAGCTGAGGAACTCCTTGCCATCCATTTTATACTCCTTATTTCTCACTAGAGAAGGTGACCGCCCATTCAGTATAGCCTTACACACAGAGCAGGGCAAGACTCCTCATGGCTACTCACAAGAAATCTTGTTAGATTTGAGTTTATTGCTCTGTAATTTTGAGGGTGGTGTTTATGTTAATTCTATTCCTTGGGACATCCCTGGGAAATTTTTTTTGTAATAAAAATGTGAACTTTTATGTGCATATGACAGCAACATGTGCCATCTATTATTACCATTCAAAGTAGCAGACTGATTTGCTTTTGTAGATTTTCTATATACTTGTCAATAGTTTGTCTTCATTTCTGCCTTAGGTTGAAAGAGAGTAAAGCTATATCTTACTAGTATTTGCTCTTTGCTTTCCTTGGGAGTATTTCAGATTTATTAAAATGACAATAAAATTATATGCAAACTGGTTAGCCAGAAACAGCCTTCAATGTGAATAGTGCCCTTAGTGTGAGAAATATCCTTCCCTGTGTCTTTATTTGATGCTCTTCAGTTTGCTTTCCACCCTGTGTGGTGTTAGTGTGACAGCTGCTTTCTTTTCATTTATTTAAAGCCTTCCTATCCTTTTATGTTTAATCTTCCTTAACTCTTTTATCCAACACAGTGTTAGATTTTACTTTGTCAGTAAAATTTGTCAGTTAGATTTTATTTTCCGTCTTTTCCTCCAATAGATGAATTAAGCTCTTTGGCATTTACTGATAATGCTGCTTGGTTTGAATATAAGCTAATACATGAAGATTATTTATTGTTATTTAATTGCTTTTCTATCTATCTATTTATTTATTTAAACTCTATGGCTGATTTGATTTATCTTCCACAAAATTTATATTTCTCTCTTTTTTCAAAATTTTCACTTGCTTGTTTCCCTCTCTGCTTAGGGAAGCTTTTTCTCTTGTGACGATGTTACCTTTCTGTAGACACATTTATATAGTAGACTTTTGGCAACTTATTATGAAGACCGATATCATGACACTCATTTCTCAATATGTAAATGCAATGGCAAGGATCTTGCCAACTCTCAAGCTTCTGACCCAGTTCTTTTAGCCACTATTACAGTGTGTAGAAGCACACAGGAGCTGAGAAAGTTTTATCTTTTTGTGTGAACATGGGGGTGTCGATGAAGGAAACAGCTGAGCAAAATGTGTTGTTTGCTATGGCTGGAGTGTGATAGAAAGGTAGTCTCGACTTTATCCCACTTTACATGTTTCTTTTCAACTAGGTTCAGTTAAAATATTAACATGGCTATATTATCCGTTAAGGTGGATATTAACATGTCCTGCTTCCAAGATTTGACCTGTGGTTTAAAGAAGAGGTTGTTTCCATTGTTGTTATTTGACTGACTGCCTTCTGGCACTTTCTAACCTGGAAACAAGGATGAAGGGGATGTCAGCAACCAAAGGCAGGAAGAGGCAGTCTTGACTCTTGCCTTCAGCTGTGTGGATCATCAAATAATCGCCCTCCTACTGTGGCTTTGCATTTGACGGAGCCCAGCTGGGTTAAACTTTCCCTTTCCTCATCAGCTTTTCTCTAAACCTAAAGTAAACAGAAGAGTCATCCAAAAGAGCAGGGATCAGGGCTGCAGAGTTGTCTCCCTGGTTGAGAGCACTGACTTCTCTTGCAGAGGACCTGGGTTTGATTCCCAGCATCTACATGACAGCCTGCAAACATCTGTAACTGCAGTTCCAGGAAATCCAACACCCTTCTCTGGCCTCTGTGAGCACTGAACACATGTGGTAAATATACCTACAGACAAATACTCATATCCATAAAATAAAAGGAAGTGAACCTTTAAAAAAAAAATCAAGGATCAAGGACCATACATAAATAGTAGCTCAAGATTTGTTCTCAGCTTCAATATAAAAGATATAACTGTTTATTTAAGGAGGCACAATCAGAACATCTATAATCTGAAACCATTGTGCATGTGCAATAATATAAAATTCCAAGCCTGGGTCCAGTTTTCATGAGGGTCATTGTAGTATTTCTTAAAAAACATCAACATGTCATCATATCTATTTAATTGCAAAAAAAAAAAAAAAAAAAAAAAATCTGTCAAGAGCATCTTTCCATTGAGATCTCGCATTGTCTGGCCAACATTGTCGGAAACTGTCTCTACTTCCTGCCATAACTGGCACAATTTATAAGAAAAAGGAAAAGTTACAGGTGGCTTTGGGCAGGGTTTTAGTTGGTCACCATATGCCTGTGCACACCATTCAAAAAGAGGGGCTGCTAGGTATTTCCCAGAGTTCTGAAGTCTCAAATGAAGATCCAGTTGATAGAACCACTTAAAACGCCCTGCACTGCTGTCATATATTTTATGTTATCACTGTAGTGGCAGGGAAAATGAGATAAAATGTCTCTATCCAAAGGCTAGACATCACATTGGTAATTAACACACATTTCTAGACAACCACAGATAGAAAATGATAATAATGCTTGACCTACACAGGCCTGTTACTTTCTAGTCATTGTTCTAAGCAATTCTCATTTAATCTGAATTACTCACTGAGCACGGTTCTCTTCTGCTGGGTGCTGTCCTTATCATTGTGCTGAAAGGTGAAACCCCAGAAGGGTTAGCTGGCTTCTCAGGGCCACCAGTTTATAGGTAAGCCAGATTTTGTGTGTTTTAATAACGCACTGGCCAAGGTCCATGGCAATTAAGTAGTATTTGTTCCTCACTGGAAAAAAAAAAAAAAAAAAAAAAAAAAAAAGCTGTTTTTTTTTTTTTTTTTTTTTTTTTTTTTTTTTTGGTTTTTCGAGACAGGGTTTCTCTGTGTAGCTTTGCGCCTTTCCTGGAGCTCACTTGGTAGCCCAGGCTGGCCTCGAACTCACAGAGATCCGCCTGGCTCTGCCTCCCGAGTGCTGGGATTAAAGGCGTGCGCCACCAACGCCCGGCTTAAAAAGCTGTTTTTTTTAGCAGATGGAAACTAAATAATTATCTTGATATTTGCTGCAGGAAACATAGATACTCAAAGCAAACTGTCCAAAAAGGAAAGCAATCTGTATAACTCTTCAAATGCTGACTCATACTGTGTCATTCAATTAAACCATCACCCCTAGGAGTCGAATGCCTGCATTACCCAGCGCAATCCTCACCAAACAGCCAGACACAATCGCGGGCTTTAAGGATTACAAGTCGCATGATGAAGGATAATGAGCTAAAATTCAGCACAGCGCTGCAGAATGCTAGGACCAGCATGCTCAGTGTAAATCAGCAATCTATTAGATTTAATGTGAGATCAAGGAGCTGGATAGCATGCAATTACGCCACTTTTCATTAAGGAGCGGTACAGTGGTGGTTCTCAGGGAGGGTCTTCCTTCTGTTTACATCTGCTTAATTGGTTTGGGGATGGCTTGAATGTCTTTGACTTTGAGTGTCTTTGAAGACAATCGTAGCTGTTTCTCAAAGCTCCAGGCCAGCAGCACAGTCACCATAAGGCATGAGCAATACCTAAATCCTCCCTTTTGATGGGGCTCACCCACTGCTTCTGTAGACTTGCTGTTGTTTAAGATTACTGTTTTAATGTTATTAGCTTCAGTGCCATTAAATGATCTAAATTCGGTGGATGGAGAGATGGCTCAGTGGTTAAGAGGCCTTGCTGAGAGGACCAGAGTTCAGATCCCAGAACTCAGGTAACAAACCTGGTACCCTATGAATGCCTGTAACTCTGGCCCTGAGGTGTGGGGAGTAGGTAGGATCACTGGGCCTTGCTGCCTTCTAGCTTAACCTAGATAAACATAGCCTTAGACTCAGGGAGAGACGCTGCCTCAAAGAATATGCAGAGTAATAAAGGAAAGTAGGTGGTGCCCTCTTGGAGCTTCCATGCATGCACGTGAGCATGTGACACACACACACACACACACACACACACACACACACACACACACACCTTCAAATAATAAATTATGAATCAAAATATTTCAATTCCCTCTGCCATGTGACTGGCCAATGTTCTACCACATTTCCCAAATATAGAACCAGTATGACGTGTCTTCTCAGGTATTAATCCTTCTGGTTACTCTTTTGATAAATACAGATCCAGTTTGTTTTTCCCCAAGCTCTATGGTAGGCCTAGGAGGGCAAATGTAAAGGCTTTCTATCTTCAGATGTAAACAACGAGCCAGTCAGTTGTGGTGTGGCCTTTAACTAGCTCTTTCGACCTCACTGTTGATAGCAAATGAAATTAGTTGGTGTTCTTTACTTTCTTTGTTATTGATTATAACTTTTATTAAAGGTATTCTTAGGTGGTTTCATCCCCACATATAGGACATTCTGTTTACTCTCACCCCTGCCCTTTCCCCCTCCCTGCATCCCTCCCTCCAATCACTGTTAAAACCACTCCTCTGAATTCCCAACAGTGTCTTTCCCACATCTTGACCTTTTGTTTTGACTTTGACAAAAGCCATTTGTGTGACCATGGGTTGGGAGTGATTTCCTGGAGCCTGGTGGGCTCACTCTTGTGTACTCAACTGCAGACAGTGACTGACCTTCCCTTGGAATCAACCAATAGCTTGGCGGGGAGGGATAGGACTCTGTGAGTTCCTTCCCAGTGCGTGATTGACAAAGGACAGGTCTGGTCTTATGCATTCCCAACACAGGCAACCTCGACTGCTCTGAGTTCATGATTGCCAGGGCCATGTCGTACCTAGAACTTAGCATTCTGCATGGCTTCTCTCTGTCTTCTGGGGTGTGTGGGTGTGTGTGTGTGTGTGTGTGTGTGTGTGTGTGTGTGTGTGTGTGTGTATGTGTGTGTGTGTCCTCTTTTCCTCTTCTATGCTGTTCCCTATGCCTTAGAGGGAATGTCCCATTTAGGAATGACCCTTCAACCATCACTTATTCTTAACACTTGGAATAGGATGGAAAAATCTGTGTCCACCCCTTCACTCTTTCTTCCCAGTCCAGTGAACCACACTTCTAACTTTAGAACAGTCCACCGAAAATGTGTTGAAATTAATAATGTCATAGTATTTAAAGAGCAAAAGTGGGCCTGTGTAGGTGGCTCCGTAGCAAAGTGCTTTCCATTCATGCATGAGGACCTGGGTTAGCGCCCCAGGCCCCCAGGGTATAAGAGCCAGATGCTGTGGCAATGTGCTTGTGATCCCCGCACTGGGGAAGTAGAGACAAGAAGGACCCTGAAACTCACTGGCCAGCCAGCCTAGCTGAAGTGCCAACCTCTTGGCACCCTCACACACATGTTCACACACACAAATTAAATATATACACAAACAATAAGGAAAGATTAGTGGCCAAATTATAGTCTGTCCTCTGCGCCCCTCTCTGTTCCTCATTTGCCCCCACCCCCCCCACCCCCCACCCCCCCACCCCCCCACCCCCCCCCCGCATCAGAAAGCACATACAGCAAATCCTCAGCTGCTCTGCCCAGTCAAGCAAGCTTCCTGGCTCCAGCTGTGCCTCGGGATGTGTTCTGAAAGTGTCGGCTCCTCTGTCTGTGAACTGTCTTCCAGCCCAGGTTCATCAAGGACTGCCACTTTAAAAACACACGCAGGCAGGCATCCTAGGATATGCCATTATAAGCTGCTGCCAGGGGATCTTCTAAGAGATAAATGGAATCTCTGTGAAGTAAATTAGTGTGAACCAGTCAATCTGTGTGTCAGCCGTGAGCCACTTCCATGGATAACTGCCTGACTGAGTGGAGGCCAGGGCCTGGTGCCATGTGTGGGTCAGAATCTCAGATACAGTTTCACAGGATAAGGGGATTTGGAGCGATGTTTAGTCTTGGGAGAAAGCCAATTTGATCTGTGCTTTAGATTGGTCAATGAAATAGACTTCTAAGGCATTTTTGTTTCATCCTTCATCTAACTGGACGGTGTGATGCCAAGTTAGACAACTTCCTTACTGTGGGAAGTAGCAGGGATACTTGGGAAATGGCTGCCTCCTCCCAGAGAGCTGCTACTCTTCAGACTCCCATTATGCTGGGCTTGGGCTGAGCCTCCTCATTAAAAATCTTTAGGGTCTCAAAAAACAAACAAAAACATACTATGGCAAAAAGAACTTAATCTAAATCTTCTCTCTCTGAGGAACAAATGTGTGATCTTTAACTGATGAAGAATAGGAGGTCCTATGCAGAGGCAGACAGCCATGGTCCCTTGAAGATGCCCAAAACAGGAAATCAAATCTAGAGATTAGAAAAAACCCTACCCTAACCCAAATAGCATTTGAGTAAGGAAGCCTTTAAAAAGAACTTAACTGTTGCTGGAGAGATGGCACATTAGTTGAGAGCAGTTGTTCCTCATGTACAGGACCTGGGTTCCATTCCCAGAACTCACGTGATGACTCACAAGAGCCTATAATTACAACTTCAGATGATCTGATGCCCTCTTCTGGTCCCCAAGGAAAACTTCACGCACATGATTCACAAAAATAAATGTAGACTACATACGAATATGCATAGAATAAAATAAATCTTAAAAATAACTGTATTTTGGAAAGAATTTAGAGACCAAACCCCTTTCAAGTCCCTGGAGCCATCCTAATTAATGTTTCATATAACTAAATTGTGACTGTCGATGGTACTTTCATGCAAAACTCATGTTTCCATAATTGCATATTTCTTTGTAGATTGTAGCTTGCTCTTACATTAAGAGCACAGGGATTCATTTTATCTTGTTAAATTATACCAAATTATCTTCATTCATTTTTCCTTTTATTACATTCATAAAATTTTTATCATCTTACTTCTGTAGAATGAAATATCAGTGAGATGATTGAACTTAGCATAGAAATGTTAAAAGAGGGCGAATAGAAACTTAGGTCTGGTGTTTGAGAGAAATTTCTAAGGGCCTTTCTTAGCTGTGGGGAAGGTTTTAGTTTTGAAGAAAGAAAAATAAATCTTCTCTGAATAGGAGCTTACACAAAATAATAATCACTTACATATTAAGTGAGTTTATTTTCTATCTTTGGTTATCTTTTTAGACTTTTTATCACCTACATTGCTTTGAAAAATATTACATAAAGCTTGCCACGATGGGGGTCTATGGAGGCAATTATTTGATATATAAGATGTATTCAGTGCATAAGAATGCATCTATGGGTGTGAGTCAACATGAATCATAGCAAAGATCAAACCAAACCCTTTAACATTCAAGTGACCCTTTCCTTGAAATAATGAAATAAAAATGGGATGTCCTGTGGGACCAAAATTTGTTTTATGACTGTACATTATGTTCAGAAGAGTAAAACCCCAGGGGTCAGTTTAACTTTGTGATTTATGAGGGTCAGGAAAAGAGAATGACTATCCAGGAATGTTCCCTTGGATGTCATTTTTGCAATGATAGTGTGAATTTTTTCTTGAGAGACATGAATAAATGTGTACTCATCCCAGATAGAGCACAGGTCAAAGTGGTGATTCCACCAAAGTCCAAATTGGCAAATCAGTGAGTATATAGGACTTTCAGAGCATCGGTTGGGGGCGGTGCTTAGAGGTATGGGGGTGACCCCTAAAGAGACACATCACTGGAAAGGTCTCACCATAACATGGATAGCCAGGTCTTCATTGTCACGTGGCTGGAGTGATTGCCTCAGTTAACCTTCAACATTCTATAGTCTCTGGCACTTCCTAAGAACACGTGCATCAGGTACATATGGCTGGGAGGGAGGCATACAAGGGGGTGGCTGGAATCTCAGGTGAGGATCCAGTGACCCTCCCCACCTTCTATGGGGGATGTTAAGAGGCCTGATTTTGCAGGTCTTTTCCAGTCGTCACAGCTACTCTGATGAAGATGGTAATGGCTGTTGTACTTAGGGGACAGAATTCCCCCAACAACTTTTATTTTCATTCTTTGAAGGTTATGAGGAAACAATTTTTTAGGAGTTTTTCTTAGTATGGTGCACCCAGGCTCTCCACAAAGATCCAATCTGAGAAAGTAGGTTTTCCTGACCACTACTGCCTACAATTACACCGTCCCAGGAGAGCAAAGCTCATTATGTTTGATACCAACATCCTCTCTCTCTCTCTAAATTTCCAACTGACTGAGACAAGCTCAGGCTGTCAGAAACTGACATATGGGTCATGCCTCTGTATTTTCTAGCCCAGCCTTCTGATTGTAGCACTGGAGACCGTGTTATAGAGGGAAACAGCCTCACAAGTCAAGATGTGTCTAAAATACCTGGACATCCTGATAGCGTACCAGAGTGTGGACAAAGAATCATCATAGATGTGTAATTTAAGTCAGAAAACTACAGAGGAGAGGTATATTCATTGGTGGGTTAATGAAGATTCCATTAAAAGGTAGAATTTGAGCTAGATCTTCAACAAAGACTGATTTTAGTAAACAGAAAATTAGAGTGACATCTTTCCCTGAGGATCCGGACAAAGGCAGTGGTGTAGAAAATAATTGTCACATTCAAGGGACAATGTGTGATTTCATAATGTTGAAGTGGGTTGTACCACAGTCTGAAAAGAAACGTTTGAGAGTAGGGTGGAATCCCTTCAAAAACCAGCCAGTGTTACTTGAGATGGCACTAGGACTGTTTGGAAAATTCATGGCTCTAGAATCTCCCATTGTGGATTGAGTGGGGGTCATTGTAGGGGATCATGTTCTACATGGGAGCTGTGAGATCAGACCTTGGGTTTGAGATGCAGCATTTCTCGGTTTAAAGAACAACTGAAGAGAGAGACCCAGGTGGGTGGTCATAAGAGCTGCCCTAGAAGGGAATGCAGCAGGAGAGGATGGTCATGGCAGTTAGAAACTGGAGACAAGAAAATAACTACTGGAACTATTTAAAACATTGTGTTTCCCTGCATTCCTCAGATTGGCTCCCAGGCTTTAGTCTTGATATCTTTAGATATTCTCGTTGTGACGAACTCTTCTCCTCTTCATTCCTTCCAGATCATTCATTCCTTTGTATCCTAATAGACAACAAGGACCCATGCAGTACATCAAGTCAAAGCCTCCTGGTGTGCCCACTTGGCTCTTCTCACGTGTCTCCTCTCCCTTGCTTCTCCCATGCTGGGCTTATAGTGTTGCTCACCCGTTCCCTGGAACCCCGACCTGATGTTGGTCATTCACCTGCATCTTTTCCCTGTGAAACAATGTCTCTAAGTCCTATCAAGTGATAGCTCAGTAGCCTGTTTCTTTAACAAATACTTAAGCTTGTGTTTCCCTTGAATGCTTTCCACAATGTAACTTTGTCAAGATGTGTCCGCAGCATGTCTTCTCACTGGTTCTGTCTCATGGCGGATTCTATAATTAATTGATCTGGTCTAACATTTCACAACTTGGGAACCCTTTATGTCCATGCATTCTTCCAAACAAGGTTTTAAAACATAGCAAGGGGTATTTTACCATAAGCTAGGGAATTGTTTTATCTAGAAGCATCTGTACATCTCTTGCCCTTTGCTTACTATTTCTTTGTTCTCAGACTAAGATAACATCTCTTTCGTGTTGAGCCTGGCTCTTGATACATCTGCCTAGATTATAGGGACCAGTTTCTCTTCCTTCATACACATGCTTGCTCTTAAATTCTTTTCCTTGGGTTGTGTTTATCTTACTTTTTGTTATAGATTATCTTGCATCAAATTGAGATTATCACACATGTATGGTGGTGCACATCTATAAGCCCAACATGTGGGAGGACAAAGCAGGAGAATCATGAGTTCAAGGCCAATATGTGCTAAATAAAGAGATGTTATCTCAAAAGTGATAAGTATATAAAGGATACTTTCTGCCACTTATAAAGGCTTTTTTTTTAATGTTCTGGGGGTAACCAATCTTGAGAGCACCATTCAAATATCCTGAGTATGATACACCAACTGTTTTCAGATTTGAGAAGCCATCTTTCTCCTATTTATCTTTCAATAAATACTTGAACATTTTAAAACACATTTCATATGTGTAACCATAAAAATGGGTACCAGCCACCACCTATACTTCTCACATCTAATACGAATGCCTGTGTGGGATGCGGGACAGCGGAGAGTGGTGCTCATTCCAGCTTAGATGGTAATGTAGTTGCAAAGCAGGTTGTTAGCATCCAAGCATGTCTCCCATTTCATTTTAGTAAGACTTCCCACTTTGGTATCAAGCAAAACTATCACTTTCAGAGCATTAAGACTAATGATTCAAGATATTTATTCTAACAGACCTCTCCTTCCTTCTTTCCTTTGTTTCCTTCCTTCCTTCCTTCTGTTGACAAGGGAAAACAAGGTATAGACTAGGTAACACGATTTGCTTATTTTCCATTTCCTATTTAGGGACAGTACCATCTGATACGACTAACCATCTGGAACAAGGGTCTCCTGAGACACAGACCAATATCAGCTGAGGGTTTGACTGCTCTGTAGCCATTCTTTCCACACTAATGGTTCTTCCTTAGATTCAGCATGGGGAAAGTTTGCAGGACTTATGGATTCCAGAGCTCATGTAACTCTACAATTGTCTCCTCCACCAGTGATCAAGCGGGGGCTCTTTCTGGTACTCTCTCTCTCTTAGGGAGAGCTGCAGATTTTGTTATAGTTTAAATTGGCCTCTGTAGCCCTTATCAAGTTCATACATAAATCATGTTTATCTCTGGTTTCAAATGCTAGCTTGATATTTTTTTGATTGAAAGGTCTGCTTTGTTTTTCTGACCTCCTACATTTTTAAAAAACAAGCTGTGAAGATTCCTATAAGTTCTTCCCAGGGTCTCTCTTTCTTCACATTGCCAATGTGTAAAGACCTATTTGTTTTCTCCTTTGGAATCTATTCTTGCTTTCCAGTTCAGATTTTTTTTTTTTATGGTACTGAACAGTTAGGAAAGGTAATGCACTTCTATATTTACCAGAGGATTTCGTCCTTCTGAGAAAAATGACTGTTTACAAACTTAAATTACATGAAAAGTGCAAAAGCTAATCTCTGTATGCTCCTGAAAGCTGCTCACCATCTATGCATCCTTTTAGTCCAAAGGATTCTTCTAAGATTAGATGTCCTTAGGTCTTTTCTTGTTTTTCCTTCAATCATTATCTTATTGTGTAGGAAGCTGGGATTAAGCCAGATGATTTGACCAGATTATGCTTTGTGTGTTTGCAAACGTGTATGTGTGGCTCAGTGCACGTGTATGTATGTGTGAGTGTGTGTGTGTGTGTGTGTGTGTGTGTGTGTGTGTGTGTGTGTGTGCATGTGCGTGTGCACGCATATGCCCTACATGTGCATGTAAAGTCTACAGGATGACCTTAGGTGCCATCCTCAGGAACACTGCTTGCTTTCTTTGACACATTTCCCCAACTTTGAGACACAATCTGTCGTCACCTGGAATTCAACCAGACTGCTGGCTGAGCTTCAGGGAACCCTCCATCTCTGCTTCTCCAGTGCTTGGATTATAAGCACCACAGCACTTGTCCTTCTATATGAGTTAGAATCGAACTTGGGTTCTCAGACTCACAAGTCAGCATCTTACCGACCGAGTTAGCCCAGTCTCAGAGTCTTTCTTGCTCCCTCCATGCCTGGAGGATGGAAGCTACAAAGGCCCCTACTCCCTTGCTTAGGTTAGAAAAGCCTTAGAGAGGTCTTGAAGATCTTCAAGGCCACTCTCTTGACCACTTACTTGCTTAGCGTCCTGTTCAGCAATGCTCTGAGAGAGTGGCTGGCTGGTTTTGAGAATTCTTGAACTTCAGAGTTGTGATGTGGCAGAGGGGCTTCCTGGTCCGACTCTCCCATCCTAAGTAGAGAAGAACTTGAGGCAGGAAAATAAAGCCCCATGGCCAAGGTCACACTAAAGAGAGTGGAGGTGACATTGCACACTACACTTCAGACTTAGGAGAGACACATACACACCTGCCCTGTTGCTA